>NC_067403.1:223601920-224201920 GCF_016432865.1 Antechinus flavipes | reverse complement strand
AGAGCTCTATCTGTATCTGGAGGCAGTTGGTGATTCTAGTTCAGATACTGAGCCAGAAAAGAATGAGTTCAAATTCAGCATCCAGCATTTATCATGTGTGCGGACATTGGACACAACCTCTGTTTGTCTCAGTTTTCTGAGCTGTAAAACGAGGATATTAACAGGACCCATCTCCCAGGATTTTTGTTAGGATCCAGTGAGAAATTATTTCTAAAGGGCTTATCATAGTATCTAGCACATAGTGGGTGCTACATAAATGTTTAATTTCTTGCCCCTCCTGTTTCTCCATATAGATGTAAATTATAACCTTCCTAGAAATTATCTTCGTTTAATGGTATTCCTTCCTAATTTGACACCATGTCGGCAGTTTGCTAATGGTTGAAAATGAGCTTGAAGAAGCAAAAGAAGTTCATTCATAGAGAAAGCCCAAATACGACATCCAATCTCAATTGAGATTAGGAGAGATTGGACACTATGACAGTGGGAAAATGCTTCTTGGAGGCATCAAGATATTATGACATCTCACAGTATAATGTATTGGACACAGTAGATGTCCTTGGAATTGGTATTAACTGAGTGACTAACCAAATACTTTAAAATCCATAGGGAATCATTATAAAAGTGGGAGAGCTTTCTTTTTTAATATTCTTTTTTGCTTTTATCTTCCTTCCATTCTCTCTCCCTTATTTCCTTTTCTTCTTTCTTTTTTCCTTCCTTGCTTCTTTTTCTCCTTTCTCACTCTCCTTCTCTTCTTCTTCCTTTCTTTTTTCTTTCCTTCTATTTCTCTCTCCATTTTTTCCTTCCTTTTTTCTTTTCTTTTTTCTTTCTTAATTTTGTATTATCCTCCATTTCTTCCTTCCTTCTGTTATATCCTTCCTTCCTTCTTTCCTTCCTTCTGTTACATCCTCCATTCCTTCCTTCCTTCTGTTATATCCTTCCTTCTTTTTTTCCTTCCTTCTGTTACATCCTCTATTCCTTCCTTCCTTCTGTTATATCTTTCCTTCCTTCTCTCCTTTCTTTTGTTACTTTCTCCATTTCTTCCTCTGTTCCTTTCTTTCCTCTTTCCCTCTTTTAAAAATCTTTTTGTTTCTCTCCATCTCTGTCTCTTTCTTTCTTCTATTCATTTATCTTTATCCCTCTGAAAACCATGGCCTAGTAGAAATATAATCAGCATTGTGATTCAGGAAGATGCACCTTCAATGAATATTAATTTTGTGTGTCTGAAAAAGTCACTCAGCCTACTCAAAACCACACAATTGTCTGAGACTATGGATTAAAGAAGATTTGTCAAAATTTGTCCATTGTCTACCTATAGAGAGTCTATTCTAGGAGCTTCCCTCACCAATGCAATTACAAGACTGTTTCCAAATAAATCAATCTTTTTTTTTCACGTAAAATTGTTTCTATACACTTTTGATTGATAGCTGAAGTAGTAAAAAGTCATGGGGGATGATCCTTGGGATGGATTTTGTTTTACTTGTAACAATCTAAGCATAAAGTACTGAGCTATCATAGATTTAGCGGTAGAATATACCATAGGAATTAACTAGTCCAATTTATTTTACTGATGAGGAAATAGGCCCATTAAGTTTAAGGACTAGCCCTAGGTCATTAGTGAAAAAGTGTAGAGTTCCAGGGTAAAGACAATGGGAATGAATTGGGAAAATATGCAATGCAAGACAGTTAAGAACATTTGTTTCCTACAGGAAAGGAAAGAAGTAAACATGAATGGCTTTGAGCCTAAGTAGATTGGGAAACTTGTGGTGCTATTGACAGAGGCCAAGAGAGCCAATAATGATGAATGCTCTCCTAGAAGCCACATGTTTCCCAGCTGAACCATAAGGTAGCCCTCATGATTAATCATCCATATGATGGGAGTAGCTGACACCAGGGTGGGAAGTCAAAGATTACTGAGTATGAGGTGACAGACAATATCCTTCAAGGACACATTGCAGCAACACTGGAACCAATCTTGCTTCTATCTAGGTAATGACAAGGCTAGATAGACTGGGCTGCTACCAGAAACATCCTATTGCACATCACTGAGTGCCTCAAATTGCAATGTGACTAGTTTCTCTCCTGAAAGGAGCTCCATTTTACACATATTTCCCGATGCCTAAATCAGCAGAGGTTTAGTTTAATTTATTTCCCTAGGCATAAGAAAAAGGGAGAAGTTAATAATACAAATCATACTTATATTTAAAATTTTATAATTCCATTAAAATTATATTATTCTTATTTTAAAATTTATTAGTCATAAATAGTTTTTGTTTTTGCAACATTCATTAATGTCAAATAGTCCCTATGGGATTATCTATTCTACTTCAGGCAAGATTTTCTTTTCCTTTTTATACTTGCTATACTTATTAGTTTCTTTCTGTCCCCTTGCATGTTTTGTTCTTGGATCTCTATAAGGTTCAGTTGTTTTTCAGTTGCATCCAACTCTTCATTTTGAGCTTTTCTTACTTCTCCAACTCATTTTACATTTCTGGAAACTGAGGCAAACAGTGTTAAGTTACTCGTCCAGAGTCATATATCTAGAAAATATGTGAGACAAGATTTGCACTTGAGAATGAGTCTTCCTAATTTAAGCCTATTTACTGAACCATCTAGGTGCCCTAAGAAAGAGCATGAAGTTGTTTTAAAAAATAAGGTGGACTAGTAGAAATCTTATGACAGTAGTAGTGGAAAATGAGAGTAGTATATATGTCCAGAAAACTATGGAAAGTACATAGCAGCATGGGACAACATCATGGGACAACATCTAGAGCCTTACAATTAGCATGTCCAAGGTTCAAATCTTGCATCAGAGATATATTGACCATGTGGCCATGGACAAATCATTTTATCTCTAACTGCCCATCAGACAACTCTCTAAACCTCTTTGCATTTATCTATCACTGCAATTTTTAAGCTGTTTTCATATGCATTATCTGATGAAAAACTAAAAACAAGGATTGGTACTTTTCTTTAAAACAGTGCAGTAATATTTGAGATTTTCAAATGATTCTGCATCTATAAGCTTGATTGATGTGTTTATAGCTTTAAAATCTATGTTGGGAAAAATATCAGTGAAGCATAGTATTCTCTGACAAACCACCTTAAAATGTATACAGTGCTGCAATCCATCTTGAGATGTTATTGTGAACATCAGGAAATTATTTATAACTGGGAATAAGACAATCTTTTTATTGGTTTTCTTCATTGAGAAAGAGAATTTTCATACTGGAAATTGGCATCCCAATCTAGAGAACTTGTCTTAAAGTAAAGGTGGTTTGATTTTAAAGCTGATCTTTAAAACATAATGTGTGTATGGTTTTGGTAATGTCATTTAGCCTTTCATTTTCCAAGGCAGGTAAGACTCCATCTCTCTATCTAGACATATATGTCTAGATAAATTCATTTATTTATATATATGGAGAGAAAAAGAAGGAAGATGGAGCATGAGAGGGGGAGAAAGACAGAGACAGAAGACAGAGACAGAGACAGAGAGAGACAGAAAGTGAGAGACAAAGACAGACAGAAACAGAGACAGAGATGGAGGGCAGGAGGAACAGAGCAATAGAAGGAGGAAGGGAGGGAGAAATAATGTTTAGATGGATATCTGCAACTCTTAATACATTCATAAAGGGAGTTTCTCACTAACAATTATCAATATCCGTAAAAATCATATGCCTCTGCCAATGCTGCTCTAACTCTGAGAGTGGGAGACAGAAAAAGAGAAGTAGATAAGAGAGAAAACAGAAGAGATAAAAGAGAGAGAAGGGAAAAGATAGAAAAGAAAGATGTGAAGAGAGAAACAGACATAGAATCAGAGAGAAGGAAAAAGAGAAGAGGTGGAGAGGAAAGGATGGAGATAAAGAAGAATGGTAAGATAGAAGAATGACAGGATGGTTTTAGGAGAGAGGGAGCCAGTCAGATAAAAGGAGGGAGGAATCCTTAAAATTCAGGTACATCTCTTTTTTTCTCTCATTAGTCAGTTTATGTACTATCATGTGCTTTTTATAGATGAGTAAAGTGAGATAATGAGCAGGCAAATGACTTAACTAAGGCCAGAACAGGTAAATGTCAGAGTTGGGTCTCAGACCCATGCCTCCTTTCTCTTTCCACCTTAGCCTGCTGCCCTCCTTTGTGAAAGAACAATTAAAAATAAAATGTTAATGGTACTTAACAAATGGCAACATCCTAGTGACATAATCTTAGATTACCCAACCTCAGCTTCTAAGAGCCTCTTCAAGTTATTCTTAATCATCATCACCCCGGCTGCTTTCCTGAGATTCACAAACAGTCCCCCATTCTAAATACTGAATGGCACTTAAGACTTAGACATGACATTAACAAAATAAGTAGGTTCAGAATGATTCCCCCCAATCCCATTTTAATTTTCTGATGAGAGCATCAGCTATGTCGTCCTTAACCTGTCCTGACTATCCTACTTTTGAGCATGCAGGCTCAGCTTTTTGCTGGATGCTACCTCTGTTGATTCATTTTTATGCCAAAGCCCTGAGGGAGTGGAGTTGGCTGTTTTATGAATCTTTAGGAGTGATGAGCCAAAGACAGGACTCACTCAGCATAAGAGCAGAAAATGCCTAGTGGGAAGTTTGATCTGTTGCAGCCTATGCCTGGATCGTAATGTGCCTTGTGATTTTCCTCTATATAGCAACTGGTCTGTAAGTTTAAGTAATGTGGCATTGATGTTTTTCAACTTTATACAGTAATCACCTATGGATTAGGCATAGTATGGGTAATGAGAGATTATTAAATGAAAAAGTATGGACACGATTCCTGACCTCTTCCAAAGATTTAGCCCACATAAATCACCCATCCAGTCACAAAGAATGTGAGGTGAATTCCAGTCCATTGTTTTATTCTGACAGGTTTGATTAAGTATTGTAATGTTCTCTTCTCTAAAGTATAATCGTTCTCTGAGAGCAGGTGTCTTGGGGGGCTTCTGAAGGCAGCCTTAGTTTTAGTTCAGAGTAATAATCAACTCAAATGCAGCCAGCTGTTAAAGTCCAGTCCTTTATTGTCTCTTCCAAAATAGCCCGGTTAGCTTTCCCTAGTTCCGAGAGCTCTTGTTGCTAGTCCTTTGCCTCTGCCAGCTTCAGCTTCCCCTCTGAATCCAAAACCTCCAGCCAGTACAATGGTGGAATATGGAATGAATCTGACTCTGCCTCTGAGAGTGGTCTTGTGGGCTTCTGACTTGGGAATCTTTTGGACTTGTGAATCTCCTGACTGAATCCTGGCTTTGAATCTCTCAAAGTCCCTAGTGGGACTGTGAGAGCTCCTCCTTATATATCTTCTCTTAAAGGTGTGAACTCTAAATGTGTGAAATCTTTTAAAGATGTGAACCTAAAGGTGTGAAATAAGTACATAAGCATTGTCTATCAATTACAGTGACTTAGCACCTTGTTTCAAGTTCTGGCCCATAACAGTGTGTGTGTGTATGTGTGTGTGTAGAGGAGTAAGATCTTTGTCTAGATTGCCCAAGGCTAGGGATGACTTGGAAGTAAATTGCTTGATCAAAGTCACATCTCCCAGCCCCTCATTAGAAAAGGTCCCCATTTCAATATAATATTTGCTCTCTTGTTATCCAAATAATTAGAGTTAATTTCCACCCTCAGAAACATCCACTCTTTCAAGGGCATGTGAGCGGTGAGGGGGTCCATTAAGGTGTTTGGTATTTGATAGTGTTGTTGACCCCTTCTATTAATCATGTGCTAGCATAATCAAGAAAATTATTAATTATCCAGGAAGTGTATCTTTTGAACTTTTCATATGTTACAATATTTAATATGGGGATATGTCACTCCTCTACTCAGTAAGTACCAGTGGCTCCTTGTTCCTCTGGGGTAGAATTACCTTCTTTTGCTATTAAAGCCACTCACAATTGACTCTTGCCTGCATTTCCATTATTATTATTATTTGTCATTCTCTTTTGTGCCTTCTATGGACAAAGCAAATTAGCTTCCTTGTTCTTCCTTATGGATGATATTCCAGTGCCTGCCTCTAGAATTTTGTAAAGTCTGTTCCCCTATTCTGGATTTTCTCTTTTCCTGATATTTAACTCTTAGAATCACCCAAATTCACCCTAAACTCAAATATCATCTCTTACATGATCTATTCCCGATTTTCCCATTTACTCTTTTCTCTCTCTTTTCCAAAATGATCCTGCATTTATTTTGTATTTATCTTACATATTTATATATGGAATTGCTCTATCTCCTGATAGAAAGTAAACTTTTTGAGAACAAGGTCTGCTTTGTTGTTGTTGTTGTTTGTTCCTCCTTCTCTTAAAATAGTGCTTCAGATAGTGTTTGACATTGATGTGCCATTAATAAAACCTTGTTGATTAATTGGGTGATAGGAAAGAAAATGGGGAAGGGAGGGAAACAAAATTGTCAAAGCACAAACTGGGATCTTTCAACTTTTATATGTCAATTGATAGCCCGTTCCTAAATAATGTCTCATAAAATGAGAGGATTATAATCTTGATTATAATCATACCAAAAATATGATGAGAAGAAGAAAAGAACAACAAATATTTTGGTGCATTTCTTTAGGGCAAGAGTCATATGAGGCTAGATGTTGTGAGGATAGTTCACTTCAACAATCAGTGATGTTATTTGATTTAATTAGCATTTTATTAAGTACCTATGATATGTACAGAATGAGCCCTCCCTTTCCCTAATTTGTATTTCATGAGTTCTTTCTCCATTGGTACAGATTGGTACAATACACTCAAGACTTTTCATCTTGTATAATCTTATTTGCACCTTATTTAAATACTGCATAAAGATTCTAACATGTTGATGAACATTTTCTGAACTTTTTATATTCTATGGATACTAGTGCAACCCTTGGGCCATTCACCTGTTCTTACAGTCTCTTGCTTCTTGACTGGTGCAGGCCTGGGCCTCCTTTGCCAGTCACACGTGTCATTGGTGGTATTTTTATGCCACTTCTTGTAAATTATGCCACAGCCTAGTTATATCTATATGCACCTTTCCATTTCTCTTTAGATCAACTGTAGTTTTTGGTTTTCAGATAGCACAGTGCTTCATAATTCATAGCCATATAGGATCACTGCAAGAATATTGGTGTTAAGATAATAGATTTTGACAGCAGAGAGCAGCTTGGGATGTGTGAAAGTATTGCAAAGTTTCTCAAATGTAATATAGTCCTTTCTCTTTCTCATATCCATTGAGAGCAAAGGTATAAATAGGACACAGAATTTTGTCCCCTCTGTGCCAACCCTTTCCAACTTGAACTCATGGATCCACTCTCCTAAAAGTATATAGATCATGGGCTTCCATTAATGAATTTGCCTTTACTGAAGTTAGTCAGAGGACACAATTATCTCAACACAAACTTAATGACTGAAATGTTATATTAAGAACAGTAGTAGTTTTTTAAAAAAATATATTGTCTATAAGGATTTGAGTTTCCTTTTTCAAAAGAAAACAGAATCATTGGGAATAATGAGCATACATAGAATTCACAAGTGGAGAGGAACACGTTATGGTCACTTAGGAAGAAGGCCAATTTGTGTCTATGTTGCCATAGAATGGCATATTTATTTCATCCTTCTACTGTCACTGAACTTGGTCATGTAGTCTTTGCTGAGCTCTGAGAAGAAAGTGGAGGAAATGAGATTTGGATTCAGGAAGATTGGCACAGAGATTAATTTTTTTTTTCAAATTTAGACATAACACTTAACATCTCTGACCCACAGAACCCTCATCTTGGCTCTTTATATACCTTATATGGACATAATTGTCTGCATACCTCCCCCCCTCATTCGGTTGTGAACTTTTCCAGTGTAGGGTCATGCTTTTGCCTGGAATAAGGTAATCACTTAATAAATGATTATTAACTAAGAGTTAACTTGTTCATCTATAAAAAGAAAGTATTGGACTTGATCTTCAGGGTTCATTCTGTTTATAAATCTATGTTCCAATGACTGAAATGTTGAGAAATCAAGATCTTTTTGCTGAGAGAAGCAATAAAGGGTTCATTTAACACTTTCACTCTTCAGCAATTTGAAAATGATTATAACTAATCTTAGCATTTAGTTAGCCAGAATAATTAATGAAAACAGGAAGCTGTCACATAAATGATTATTTACTCCTTCCAGTGGCCAGACCCTCCAAGATCTTCTCTCTGCTTCACTTTACTTAACATAGTCCTCTGTTAATAGAAGGCCCTCAATACATAGTTGTTGATAGATTGGTTGGTATCCAAACCTTGGCATGATTTTGAAAACTAAATTGACCAAGGGAAAGAGCTTCAGGAATCTTCCCTTTTAAGCATTCAAAAGTATTTTTCTTCCAATTCCAGCATTTTATGATGAAAGTGATGAGAAGCTCCTTGAGGCTGCCATATTGTTAAACACAATCCTAGCAAACATTTACAACAAAGTCCAAGGCATCAATACATTTTCCCCCTGGAGGAAATGAAAATCATTTGTATCCATTAACATGTATAAGTGGAGAAATAGCAATTAAGGAGATAAATGACTTAAATTCTTTATTCAATAAAGCTGCCATTTATCAAACCAGATTTTTTCATACCTTTTTTCCCTACCTGGAACAGTGATTTGAATGGATCTTTCTAGATTTTATAATTATTAGATTTGTTGTTATATAACAACTGAGCCTGTAACCATATGGATAGAACATATGGGTTAATTTAAGTGGGTCTCTACAATACTCAATTACTTTGCCCTTGCTCAGAAGGATCTATAATATTTTATCTTTCTGAACCAGCTAAACCTCAATCAGATTCTCTCTTTCCTTAATCTACCCTGAGGAATGTGTTCCTTAAAATTATTTTCCATTCTCTTTTGTTTGACAAGCGATTAAAAATCTTCCAGAAAGGCGGAATAAATATATTTGTATTTTGTTAATGGGATCACTTGGGGAACTCTAATCTACTTTGGTGACCTCAGCAGTTCCTTTTTACCCATGTTCTATGAATATGGCCCTTCTTTTCAATGTGAAATCATACATATAAACAAGTAGTAGAATACCAGAGATCAGAAAGATTATGGAAAACCACTCTTTCACTTCAGATGAAACTTTCTTACTTTAAACATTGAAAAAAAATCACTGGTTCCTCATTTTATATGAGGGTTAGTATAATGAGGCTGCCTATAATTAGGTCTATATCTCTTCTGACTGCTTCTCTATCATTTTCCTTTGTTCCTTATGTTTTACAGGGCCCATTCCACTTCTTGCTAAGAGAACAGAGGACAGATGAAACAATTCGATAATCCTAAAAGATCAGACCAGACCAGACAGAGACCTTGAACTCTAACCCAACCCCACATGTTAGAGAAGAGCACATGACCAATGTAGGCAGGTATTTGTCTAAAACTACACAGTTAGTAAGTAAGTAAAAGATAGAGAGGCTAAATGCAGATCTCCTGATGTCTGGAATTCTTATTTTCCCTTTGTTATTTTATGAACAAATGAATGAATTAATAAATGAATAAAGCATTTATAATGTGCTTACTACACCAAGATACTGTGGTAAATACTGAAGGTACAAATATTTAAAAAAAAAACTGTCTTTATTCTCAAGTAGCTTGCATTCTAATAGTGGGGACAATGCAATTGAACATTTTCAGCTTCAAGTTTGTTATAAAAACCCTATAAACATACCGTGATCCTTAGGACACAATAACCAAATAGAGATTGTATCTATTCTGATGTTATTTCCACTAATGAAGTGGATTATGTATGAGGCAATTGAGCTTAAATGATTTGCTAGGTCATACAGCTAATCTGACCTACAGCTCAAATGTCTGAGGCTAGATTTGAATTCATATCTACCTGATTCCAGAGTCAGTGTTCTATCCACTGTGCTACCTAGTTGTCCCAGAAATATTAATATTTGAGTATGACCCTATTGATCTTGCCAAGGATTTGGGGTCAAGAACTATTTTTCTGGGTCTTCAGTAGCTGTGCCTATAATATGTGCAGGAGCACTTCCATGATGCATATCCACAGCATTTGCTTCCCAGGAGATATCTGAGGACAATGGGATATAAGCAATTTTAAAGATTCTTGGGTACTGAGCCTTTGGCTGTCTCCATCAGAATCTAAGAAGAGACAATAGTCAAGGTAAAAGTGTGTTTTAACTTGCTTGGCAGATTTTGCTTCCTGTCTCTCCCTCAGAATTTCTTGCTGCTTCAGCTAGGCTAGTTTTATTTTACTGTATGTGACAAAAGCATGTGGATGGCCCAATAGATGGATCATTCGGCCTGGAGACTAGAAGACTCCAGTTCAAATGCAGCCTAAGTTTCTTCTATCTATGAGATCTTGGGAGTCACTTATCTGCAAAATGAGGTAATTGTGAGGACAAAATGAAATGATATCTATAAATATTAGGCACAGTAACTGGCACATGGCACATTTATCAATGCTTATTCCTTTATTTTCTTCCCTCTGTGTGATAGTTGGTGGGAATGATTGACCCTTTCTTCATAAGAGTTTCTTCCCTGAATAATGAGTGTGAGAGTTGGGCTGAAAGCAAGAATGTTGGTCTAGTTCCTGGTATTCCCAGGGATCCTGTGCTTATATGCCTAAGGTAAAGTTTTAGATGAAATCATGCTAGTAAATAACCAGAATGGATTGAACTGTTCAGTTGCAGTGTTGTGCAAGAGACCTTTTCAGGCTTCATCAATATATATCAATGCACTTTTGCAACATGTTTTATGAATCCCAACAAGATGGTCCTTTAAGAGTCAATTGAAGAACTATCCATGGTACTAACAATCACCTAAAAAGGGAAGATTCCGAAAAGCAAGTACTAGTCTGACATCACATAATCATGGAATCTTTGATTTGGAAGGCACTCTAGAGGTCTTCCAGTCCAACCAGTCCCTGAACAAAAGCCTCCTCCATGACAAGTGGTCACTGGACGTTTCCTTGAGGTTCTTCATTGAAAAGGAATCCACTACCTCTCAAGGCACAGTTTTGGCTAGGTTTAACTATTAGCAAGTTTTTTTCCCTTACACAAAGCCTAAATTTGCCTCTCGGCAACTTCTACTCTTTTCTTCTAATTGTGCCCTCGGAGGCTAAAAAGAATCAGTTTAATCTATCTTTCACCTGCTTCATTTTCAGACTTTTGAGAATCACTCTCAAATCTCCCCTGAGTCTTCTCTACTCTAGGCTAAAAATGCCCTGGTCTTTCAGCTCATCCTCATATAACAACAAGCTCCATTCATCTTGCTGAATACATTAATTATATTCCCTGATCCAGGTTTTTTACCAGTCCCAATTTACTGCTTTTTCTTACCCATATTTCTGGATTCATTCCTCAAATCTGGTTCATCTCTCAAGCCCTATTTACTTTAGCATGGCTAAGGAGAAAAAATAGCAGGCCTTAAGTAAGGAAGACCAGGTTTAAAATACCATCTCAACCTTTACTTATTTTGTGATCCAAGGCAAGTGACTTGGCTTCTCTGGGCCTCTGTTCTCTTGTCTATGAAATGAGGGGCGTGGAAAGACTGTAAGATTCCCTTCCATGAAATGACAAGTCATAATTCCATAGGATCAAAGAAGACATGTGTTGCCTACATTCTAGAGAGATAGTGAACTTAAAATTCAGAATGGAACTTAAAATATTGGACATAAAAGTGGGAAATTTTTTAGCTAGATTATGAATGCTTGCTATGAGGAATTCTTTTCTTTTTTAAATCCAATGGAAAGGGTACTGTGAGAAGAATTATATAAAATGAGGAGTTAACTTTTATGACTTCTGGTATCATTTCTAGTTCAAGCCTTATGCTCTTTGGGGTATTTGTTAAGTCACAAATTTGGAATTTCCTTCTTCTATCTCAAGATCTGGTGAAAACTAACACTGGGGCTCTCTCTCTCTCTCTCTCTCTCTCTCTCTCTCTCTCTCTCTCTCTCTCTCTCTCTCTCTCCAGGGAATTGTTAACCTTTTCTCTGTTACATGTCAATGCCAGCACATGACAATATGACAATATTAGGAGTCTCATTCAATGGAGATCAAAGATAGAATGGATTCTTCCCCCTCACACTACATCTCATCCTTTTGGGGTCAGAGATCAAGTGTCATGCATGCTATCCCCACTGAGGTTTCTGTGGTTTTCAGAAAAACTGCTAATGGCATAATGATAGCTCCTGACACAAACCAGAAGGTTTTCTATTTTTAGACCAGCAGAGCTATGCTTCAGAGACTCTCCAGACGTGGTACTTCCTTACAGGGAGCCGCAACATCCATACTCACACAGAATTTCATGACAGTAGAAGCAACACAAATGATCTCTTGGCAAAAAATCAGGGGAGACAGGAAATGAAAAGCTTTGGAAAGTGCATCCTAAAGGCTGGCATCCTGGGCAGTCAATCTGCATTCTGAGAGGTTGGAAACCAAATTTCAGAACTGGCCTCCTGACCCTTCGTGATCTGCCAAAGACCACAGGCTGCTGCATGGACTGCCAATGGAATCAGTTGTGATTTGGCTCAGGAAAGATTGCAATTTCCAGATTGGATAACTGGAGAAAATCTATAGATTTTATTCCAGCTTAAACTTATGTTTTACATGTACTCATATGAAAACAATTTAAACTGTGTTTCATTGAAAACAGAAACAGCAACAATAAACAGAATTAGCATCCTATGTCTGAACTTACTAGCTTGGGCAAATCCCTTCATATCTATAAACCTCAGTTTCCCCATCTCAAAAACAGAGATAAGAATGCCTGTAGTATCTATCTGACAAAGGTGTGAAGATAAATATGCTTATTTAACTTTACAAATTTCAGGTACTCTAAGAATATCACTATTGTTACCATTGTTACTGTTATTAGACATTGGAAGTTTTAGTTCCAGCTTTAGAACTGTGAGTATCCAAGAGTATGTCCAAGGGCAAACAATTTTGAATAGGAAATTAGTTGTATTAAGTTACATATGCCTTTGGTGAGACCCTTTGAGTATTTTTGTTTGTTTTGTTGATTTTAGCAACTAAATTAAATTGCTATACTATGGCTGCTTGAATGATAATTTTTACCCATAATTTTTAGCAGAGTTAAATGATAATATTGAATTTGTTGAATGTTCAATAATTTTCAAAAGTACCATAAAAATCAATGACTTATGCTTCTTTAAGGTTAACATGGCACTTTATATTCATTAGTTTATTCAAGCCTTGTGATCATCCTATGTTATTGTTGTTCAGCTATTTCAGTCACATCAGACTCTTTGTGACTCCATTTGGGGTTTTCTTGGCAAAGGTATTTAAGCGATTTGTCATTTCCTTCTCCAATTCATTTTACAGATGAGGAAACTGAAGCAAACAAGGCTAAGGAACTTGTCTAGTGTCTAAGGCCAGAACTGAACTCCAGAGAGTGAGTCTTCCTGACCCCAGAACAACACTCTATACACTTAGCCATCTAGCTGACCTAATGCTTCCTATGAGACCATTAAATTATATACCAGGCCATTTAATATAATTTAACTAATCTAAAACCTTTTATTAACATCCATTGTATTTAAAGTGTTATGCTAGATGTCAGGGATATAAAAATCAAAGATGAGATGCTCAAAATGCCTCAAGTCTCCTTGGGAGGGGCCAACTTATGTATAGATGTACATTTGTATATGATGCTGAGTTGATCAAATTAAGTCCTAAATTATTTCACAGTCTGTTAAGTGACATCTGTGATTACTCAAAAGTTTTCCATATAACTATTCACATAATCAACATGAAGTAGATGAATAATTCACATTATCTATAAAATGGCTCATATTCTTAACTACTTCAACCTCTATTTTAATGAATTCATTAAAGGTGTGTATATTTTATAAAAAATAATTTTTATTATTTCTGGTAAATTTTTCTTGAACAACTCTTTTGTAGAACACACAAACACAAGAAAGGTCAGTGTAAAAGAAATTTCTTAAGAGAATATCACAGAGGAAAAAAAAATAGCAGGGAGGATATATCTCAGCTGAGAGGAGGTTTCATGGAAGAAATACTGTATTTGAGTCTTGAAGGAAAAAAAGAATTTTAATGAGGAGAGATGAGGATCAAATACAGTCAAGACACTGAGGGATATCCTGATATCTCACAGATGCGAGAAGTGACTCAGTTGATGCGAGGGAATGGTGAAAAATCATATCTAATGGGAACATACAGTATGCAAAACATAGTAATATGGAATAAGGCTGAAAAGATGCTAAGTAAGGATCATATATTTTATCCCAAAATGCATATAGAGCTCCTGAAGGATTTTGAAAAAGGCAGCAGTTCCTGGATAGATGCATATTGGGAAGATGATTTTATTAGCTGCCTGATGAACAGATAGTAGAGAGCAGGGACTGAATGCAGACAGAGAAGTTTTTGGATTATTATATTACCAAGGGAATATAATGAGGTTATTAAATAGGGTGATGTCAAAATAAACAAAGAAGATGGCATGTAATGTATGAAGAGGCTACATCAATAGGATTTGTTTATTGATTGGTTGGAAACTGGTGACAAAGATGAAGAAGATGTCAATGAATACTATTTCAAGTCTTTGTGATTAGCCATCAGTGGATAGTGCCGTCAATGGAAGTAGGGGAGTGAGAAGAAAGGATGCGGGGCATTAGAAGTATCCTGCACAAATTCTTAATGTGCAAGAAACTGAGCTACATAGGGATTATGTGCTAGTTGAACATTCAGGCAGAGATATTCAAGAGATGCTTTACTATATGCAGTATTGCTGAGGAGTTGAAGAGGATTTGGGAGTGATTTGCAAAGAGATGATAATTGATCTTTTGGAAATAAGAAAACATGAAGAAAGAAGTGAGTCTAAGACAGCCTTGGATTGTTCTGGAGCTCAGAATAAATAATGACTTCTTGATTGATAAATATATATATACACCTCTCATTCAACATGGGAAAATAGTTTTCTTTGGTTGTCTTGTCTTTAATGTCACTTATGTGACACTTCTCCTGGTTAGGATAGCATAGACCTACTAAGCTTTCAAAATTTGTGAAATATGATGCCCTGAGGCAACAGGACAATTTGTTACTTTTACAACAAGTCTGTGACCTATTTTCCTCAGTGAAGCCCTTTAGCATCTGTTTGTCATGAAACCTTTAAAAATACAAGAAGATAAAGGAAAAAGTATGGTTTGAGTAGCCCAAATACTATGTCAGATGGATGGCATCTCAGGCTAAATAATTGACTTAAGAGTCAAGAACTGGCAGTAACTTATATAATCCTGGGCAGCTTACTACACTTTACTGCCTTGGTATATCTGTTGCTAATAAATGAAGATAATTGTCTCTCTCTGGTTTAAGGGTCTGATTTAAGGGTCAAGTGAAAACTGATGGTAAAGACTTTAGAAAATTCTAAACACCAATAGGAAAGTCTAAAAAAGTCTAAATGGCAATTAATGATGTTTAGAACCATAAAAACCAATCAGAGAATGTCAGAGTAGAACATGCTTCAGAGATGATGGAATTAGATTCCTTCACTTTATACTGGATGAATCTGAGACCCAGAGAGGAGTATCGAAGTGTTCAAGATTAACCAACTGACTAGTGACAAAACCAAGAGTAGAACCCAGGATCTTCTGTTCCTCATTCCAATGTTATCTCAAACATGCCACACTGTCTCCAACTTAAGAGTTTTCAAGAATCCCAATTAAACCATAAACCTTAAAAGCAGCCATTGTTAATATTAGTTCTCTTTCTCCCCTTCTCTACCTCTATTAATATGTCAAGGGGTGGGAAACACATCTGGGTTAGTGCTAGACAATAACAGGGTTTGGCTTCAGTTTTCACCTGAATCAAAGTTAGGCATAAGTTGGGACACTCATGCTAGCCATAATAACTCAGTCATATAATATTTTAGTTTTGGATGAGGATAAGCCCCATAGTTTAGGCATTGAATGATATGAGATTTGACACAATTGAAGAAAAGTGGCTAATATGAATTGTGAACATATACTAGAGAATGATGTTGAAACCTAGCTGAAGCATTATGTGAAGTTTTGAGTCTACTGGGTCACAGAGACCTTCAGGGAGAAGCTTTCAAGTATTCTGAATAATTCCACAGAAGAAAATTCTTCTCTCTCTCTCTCTCTCTCTCTCTCTCTCTCTCTCTCTCTCTCTCTCTCTCTCTCTCTTTCCCTTTCTCTCTCTCTCTTTCTCTCTCTCTCTTCTCTTTCTCTCTCTCTTCTCTCTCTCTCTCTCCTCTCTCTCTCTCTCTTCTCTCTCTCTCTTTCTCTTTCTCTCTCTCTCTCTCTCTCTCTCTCTCTCTCTCTCTCTCTCTCTCTCTCTATCTCTCTCTTTCACAAGATAGAACAGTCAATTATAGCAATCTAGTATTTGACCAAAGATTCTAACTTTTGGGATAAGAATTCATTATTTGATAAAAAGTGCTGGGATAAGTGGAAATTAGTATGGCAAAAATTAGGCATGGACCCACACTTAACACTGTACACCAAGATAAGATCAAATTCTGTCCATGATTTAGGCATAAAGAACGAGATTATAAATAAATTAGAGGAACATAGGCTAGTTTATCTCTCAGACTTGTGGAGGAGAAAGGAATTTGTGACCAAAGAAGAACTAGAGATCATTATTGATCACAAAATAGAAAATTTTGATTATAGCAAATTAAAAAGTCTTTGTACAAACAAAACTAATGCAAACAAGATTAGAAGGGAAGCAACAAACTGGGAAAACATTTTTACAGTTAAAGGTTCTGACAAAGACCTCATTTCCAAAATATGTCGAGAATTGACTCTAATTTATAAGAAATCAAGCCATTCTCCAATTGATAAATGGTCAAAGGATATGAACAGATAATTTTCAGATGACGAAATTGAAACTATTTCCACTCACTGAAAGAGTATTCCAAATCACGATTGATCAGAGAAATGCAAATGAAGACAACTCTGAGATACCACTACACACCTGTCAGATTGGCTAAGATGACAGGAAAAATAATGATGAATATTGGAGGGGATGCGAGAAAACTGGGACACTAATGCAGTTGGTGGAGTTGTGAATGAATCCAACCATTCTGGAGAGCAATCTGGAATTATGCCCAAAAAGTTATCAAACTGTACATACCCTTTGATCCAGCAATGCTACTACTGGGCTAATATCCCAAAGAAATACTAAAGAAGGGAAAGGGACCTGTATGTGCCAAAATGTTTGTGGCAGCCCTTTTTGTAGTGGCTAGAAACTGGAAAATGAATGGATGCCCATCAATTGGAGAATGGTTGGGTAAGTTGTGGCATATGAATATTATGGAATATTATTGTTCTGTAAGAAATGACCAGCAGAATGAATACAGAGAGGCTTGGAGAGGCTTACATGAACTGATGTTGAGTGAAATGAGCAGAACTTGGAGATCATTATACACTTCAACAACAATACTGTATGAGGATGTATTCTGATGGAAGTGAATATCTCTGGCAAAGAGAAGATGTAATTCAGTTCCAATTGATCAATGATGGTTAGAAGCAGCAAGGAACTTCTGGGACACGGGGAAGGAGGAACACTGGGAAATGAATGAATTTGCATTTTTGTTTTTCTTCCCAGGTTATTTTTACCTTCTGAATCCAATTCTTCTTGGGTAACAAGAAAACTGTACGGTTCTGCACACATACATTGTATCTAGAATATACTATAACATATTTAACATGTATAAGACTGCCAGTCATCTAGGAGAGGGGGTGGAAGGAGGGAAGGGAAAAGTCGGAACAGAAGTGCACGCAAGGCATAATGTTATAAAAAAATTACCTAGGCAAATGTATTGTCAATAAAAACAAATAGCCTGCACAGCGAGTCCCTTTTCACAGATAAGGAGACTGAGCCCCAGATTACTCAAAAAACATACCCCAAACTGTTTTCATTAATAGGCAATAGTACTTCTTGATTACATATTGTTACAGAAGTACATTGACCTCGGGAGTCTAGAGACCTGTGTCAATGCTATGCTAGAGTTGCTCCAGTTAGTTTGAAAGTAATTAGTAAAATTTCACATTAAGTGAACATTAAGACTCAGAAATCAGCAATCACAACTTGACAGTTTATTTATTATTTTATGATTTTAAGAAAATTTTAAGATTTCAGATTAAACTTTTTTAAAAGTATGCATACTTTTTTTTTTTATTTTTGAGTGAGTCTAATTTCTAAATATTTACCAACATATCTCAAGGCTTAGGGAATAAGGTCATCACTAAACTGGATGCCTGTGTCATCATCAATAATCATCATCATCATGACTATAGTATAATGATAATGATAATAATTGACATTTATATGGTACTTTAAGGTTTGCAATTTGAGCCTCACAACACCTTGATTGAGATCTACCCCAGTTCTTCTAATGGCAAGTTATCTGGCCTTTTGAAAAATCACTTTTCTAAACTCCTTTTTCTTTATCTGTATGATGAGGGATTGGGACTGGTGATGAGGTTTCTTTCATGAGCAACACTGATATTTGAATCACTTTTTTGAAGAAGTGAGGGCTAAGGGGTAGTACATTGAATAGATACTGTGGAGACTTGGTTAATGTGTTGATTCATTTGGTAGAACATTTATTTTTAAACTCTAAGGGAAGAGATAACTTTCTTTTGGGAGAGGGAGGAAGAACATATTTAGAAATGAAAGTGAGATAAAAACAAAAGATAACAATAAAACTTTAAAATATGGTGCCATTTAGAGTTTTAGCAGATAGATGGCCCCATGGACAGAATGCTGGGTCTGAAGTTAGAAAGATTCATCTTCCTGATTTCAAATTTGACCTCTGATAGTTAATGTGTGACTTTGGACAAGTCACTTAACACTATGTGCTTCAATTTCCTCATCTGTATAATGAGCTAGAAAAGGAATGGCAAACCACTCTCGTGTCTCTGCCAAGAGAATACCAAATGGGGTCACAACGTGTGATCGTGGCCAAGCCACTTAACCCTGATTGTCTCACATACACACAAAAATGAGCTCACTTATTTTTAAAGGTTCACTTCACATTTTAATATCATGAATTCTGAGCATAGGCAATAATCAAACTATAATTTGCAATTCATTCTTGCCATTTGCTCAAAATTAAGAGATGGAGTCTTTGAATACAAAGTAAAAATTGGCAACAAATATAGCCTGAATTTAACTCCTTCATCTCTGTTTCTGTCTTTCTCTCCCTGCCTCCCTCCCTTCTCTCTCTCTTTGTCTCTGTCTCCATCTTCATCTCCCTCGTCCTTCTTCCCTCCATCCCTTCCTCCTTTCCCCCCCACTCTCTCTCACCCTGTCTCTCTCTGTGTCTCTGTCTGTCTCTGATTCTCTCTCTCTGATTTTCTGTCTGCCTGTCTGTCTCTCTGTGTGTCTCTCCCTTTCCTGTGTTGTTTCGTCTGTCTCATTCTCATCTCTCTTATGGTGGTTCATGCAGAAACAACAACAACAAATGCTACTGTGAACTACCTCAATAGAGGGCTATTCATCAGGTCTGACAAGTCTGAATGGCTCTCCATCATATGATGTTTACATATAAGAGCTGGTATACTTTCCAGCTGTTCAGTTCATACTGAAACATAATGGCCTAAGTATCCTTTATCAGGGAGTTTCCAATAACTAGTTGTCTTATTTTCTATGTGATCAATATCAGATGCAAAGAAACTGGGTTCAAATCCCACCTTGGACACTTCCTACTTGTATTTACATGGGAAAGCCACTCAATTACCCTGTTTTTTTTTTTGGTTGTTGTTTTTTGTTCGTTTATTTTGAGATGGTTGGACTAGATGGTGGCTTTTGAAGACTCTTCTACCTTAAGATCTATAAGCCAATTAACTGATGAGTGGCTGATCCCTAGGGTCTCTTCCAACTATAAGTATTTTGTTTCCTGGGAACTTGACATAATTAAAAAAAAAACAGACAGTAGAAACTTGTTTTGTTTCAAAAAGAAAAAAAAACTGAGAATGTATATCTCCCAGATCAAAGTTTTGAAATTCAAAAGTATGTAATGTTGATGGCCAGAGAGAGAAGAATTCTTTCTCACTGGGATCTTGGCTACAGCAGATATTTCTTCAGATCATGTACTGAGGATCATGGAAATGACTAAGAGTGGTGATTGGGAAAAATCTTCTTCCTTCATTCTATGATGACAATTCTTATAATTGAGGATTGAATACAATGGAGAAAAAAACACAAATTAAAATTCAGGTCTGATACCTATTATTGAATGAAATTGGGTGAGTCCCTTTCTGGACTTCTATTTTCAGAGGTCCCTTAGAGTTCTTTAGCAATGATCTTTCTGAGGAACAGATCAAGGTGGGATATTAAAGGAACTCCTGAGTTCTCTATGCAAGGGACATGAGTTTTAGAGAGCTGTAGAAAGTAGGAGAAATGCAAGCAGCTAGAAATAAGAAGGGGAATCAATAAACCTAGATGTGAACTTGCTGGTGGGAAACAGGGAATCACAGGGGCCAGAAGATCCCTATCTGGTCCCACAACTATGAGAAGATAAAAATTTTTGTCTGGTCACATTTCTTATGCATGTCTAGAATTTGTAATTATGGCTTTTTGACTATTAAATAACATTTCCTCTTTTCTATTAGTTCACAATAATTATTTGCATTTTCACAAAGTCTTTCTATTATAGAGAACCATCATTCTGCTGAAATTATTGGTGTTCATTGTTTATTGAAGGTTGTAGGACTATCTCCTCCATAAACTTTCATAGTGGAATCAATTTCAGAGACTCCCATGCTTTTGTAGTTTCAATTATTAAATACATATTTATAACCCAGACACTTATCTCAAGGGGAGAAAGAATGTCTAAAGGACTTCTCAAAGAGACCCATGGGAGGATCAAGTATAAAGTTAAGAGAATCTACTTCCTAGAAACCTGCTTATGACAAAAATATTGGGATGACTGGGGATGTGAATGACTCAGATTGGCTATTTGTATTCATCATTATTTGATGATGAAGAATTTTATTTATTATTATATATTATGTATATGTAATATATGTATATATGTATACATAATATATAAATACAAATTATAATAGTTGATACTTTCATATGTATGCATGCATGCTTAAAGTTTTGTACTGTGTTGTAAATACATTCATGGCACTGGAAATCAGTTCTCTGTTTAATTTTCTTAAGATAACAGCATCTATTTTTCTTAAAGATACTTCCATTCTTATGTATTACATTTACTTGATCTAGGGGGACTACTTTTATGATAATACACTGCTCCTTCTCTTTTTCCCTCTTTAATCTTACTACTTCTAGATTTTTAGAGAGTTATCCCGGGTTTTTCTTCACTCTTCTACACACACAACCTCTCATAGGGTTTTTCTGGTATTAGACATTTAATAGGCAATTATGCCTATTAGTGAGGTTCCACAGTAAAAGAGGTCTAGACATGGAGGTAAGATATCCCGAGTTCAAATCCAGCTTCAGACACTAGATACAAGATCTTGGGCAAGTAAGTCATATCACCTTTATTTGGCTCAGCTTCCTCATTTGTAAAATGAGGTGAATAATTATATTTATCTTTTCAAGTTCTTGTGAGGATAAAATGAGATGATATTTGCAAATTAGTTTGTAAACTTTAAAGTACTACATAAATGCTATTATGGTGATAATAGTAATAGTAGTAATGATAGTAGCAGTAATAGTGTTGATGATAGGTAGAACTATATAACAGTAGACTGTTGATGGCCAGTCTAGACCAGTTCTTATCCTAAGGATATGATAGTATTTATATGTGTATGTATGTATCTATGTGTATATATACACATATACACACATGTATACACATACATGTATGTTTAGACAAATATTTGTACATGCATGCACACATACACACAGACACATTTGAAAGATGCATAATTTGACTCCATCAATTGAAGAGACTAAAAATAGAATCTGAGGATTGATTGAGAATAGATATTTTGTTGTTTTGCTATTTCAGTTGTATCCAACACTTTGTTAGCGCATTTGGGATTTTCTTGGCAAAAGTCCTGGAATGTAATTTTTAATTTAATTTAATCATTTCACCGATGAGGAAACTGAGGCAATGGGGTTAAGTGAGTCTTTTAGGACCACTAGCTAGTGTCTCAGTTAAGATTTGAACTCAGGTCCTCCTGATTTGAGGGCCAGTATTTTATCTACTGTGCCTCTGAGATGCCCCAGAATAGATATTACACTGTGGTTAATTCATAAATCTTACTCCAAATTCATTCATGGGCTCTGTCTATCAATTTGGCTTGGTGTTTGTTGACGGGGCAGCTCAGTCCCTGGCAGATGGAAGAATGGAAGCTTTCCGGCAGGAGAGGAGAACGTACTCAAGTGATCCCAGTCTCGTTGCTGGGAACATATGTTTGCTGCTGTCTTATGCCTCCAACCACACTTTCAGGAGGCTCCAGAAGCAGTGAATTGTTGCAGTGTCAGCTGAAATGTATAAATATTTAACTGAAATGATTAAGGGCTTGAGAAGTTGGATTTTTCTGCAATTATCTTCACTGTAAAGGATGTGATGATTGGAATAATTAATTTTTCTAAAAATAGTTTCATCTTATTTACTCTAATAATAATATTCCTATTTCTTTAATGCTTCATGATTTTGCAATGCACTTTTCTCACAATACTCTTGTCTAGTAGATAGTACAATTATTATTATTCCCATTGCAAACATGTGGAAACTGAGACCCATATGGGTTTAATGATTTCCCCAGTTAGGATGCAAACTGACTGTCCTTTAATTCCAATTCTGACTCTTTCTATTATTCCTAAATATCCCCCACTATTATACTGCTTTTAAATATTTGATGGGTACAATCGAAACATTAAATATCTTTATATCCAATTATAGCTATAATTTTTTCAGGGTAGTTTGGAGACTTCTACTAACACACACACACACACATATAATGAACTCATTTTTTTAATAGTTGTAGGTGAGATAAATTATAATTTTGCCACTAAGCTTATAATCAGTTATTGAATTAGTATCCAGGCTTTTCTCCTTTATTTCCTCATTAAGCTCCAATTCCTATGAAATGTTTTTTTTCTCTGAAGGACATGAGTGATTGAAGAGAATGCACCTAGCCCTCAAGGTACCACTTTTCAATCTTGAGTGAGACCCTACCAAGCTAGGGGACCTTACTTTTGCCCAGAGTATAAATTGAATCCAGTCTAAGCCACTTCTTATCCTGAGGAAAGGAGCTCCTGTACTCTAATATTAAAGTTTAGGGTAACCTAGCCTTATGAAAGAAAAACTAACCAGAACGGCATAGATGGACTTGGATTCCCCCATCCAGGTTGTTGAAGATGGCTGTGTCTCGTGATTAAGCAAGTTCTCAGCAGGAAGAGCTACAGACTTTTAGTCCATCTCCTTATTAAATGTCCATGCATCAGAGTTGATTTTTATCTGTCAAGGATATTCCCTTTTTAAAAAATTAAGAATTTGAAACTCTTCATGGGTTTGTCTTTGGTTATCAAAATCATTGGCCATAAATTTATTGATTGATGGATAGCCTAATTAGTAAATTGATTATTAATTACTGAAAAATTCTATCTTTGGTTTTTGCATTAATTACAGATTCTTCTTTCAGTCATAGAGCAATTAAGTGACTTTCCTGTGATGGGTAGGTGTCACACTGGATAAAGCATTAGCTGAATTCAAATCTAGCCTGAGATACTTACTAGCTGTGCAATTCTAAGAAAGTCATTTCACATGTTTACCTCAGTTTCTTCACCTGGAAAGTGAATTAGAAAAGGAAATGGGAAACCACTCCAATATCTTGCTGAGAAAATCCCAAATGGTATCTGGAAGGAGCATATATGAATGGAGTGACTGAACAATTGGTTTTCCCAAGGTCAAACTATTAGTGTCTGTAGAAGAATTTGAACCCAGGTATAAGGTTTTATAATCTTAGCTCTGTGGACTATATAACTCAGGGAAAGTCACAATTTCTTTGTACTTCAGTCTCTACATTTGTAAAATGAAGCACTTAGCTTAGTTGATCCCTAATAGATTATATATAAAACACTTAGCTTAGTACCTAGAGCATTTCAGGTGCTTAATAAAATGGCTATCTTCTGTTCCTTTCTAATTTAGGTTGTTAATGAGTCCATTATCTTTCACACAATATTGGTATTATTGGTATTATTTCTTTTTCTATAATTTCTACAGGTTGAAGAAGGCTGTGGAATGGGGATTGGGTAGAGTAAGAAGAAGTAGAAATTTTCTGAGAATAAGGTAGTGAGAACCTTGCAATTTCCTAGAATATGATATTCCTTTTTGGTGTTGTGAAATATGTACCTTCAAGAAAACCTGAGGATATCTGTTTGCCTATTGACAGGGAGCAGAGCCTTGAGAATTGGAATTTTATTCCCTGAGAGGGCAGGGACTATTCCTGTTGAAGCTACAGTATAGGAATGAACAAATATTCATCACTTTAAAGTTATTTTGGGGGTGATGGTACTCTCATGCCAAATTGAATTTAAAATTATTGTTTAGGGTTGATTGAACCTAGGGTTAATTAAAACCAAAGAATTTTAGAAAAGGAAGATTTTTTTCTTCAATTGCATCCTGCTAGCTCTCAGCTTAGAATTTAGGGGGAAAGGGTGGCAAGGAGAAGATGCTCTGCCTTCAACTGCACTCAATTAATTAAGTTCTGACATCTGTAACTTCATAGGAAAGAATGGTGTCCCTATAGTTAGAGGATCTGGCTTTGATTCCAACTATGTTACTGGGAACCTAACACACTAGGTGGCCACGAGCTCCAGTTTTCTTTTCCTTAAAAGGAGGTTGGACTAGGAGCACCTATGAGGTCCCTTGCAATTCTGGAACTATGAACCTAGTTGCCTATGAACATTCTGAGTCTCATTTTCCTTGTTAGTAAAATGGAGTTAATACTATTTGTACCACATATAACTACAGGGTTACTTTGAGGATCAAATGAGATAATGTATGACAAATTCTGAATCAAATTAAATCAATAAGAATTTATCAAGTTCCAATTATGTTCCAGGTACCTGCTGAGTACTGGGGATACAAAGAAAGATCACCGTCAACACCAATAAGAAGAAAAACACAACTGTTTTTAAAGAGTCCAGTCTTTGGGGAATGTAACAGCAAAAAAAAAATGCAAAAAAAATTGATAAAATGGGGTTAATCTCTGAGGGAAGGCATCGTAATTAAATAAGATTGGGAAAGACTTCTTATGGAAGGTTAGATTTCATTTATCTCTCTATATTTATTTATTTGTTTATTTATTATACTAATATATTGTTTTCTTCCTCTCTACCCTTAGTATTATTTTTTTCCAATTACATGTAACGGGAGTTTTCAACATTTGCTTTTATAAGATTTTGACTTCCAAATTTTTCTCTTCCCTCTCTTTCTTACCTCCTGCCCAAGAGAGCAAACAATCCAACATAGAATATACGTGTACCATCATATTAAACATATTCCGCATTCAAATAGGAAAAAAAAAAACAAGGAAAGAAAAAAGTGGAAATAATATGCTTTGATCTGCATTCTGACTCCATAGTTCTTTCTCTGGCAAAGAATGGGAAATTTAGGGGATGATAGAGAATTGGGAAATGGCAGGACAAGCTGTGGTATATGGATGTAATTGAATAGTATTGAGCCATATATAGTGAAAGGTGGATTTCAGGGAAAAAAAAACTGTGAATATTTAGATGAACTGATGCTGAGTGTAGTGAGTAGAAGCAGGTGAATATTGCACCTAATAACAGCAACATTGTGAGATGATCAACTATAGAAGACTTAGCTCTTCTCAATAATGCAGTGATGTAAGACATTTCAAATGACTCGTAATGGAAAATGATATCCACATCCAGAGAAGGTAGGATTTTATTTAGCATATATGAGAGCTAGGGAAATGAGGAGGCAGTGATCAAGAGGGAGAGAATGAATTCTAGATACTGGAACTATGTTTATTATTTATATAAAATAAAATTAATAACTCTACTACTATCATCATCATTATCAAACATATTCATTTTTTTTGTCTTCCATCAGAGAGACAAGCTTTTTGTCCATAATTCTGACAAGAGTCTAGGAAGGAAAACAAGAAAAAATTATACTAGATTTTCATTGATATTGATCCTTTAGAGACATTTCCAAAACAGGACCAGATTCTGGAAAAAGCCTAAATGCAAAGATCTGTAGCCACACTCGGGTCTATTTTACAAACAAGAAGAAAGAAAACCTATCAGTGGCTGCAGACATCTTTCCTCCTAGATCCTAGTACTCTTTTAGAGCTGGAGGCAAACCACGGATATGTTCTAGTTCTTAATTAATGGAACACAAAGACCCCAAGGTTTGTTTTGGGGGGCATGCTTTCTGGTTAATGCCAGATTTTATTCTAAAAGCTTCCAGCAAAGACAACATTGTCAGATAAATGATTGGTGAAGGAGCCTCCACATCACCAGCCCTTTTGTATGCAAGAGGTCTCTAGGCAGGTAGGGACCAGAGAAGATTCCTTCTGATCTGCCTCCTGAATCTTGTCAGAATAGGTTAGGATAGAAATAATATCATTTCTTAGTCTGTGTTTTTTCTCTCTCACTGTTATCCATCTCATTTGGAAAATCTCAAAATTGTCTAAATTCTATTCTACATAGGCTACTGTTCATTAACTATGGAGACAACTGATAAATGAATAAATAAAATTGAATTTCTTTTTTTCTCAGGCAATTTATCTTCTCTCTGGCCTTGAATTGTCTTTTAGAAATGTATCATGTGGCCCCTTTGTGGCATTTCTAGCTCCATGTCTGTGCTAGGAAGAAACATCAGAAGAAAAGTTGGGTTTTTCAAGGTAACAGTTGGAAATGTCAGACCAGAATGTTGACTTCTCCACAAACAATCCAAGGAACCCAGGTTATAATTTTGGCTGGTTTTTTAGTATTAAAACAATTCCTTAGGATCTGAGCACCTGAAGTAATTTTCAGTGAAGTAGACAATCTATTCTGTCATGTAACTTGAAGAGAACACATATTGTATAGACACCAACCAAAAGAGCAAGAATAGTTAGCAGTGGAGATGGTGGTAATTGGGGAATCATTGGATTAAGGAATTTTACAACTGCTAACTTCTCATTCAGAAAATTTTGTTCCCCATACTCAGGAGGTATTTTTTTATTAAAGCTTTTTATTTTCAAAACATATGCACAGATAATTTTTTCAACATTGACCCTTCCATAGCCTTTGTTTCAGATTTTCCCCTCCTTCCTCCCAATCCTTCCCCTAGATGTCAAGAAATCCAATATATGTTAAACATGTTAAAATGTATGTTCAATCCAATATGTGTAAACATATTTATATAATTCTCTTGTTGCACAAGAAAAATCAGATCAAAAATGAAAGAAAATGAGAAAGAAAATAAAATGCAAGCAAACAACATCAAACAGAGTGAGAATGTTATGTTGTAATCCACATTCAGTTCCCACAGTCCTCTCTCTGGGTACAGATGGCTCTCTTCATCACGAGATCATTGGCATCAATGGCATCAATCATCTCATTGTTGGAAAGAGTCATGTCCATCAGAATTGATTGTTGTATAATGTTGATGTTATCATATATAATGATCTCCTGGTTCTGCTCATTTCACTCAGCATCAGTTCATATAGATCTCTCCAGGCCTCTCTAAAATCACCCTCTTGATCATTTTTTTATAGAACCAATTATATTCTATAACATTCATGTATCATAACTTATTCAGCTATTCTCTAACTGATGGGCATCCATTCAGTTTCTGGTTTCTCACCACTATAAAAAGGGCTGCCACAAACATTTTTGCACATGTGGGTCCCTTTCCTGAAGGTATTTTTTGGTGACAAGTCAAGTTGAACATGTTATGTTAAAGGTTCAGTGCCTTTGGAGGAAAGAAACACACAAAGGAAACAACTTTTAAAATTTGCCTAAGGTTTACACAAATTGTGTCCTTACTCTGTACCTGGCAGACATCTAGTCAAAATATTCTCATCCTTCATTCCACCCTATGGCCAACAATTTGGCCAAATTTTTTTACCATTAGGTTTATTCCCTAAGAAATCTTATTTTAGACACATATATTTTCAACTGACTAAGGAATTAAGTGTATATTTACATGCAATATACATTTATGTAAATTGTATGTATTGATATAGGCATACAAATATTAAATATGTGTTACACATATATTAATTTTTCATATATTTTGGTTAACCATGGAGTTATAAAGAGACAGTCTTTTTCACAGAGACATTTGCAAGAGCCTACCTGATCATTTGTCATCACTGCTTCATGATTTCTCTAGCTTCTGTAGATCCTAGAAAAACTCCTACCTTCTTTGTATGTGGATAGCACTTTTTATCATGAGTCTTTTTGAATTGTTTTGGATCATTTGCATCATAAACATATATAAACATGCATATATACATAATAACTTCAACCAGTTATTGGCAAGTAATTTATTTAAAACCCATATTGTTGAGAAAGTTAATATACATGTTGGTAGTTATTAAGGCTATATGGTTACTTTTGTGTGCAACTATGAGATTTGTAATTTGTTTCTCTTTTTTATTAGCTTACCAATCCTGAAATAGCTTGTAAAAGACTATCTTAACGCTTTCAATATTGTGTTATCTTCCAGCATCAATGTCCTTGGGATGATCTCTGCTTTTCCAGAAGTTCCTCTGTATTTCATCTTTTTCACTTCAATTTCAATCTCATCATAAAGCAAATCAGAGACTGAGCTGTTAGCATCCAAATGTAGCATTTACACTATTACCAAAGATGAAAATAAATCATTACATAAAATAGCTGGGGAAACTATTCCACTTTAGCATATTTCTGAAAATTTCACTCAAAAATGTTCTGGGGCTGGTGAGATTCATTTAGACCTCATGTTGACCTTTATTGTAGACTTTTCTTACCCACTGATTTTCATTCTCTTGAGGAGATAATGCTCCTAATAGCTCTCAATCATTCTCTGAACTGTTTTCCAAAAGAGTTTAAGACCTAACCCACTATTACTCTGAGCTTTTCGTTCCTTTTTCCTTGTCAAGCTGGGCAAGTATTTGTATTTCCTGGTTAAGATATTTTTCAGACTCTTTGCCCTCCTCATTTTAGGAACTGGATCTTTCCCCCCCTTGAAAATCATCATAAACAATGATAATATTTAATCTTTTATTTTTCATTTCTCTTATTTGAGGAGTATTAGGTTCATTGCATAGATTGTTGTTCAATTGTTTTTATTGTGTCCAAATCTTAGTGACTTCATTTGAAGTTTTCTTTGCATTTTTGCTCTATTTCCTTGTCCAATGTCATTTCACAGTTGAGCAACTGAGTCAAACAAAATTTTCTAACTTGCCTGGGATCATAAAGCTAGTAGTGCCTGAGACCAGATTTGGACTCGGGAAAATGAGTCTACCTGATATCAGGCTTTGCACTCTATCCTCCTAGCTGGTTTAAGAGACTTGGAAAAGACTTTATTGTCCTATCTTGCAGTCTTCCAGTCACAGTAGAAAGAAAATTGAGAGTAGACTTAGGTGATGATTTCTTGCCAGTCATTTTTAGTTCCATCTGACACTTCGTGACCTCATTTTTTCTTTTTGTTGCTTTTGACAGTTTTTTTCCAGTGCTTGACCATTTCCTTTTTCAACGCAATTGATAGATAAGGAAACAGAGACAAATAGGGTTCTCCAGAGTCATATAGCTAGTGGGTGTCTGAGACCAGCTTTGAAATCAGGAAAAGGGGTTTTTCTTACTTTTTTATGTCCAGTTGAAACTATTTTATTTACATATGTGTGTTTGTATATATTTATATATGTATGTTTATTTCATTTTTTCAACCTGAACTCTTAAATTCAACAGTGTTGAGTTAGAAGGACCTGAACTTGAATACTGCCTCAGACACTCACCAATTGGGCAAGTCAATTAAACTTAGGTTCCTCATCTGTAAAATAGGAGGTAACTATTACAACAATCCCACAAACTTCTTTTGAGGATCAGATCATACAGTAAATATAAGGTACTTTGCAAAATCTATAATACTATGTAAGGGATAATCATTATCATCATTGTTCATAATTATTATCAAAATATATATTGAATGGATTTGAAAAAGAAACTTGTCAGTCAAGTTCTTCATATACCTTACTTCCTTCTTCATAGCAGATGGTGGTCAATTATTCAGTAAATCAATAAGTATTAATCACTCGCATTTACAAACATGCCCTTAAAGGCTTTTTTTTTTTCTTTTGGATCTGTGAACCTTCCCAAGATATCATGGGGTTTACTGTCTAGATTCCTTTCTTAAGGACCATGCCTTCAACCAAAACTAATATAATTCTCATGGATTGGCCACCAGTAGGACCTATGCCAAGCCCCATTTGATCATTGTTTGGATACTGATTGACTCACAGTGAATGCAAGTAATAATCATTTCTGCTTTGGCCAGAAACCCTGAGAATCTTTCCCCTGAAGATTTATTTATTTAGATTTTTTGTCAATGTGAAAGAAGAGATTCTTTGCCTTAATTGCTACCTAATCTTAATCACTAAATGGGTGTGGCCCCCATTAAAGTGAGACCTTAGCTTAAAAAGGCTAAGGTCTCTCTTAGTATCCAAGGCCATCCTTGGATATCCTGATCTATATCTGGTCATTGGACTCAGATGGCTCTGCTGTGGAAAGTAAGGCAGGTAGCACACTCTCCTTCACTTAAATCCAGTTTACTTGCATGTCATAGCATCACCTCCCTAATATAATGGCCCTCTTCTAGAACAAAAGACAAACAACAACAAATATATACTTATATATTAGACACTGTATAAAGCACTAGTATACAAAGAAGGGCCAAAAATGATCCTTTCTTCCTGGAATCATATTCTAATAGAGGAGATAGCATATAAAAAGTTATACCTATGTCAACTATAGCTATAGAAATAGAAAATAATCTCAGAGGAAAACACTAGCTTTACTAGGGAGATGACTTGTAAAATGCTTTTACAGAATGCAGGATTTTATTTGAGACTTTAAGGAAGCCCAGAAAGCCACAAGGTAGAGGGTAGAAGAACTATATAGGTGATCTAGAGAGCACTCAGTGCTAAAACATGGAATCAGGAGATGAAAACTTGATGTTTAAGCAGCAGAGAAAAGACCTGTGTGGCTGAATTATGGAGGTCAAAGAAGGAAACAAAGTGTAAAAAGACCTAAAAGTAGGAATGGATTATGGAGAATTTTAAATTCATGGAGAGGCCATGGACAAATGTAATTCTTTTCTTTTTTGTTGTTGTTGTTTTTTGTTTTTTTTTTTGAGAAATTTAATTCTTAAATGAAAGATCATGTTTGTTCTTGGAGTTGAGGGATCCTCTTGAATGTAGTGTGTGTGTGTGTGTGTGTGTGTTTGTGTGTGTGTGTGCATGGGGGGGGTAATATGATCAAATTCATATGCTGCAAATATGTTCATGATATTTATTTTGCTTTTATTTATTTATGTGCTCCAAAAAAGTGAGATGTTCAAGCATTTCAATGTTATTCTAATTATTGTTTTTGGCACTGTGCCTGGCACACAGTAGACAATTAATAAATGCTAGTTTACTGCCTAATTGTTCACTTTGCGTCCATGTTTAGCATTTTATTTTTCCAAGTTACATGTAAAAAGAATTTATAGGGTTTTTTATTATTTTAGAGTTTTAATTTTGAGCTTAATTTGAGTTCTAGAGAACAATTTGGAACTACAGCCAAAGGACTGTCAAATTGTGCATATCCTTTGATCCAACAATGTCTCTTCAGGATCTGTGCCCCAAAGAGATCATAAAAAGGGAAAAAAACCCATTTGTGTAAAAATGTTTATAGCAGCCCTTTTTGTAGTGGCAAGAAACTGGAAACTGAGAAGATGCTCATCACTTGGAGAATGGCTGAAAAAGTTATGGTATATGAATAGTATGGTTCTATAACAAATGATTGGCAGGATGGTTTGAGAGAGATCTGGAGAGACTTACATAGACTGATGCTAAGTGAAGTAAGTAGAACCAGGAGAACATTGTACATAACAAAAAGATTATGTGATGATAAACTATGATGGACTTGGATTTTTTCAACAATGAGATGATTTGGACAAATTTCAATAGACTTTGTTGGAGAAAGCCATCTGCATCTAGAGAGGACTGTGGGGAAGAATGTAGATCACAGTATGATATTTTCACCTTTTTGCTGTTGTTTGCTTGCTTGGTTTTCTTCTTTCTTATTTTTCCTGTTTTGACCTGATTTTAATTGTGCTGTATAATAAATATGGAAATATGCTTAGAAGAATTGCATGTGTTTTACCTGGAGAAGGAGGGAGGGTTGCTCTACAAAATGGTTGAATCAATTCACACCTCCATCAAGAATACATTAATGTTTTATTTTCCCACAGCCTCTCCACCATTTATCATTTATATTTTTGGTCATATTAGCCAATCTAATAAGTATGAAATAGTAGTCAGTATTGTTTTAATTTTCATTTATCCAATAAATTGTGAGACAACATTTTTTTTTAAATATGGCTACAGTAAAGTTTGATTATTTCATCTAAAAGTTGTTTATATCTTTTGATTACTTATAAGTTGGGGAATGTTGGAGATGTGAACACAGGAAAGAGGGTTGTGTCATTGAACCTCAGAGTACAGTGGGTGAGTAAGAAGACCAGAAAAATGGAAAAAGACCAAGTTATTAGCCAAAAAGTGAATTTTATATTTGATTCTTGAGACAATAGAAAGTCACTGGAATTAACTGACATGTCAGGGGCTGATATGGTCAATTCTACCATAGAGGTTACTCTCATTAAAGATTTTTTTAATTGTTCACTTCAAGCAAGTCATAAAACATGTGCATGTATGTTCATTGAATATGATTAACAATGTCTTGAAGATATCATGTCCAAGATCCAAATGGAAGATAGATTTTTATTGACAGGTGAAGTTTTCTGCATGCTCTCATTGGTAGATACTATCATATAAATGACAAAAGTATCATGCCCTATATTTTTCTTCAATGACAACTATGACCACTCCAAAAGCATAGACAGAAAACCCCACATGTGTGTTGCTCTTTTATTTCTCTTTTCTTCCCATTGTTAAGAATTCTTATTTGGTGAAAGAGAATGACCAAGGGCAGAAGACAGCCCTATTAGCCTGGTGAAAAGTATAGTAATTAACAGAATTTCTTCCTAGATGTCAGTGCCAAAATTCTTAACCTTATTTGTGTCATGGAATTCTGTCATTTTTATGAATCCTATGTACTCTTTCTTAGAATAATGTTAAATACATAAAATAAAATACAAAGTATTACAAAAGAAAACAATTATTTTAAAATACTGTCTGTCTGTTAACTAACTCTCTATCATCCCATCATCTATGTGTCTATTTACCAGCTAATGCCTTCTTCTGTCATATTACCTTGCACTTACTCTGTATATATTTTGCATATACCTAATCACTTATATATTAATATTGTCATCAAATTAAAATGTTCTCTCTTAGAAAATAGGGGATGTTTTATTTCTTATTTTCTTTGTATCTCTTATGCCTGTGTTTGGTAATAGTAAGAACTTAAAAATAATAATTACTTGTAGATTAGTGGATAACTCAACAATTTAAATTAAGAATATTCATAGGAACATATTCAATTAATATCAGAAACTAAAAGAAATTTATTTTACCTTATCCCTTTTTTATTATTTTAAAGAAAAGTTTTTGTGGGCAACAACTGATTTTGTCTTTTCTCTATCCCTGGTACTTTGCACAGTGCCTGGTATATAATAATGCTTCCCACTGACTGTCTCTCTCTCATTTCTTGTAAGAAATTTGTGGTGATTTATCAGACTGACATTTATGTATTTTCAATATAAAGAAACAGCAAAAGTCAATGAAAAGTTTAGATATTAAACTGTTGATAATAGTTGACCCTTGTATAATTTCTCATTATTATCTCTTTCTTTAACTCTTAGATCTATTTTGTACAAATCAAAGTGATTATTGAAAAATGTCCATAGACCCAACACTGAACTGAAAAATATGTGAAATAGAAAAAAACTGTTTTAGGGTTGAGGGTGGGGAAGGAAGGGAGAAAGCAATTAGTAAATGCCAGCTTTGTCAGGAACTTTACCTAGCACATAAATATTAACTCATTTTAGAGAGATTTTAAAGAAGTGAAAAAGACCTGTATGTGCAAGAATGTTTGTGGCAGCCCTCTTTGGCCAGAAACTGGAAACTGAGTGGATGCTCAACAATTGAAGAATGGCTGAATAAATTGTGGTATATGAATATTGTGGAATATTATTGTTCTGTAAGAAATGACTAACAGGATGATTTCAGAAAGGCCTGGAGAGACTTACATGAACTGATGCTGAGTGAAATGAGTGGGACCAGGAGATCATTATATACTTCAACAACAATACTATATGATGATCAATTCTGACGGACATGGCCATCTTCAATAATGAGAAGAACCAAATCAGTTTCAATAGAGCAGTAATGAATTGAACCAGCTACACCCAGTGAAAGAACTTTGGGAGATGACTATGAACCACTACATAAAATTCCCAATCCCTCTGTTTTTGTCCGCCTGCATTTTTTTATTTCCTTCACAGGCTAATTGTATGCTATTTCAAACTCTGATTCTTTTTGTACAGCAAAATAACTGTTTGAACATGTATACTTATATTGTATTTAATTTATATTTATTTATTTATTTTTGTTTATATATTTATTTAATTTATACTTTAACATATTTAACATATATTGGTACTGCCATATGGGGGAGGAGGTGGAGGGAAGGAGAGGAAAATTGGAACAAAAGGTTGGGCAATTTTCAATTCCGTAAAAAGCTATAATAAAAAATAAATATTATCTCATTTTAGCCTTGTAGCAACTCTGGGAAGTAGATATTGTTATTTCTAATTTACATGGAGGAAACTGAGATAGGAAAAAATTAAGTGACTTTCCTAAGGACACATAGCTAGTATGTGAATCGGGAATTGAATTCAGATCTTCTTGATTCCAGACCCAATACTTTATACCCTGCACTGTCTAATAAATTATAGTCTATTGACAATTGATAAATGAATGAAAGCTAGAATATAATTGCATTATATAGAATCTTATGCTCAATTATACACAACAATCTCAGAGATCATTGATAATTGAGGAAGGAATAAGCTAGAGTAGTAAGTAGTATAGTTTATAGTGCAGTAAATTGGAATAGTGGGCAGGTCTGGTAGTGTAGTTCTGTAGTGCTTGCTACTGGGAAAGCTGAAGCTGGTGGATTACTTGAGTTCAGGAGTTTTGAGCTACAGCAAAGGATCAGATTTGTTATTAATACAGCTATCCTCTCTAAATTGGTAGACCAACCTGCCTAAGGAGGTCCAAAGCAATCCAGGTCAGAAATAGAACAAATCAGTTTTCATGTTAATCACAAATGGGAGTGGTTATGTGTGTAGCCCAATACTTTCAACAAAGGCAACAGAGAGAATCAATCTAATAGACAAACAAAATCATGATAATAAAAAGCCAATGAGTACTCATTCAAATCTCCTTGAAAAAAAGTTATAATTAGAGCTATCAGTGACTAGACATGTTTTGTTGTTCAGTCATTTTTGTCATGTCTGAATTTTGTTACCCTATTTGGGGGTTTTCTTGGCAAACATATTGGAATATTTTGCCATTTACTTCATCAGTATAGGGAACTTCAAGATGAGGAAACTCCCTCCTTTAGATCAAGTTGACATTTTCAATGTTACTGTATTTTTAGAAAGTTGACTGGGATATTAAAATGTCAAATGCCTTGTCTATGGTCACTCAGTTGATATTAGTCCATAGTAGAACTAATTTTCCTCATTTCAAGTCCAACTTCTTATCTACTATACCATGCTACCTCCTGCTGCCACTGTTAATAACTGACTTTTGGAAATAATATGCTATAGCAGTCCACATTTTAATAGATACAGTTTGAAAGATGAAAACAAAAGATCCATCGTGGTCCCAAAAAAGATATTATTTATTCAGCACAGAAAAAATGTTATCTCATTGCTTCTTTTTCAATGAGTATCTATCACGCATATGGCAAAATGATTCAAAATTGCTTGAGATATTTAACAATAAAGACAAGTTTGTGTCATAACACACTGGTTTTTGAAATCAAAGGAAGAATAAAAAGGATGAGGTATAATCACCAAAAAAAATTGTTGCTGTCATGGAGGATGTCCATATTTTTTCTTCATAAAGTTGTATTGATATGCTTGTTTTATACATGCCATAAACATGAATAGATTGCCTCTACTTCATGGGTAGTTCTCTAATAAAATGGTAAAGTAAAACTAATAAGTTAATGGTGCACTTAAAAGTGCATACAAAATTTTACATCTGTAGTACTCTCCTATATTAAAAAAGTAACAAATCTTATTTTCTCTCCCTCCTACTTCACAACCCACTGGGAAAAAAAAAAAAGATGATGATTACAACAAATATGCATAGTTAAGAAAAAAAATCCCTCAAATGATGTAGACACACAAAAAGAACATGTGTTACATTAGGAGCCAAATAGAAAAATGATTCTAACAGATAATGACTTCTTCCAGATGCTTTTCTTTGGGAATAACGTTTTGTCAGTTTCATTAAACTTCTCAAAACTCTAAATATAGATAGATATAGAATATATGTAAATATAGATATAGATATACTCATCTATTTTATTTTTCTTTCATAGATAGTGAGGTATATACATATCTCAGAACATATGCATATAATATGGAAATTTGAATGCCAAAATTTTAAGTAATTTATTACCATCTTTAGACATCATATTTTGTTTATGATAATCTACTTAAAGAAACTACTAGATGAAAAAAATAAAACCTGATAGTTCATTATCTTTGTTTCCTGTCCCTTATAACTTCTACAAATGAACTGGGAGAACTTGATCAGTTATTTGATGAAATTATATGATATAAAAGTCAAATAACAGACAAAAATATTTTAAGGTTTTTTCAAATTTTTTTCTGTAATTTTATTGAGTGAAAAGGTTGGGGTAGAGAAGGCACTCAACTATTTACAATTCCTTGATTTCCCCTGCTACCTGAAGAAAGAATTTTCCCTGTAAAATTTTTGTCAACAACAGTTCTGCCAATTGCTTTCCAGTTTCACATATGGTTTGACACTAAAAATGAGAAGTTTGTAATGAGAAATTAGAAATTTCTGACTCTCAGAATAGTATTCCTACTATTGAACCATTTTTTTTCTCCTACAACTCTTCTGTTCTGGTTGTAGTCCTTTCTGATACCACATGAAACATGTCATAAACCTTCCACAATTACATTGTTAACTGATCAACTTTTAATTTCAGCTTTAAAATAAGCCGCATTGTGATTGAATTCCTAAAATGTGTTATTCAATGGCAATGCATCATTAAGTCACTAAAGTCCCACTTGGATATGGAAAGAGCTTTTGGGGACATTTTATTTAATAGGATTTTGAGTTCAGGGGAAAATGAATACTTCCATTAGGCAATATAATACTAGTAGAGGAAGGAAATTTCTATCCTGTGGGATTTATAATTTGGAAACATAAAAGTGATCCATGGGAAATATACATATGTGTATATTCATATATATGATATGATAGATATACACATATCTACATTTATACAAACATATATGTATATGTCTCATATCTATTACATACTAACTTGAGGATCTTAGTTCCTTAGCTTCTTCTGAGGATTTATGTTAATGCTTTAAAAGTTTTCACTGGCAATAGAAAATACATGAGCTAAGCCAGGATGACATTATTCCTTTGGGAATAGGAAAGAGGGATAAATAGGACATTAGCTATAGGGCAAGTACATATAGAAGTATACAGGGTGTGTGTGTGTGTGTGTGTGTGTGTGTGTGTATGTATGTATGTATTAGAGGCCATATAGTGACCACCCTTTCCCTTGACATCTTGAGTTACTTAAGAGGAATACTTAGAAAAACATAGTTTAATGATTTATCCAAGATCACAGAAGTATTAATTGGCAGAGTTCGGATGTAACCAAGCTTTTCTTACTCTAAATTCATAGATCTTCCCATTAGATTAAGAATAAAAGCCACTAGTCCAAGGGTATGTTAGACAACTTTTTAAAGAACAAAGCACAGAAGATATCTATGCAAGAAGTCAATTATGATGGAATGAGTTTCTCTTCAACCAACAATTATCAAGCTAGTCTGTAAAGGCATTCTTACTATTTGCTCTTCATAATGCAGCCCTATTAGAGGACTCTAATATGAAAACGTAAGTGGATTATCCTTCATGGAACTGACATCACTTATTCTCTATGTGATATTAGCAAAATCACTTAATCTCACTGCTTTCTTCATTTGTACAATAAGGGGATAAATTAGCTGACTTTCGAGATCTCATAGATGGTCTCAGAGTGACAGTGTGGATAAAGCAATAGAGAGAGTCAAGAAGATTAGGTCTCAAATCTTACTGCAGATATCAACTAACATCTCTGGGTGTCAATTTACTAATTCTTAAAAGAAGTAGGTTGGATGCAATGTTCTCTAAAATCCCTTGTAGTTTTAAATTAATTTTTCTATGACCTGAAGATAAGATAGAGCTGGAGTCTATTGAATCAATCTACCCATTCCACTTAAAGAAATTGAAAAGATATTTTCAATTATCAAATGAGGAGATATATTTAAGTCAGAAAACATCTGCTGAATCACTCATTTAATCAATCGATAGATCAAAAACATTAAGCTAATACATGATCTATGAGTTTGTTCTAAAATAGGAAGCAGGTTTGGATTCCAACATCACACTATTGAGTCAGAAGAGAACATTTTTAGCCTAGCCTCTGGGAGGAAATGATTTATATTTTTTCCTTTGGTAAGAAAAACCTTCCCTCTATGAACTATAAGAAGATCACTGAAGGGTCAGAAAGCTTGGACTTCTCATCAGCATTGCAGCAGTCTCCAGATTCCAGTTACTAGCTGAAAACAAACAAAGTAACTCTCTCTCTCTCTCTCTCTCTCTCTCTCTCTCTCTCTCTCTCTCTCTATATATATATATATATATATATATATATATACATATATATATGTGTGTGTGTGTGTGTGTGTATATATACACACATATATATACATACATATATATATTTGTATTATATACATACAAGAAATATAACTTTGCAAAGAGTCAGGTGTAAAGTCAGGCAATAGCTAAATGGAACATCAGTACCTCTCAAAAGGAAGATAAAGATTTTTAGTGACCAAGAACTCTTGTTGTATTTGCTTTTTAAGCTTAAGTAAAGTGTATCCTAGACTTTTGGGAGAATGTGTTGCATGTATGGTTCTTAATATATCACTACTGTAAACCCCTTTTCTACAAGATAATTGGGTTTAGCTGATTAATTGATGTGAATTGGTAACCACTGGGGATAAGTGGGTATTGGGACTCATGAATTATACAATTATAGAAAACTGAGAGAGGATTCTGGGAAGATAGCAGAGTATAGCAGAAATGTACAAGCTCTCCAGAATTTCTCTACAAATAAAACACAATTGTGCCTCAGAGTTAATATAGATCAGTGAAAAACAAATAAGTCCAGGAAAGAACAAAGGTTCTTCTGGAACAACCCAAGAAAACTTTAAGAAAGATTCCAGGATGAAGATTTAACCAGTGTATAGTGCAAATTACTCTAGGCTAACTCCCTAGAAACAGAAAGTGTGTATCCCTAGGTCTAAATGGGTTTGGATGTGACCTTAGTCTGAAACACAGGAATTTGCATCTCCCAGACAACCTGTGGAATTGAAGTCTCAGTCCAGGAAAACTGAGGGAACCTCTACTGATAAGGATTGCCAAGCCCAGCTGTACTGCAAAGATACAAGCTCAGTGAAAGAAGAAACCAACATATCCTATGAGTGCAGTAGGAATGGGGCAGAGATTCTGCTTGCTGCATGCAAGTACAGGAGGATGGAATTCTTGGTTTAGACTTCCAGATCAGAGGGAGAAAACTAAAGTGAAGCCAGAGGTACCATATCCTACATCCCAGCTTAGAGATGATTACAGTAATAAGTTTTCTTAAAGAGAGAGAGAGAGAGAGAGAGAGAGAGAGAGAGAGAGAGAGAGAGAGAGAGAGAGAGAGAGAGAGAGCAGACAAAGGAGAAAGAACCCAACCAAAGAAAATTACTATGGGAATAGGAAAGAGTAGAGTTTATCTTCAGAGGAGGATAATGAAGTTAAAAAAAAAACCCTCTCTTGTACCAAAAAGTAACTTCCAGAAAGAATTCTGGACTTCAATAAATTCTTTAAAAACCAAAATGAGAATTATTCAGGAAAAAAAACTTTAAAAAATAAGAAACACCCCAAAAAACAAGAAGATTATGAAAACAAAGTCAATCAAAATAGAAAAGCATATCCAGAGACTTAAAGAAGAAAATAATTCTCTGAAAATTAAAATTGGACCTGGGGAAGCCAATGGAGGTACAAGAGACTAAGAAATAAGAAAACAAAATATAAAGAATGGAAAAAATAGAACAGAATGTGAACCATTTTATGAAAAAAAAAAACAGATTTGGAAAATTGCTCTAGAAGAATGCAAAAAGAAAGTAAAATCCAGTTCTAACTTTTCTGGGATATCCTAGAACTTATTGGAGATCTAGAGATATCCTCTGAATATCAGACCTGTCAATGACTTTGAACATTAGGACAACAGCTCGAGATTCTTTCTATACCAAGGGGACACCTTTCTCTTGTCCCCACCATAATTCTTATATCCACCCTAAAATTCCACTCAGTTGTGTTGCATAAGAAAGAAATCCTATGTATTTGCAAGAATAGTGAACTTGTCATCAGAAGGACTGGGTCCTCATTTGGAGTCTACCACTCATAAATTGTAAGAAAATGGATAAATGCTAAAATCTCTCTCAGCTTTCTTTTCTACATTTGTAAAACCGAAGAACACCTGACCCATCTATTCCTATATCTACTAGAGACCAAATGAAAGTATTTTGAAAGCCCAGAAAACTGCATCATACAAGTTTAATGAACACTATAATTCTTTTAAATAAACACATAATCTGTTTTCCCCCATGAGTGATAAAAGGTTTAATTATGCACATATATTAGGAATGTCAACACATTTTCCAAAGAAATTTCAGTTAAAAAATAATGAACATCTCAGAGTCCCCTTTTTTATGATAGGAAAGAGTCAATGAAAATGGCACTAGGTGCCTGAAGGGAAGAGGCTAACATGACATTTTCCTGCTGATAGCTCCTGGGAGTACAGATCAACTTGGATCCTTAACTTTAAGTATGGGTTAGCTTATTTCTCCATTTTGTTTGGGAGGACTGGCATACTATACCCAACCTTTTCCCAGGGAGGGCTCCCTTATCATTCACTTAGCAACATGGAGTTATAAATTTTGAAGTCAAAAGAGATTTCAAAGACTACCTAGTTTAAACTCTTTATTTTGTAGAATAGGATGCCTAATTTTTTTTTAATTAAAGCTTTTTTTTTTTCAAAACATATGCATGGACAATTCTTCACATTAACTTTTGCAAAACCTCATGTTCCAATTTCACCCCTCTTCCCCCCTGCCCTCCCCTAGATGGCAAGTAGTCCAATACATATTAAACATGGTAGAAATATATGTTAAATCCAACATATGCATATATTTATACATTTATCATGCCACACAAGAAAAATCAAACCAAACCAGTAAAAAAAAAAAAGAGAAAGAGAAGCAAAATAAAATGTAAGCAAACAACAACAAAAAGAGTGAAAATGCTATGTTGTGAACTATGCTCAATTCTCACGGTCCTCTCTCTGGGTATAGATGGCTCTCTTCATGACTGTACAATTGGAACTGGTTTGAATAATCTCATCATTGAAGAGAGCCATGTCCATCAGAATTGATAATTGTATATTTTTGTTGCTGTATGTAATGATCTCCTGGTTCTGTTCATTTCACTGATACTAACATCAGTTCATGTATGTCTCTCCAAGCCTCTCTGAAATCATCCTGCTGGTTGTTTCTTATAGAAGAATAATATTCCATCACATTCATATATCATAATTTATTCAGCCATTCTCCAATTGATGGGTATAGCATGCCTAAATTCAAAGAATTTCAATGATTTACCCATGTTATTACAGAGTACAAGTGACTGAGTCAAAAATTAAATGCAGATCTTTGGATTTTAAAACCTATTGAGTTAAAAAGATCCCTACCACATGATAGCTTTGTGATACTGGGCTCTAAATCTCAGTTTTATCTTTCTTAAAAGGGAAATAATAACTCTCTCATATACTTATTTTGAATAATGAAAGACATATTATATATAATATACTTTGGAGAATTTTAAAGTGCCTTATAAATATTAACTATCATTATTATTTCCCAGATTTATCATTCTTCTGAGGAATCAACTCTTTGTCTTTATCTTTGTGTTGTGAAATACAAAGTATATGACATTTTTATTTTGTGACCATGGATAGAAGTCATATCCAACTATTCATATTGACTTTAAAATCAATTTTAGAGACTTCAAAGATCAATTAATCCATCCTCTTATTTTACTTATGGAGAAATTGAGTCTGAGAAAAGCTAAGTGACTTTTCTAGTGTCACTTAGAGTAAATGATTTCTCCCCATTTACCTTAGATATATTTTTTACCACAACTTTGGTAGCTAAAACTCTCCCATTGTGGCCATAAGATTCATTGATTTAGAATTGGAAGGGATTTATGTGTCATTTAGCCCACACTCCCATTTTTTTGATAAGGAAATTAAGGCCCAAACAGAGAGAATGATTTGCTGATGATCACACAGGTAAGTGATGGAGTCAGGATTTAAACTTATATCTTCTGTCTCTAAAACTGGTAATCTTTCCATAACACTCTGAATCCATTAGTAATCCTGTTGGATCACAGGCAGTCCAAAGGCAATCTTGAGTGATTGGCTTTTTTTTCTTCTCCCAAACACTCTCAGGAGTCATAGCTCATGGCTCCATAACATCAAAACATTCTAAAATGTAACCTCTTGTTCCTTTTGGGGACAAACTCAGCAAAGAAATGAGCAACTTTCACATTTCCTTCCATTGTAGCTACAAACAATTTAGTGGCTAATTACTGAAGGCATAGAATTTAATCTTGATTAAATCATAATTATGCCTTCGACCACAAGATCCTTTGGAGTCTTTTCCTTTTTCTTTCTTTAATGCCCTTTTAATAAGACTATACTTTCAATCTTAATTATATAATTATATAATTTTATATAATTATTAATTATATAAAAGAGTTGGTGGACAAATACAGAATTAGTTGACACAGAGATTAAAAGCCGAAAAATCTAATTTGTCTTTTTATTTTCTTACTAGAGAGTCAGATTTAGGTTAAAAACAGGAGAGCTCATGGAAACTCTCAGAATTGTGCTAAAGTTCTCATGTATATCTAATCTAAATGAAGTGAAATCCATTATTGATAGGATCACAATTCCCATTTTTCTAGATTTTTATCTTCCTCCCCTGAAATTCATTACAATTTATATATTGCTAATATACTAAATGCTTAAAATTTTCATCTCAATTACAACCTTTGCCTCCTTTCTTAGAAATACTTGGGGAACAGTTGCATTGACTGTTGTCAAGCTGGCTCTGGGGAGCAAATAATACTCCCTACAGACTGGCAAAGTGTGTATAATGTTTCCCTCAGTGATGCTTCATAGCTCTGTTGCAGTTTCAAAGAAAAAGATTCTAATAGAAGGCATTACTAGGACCACTAGATATGCCCTCTGGGCTGTTACCTGAGCCCATAAAGGAGTGAGCTGGAATAATGTTTTACTTGAATAAAAAGTTTGCTTAGAATGAAGATAATTCCTTGGCATTTCTTTAAGCAAAGACACAATATTTCTACTTTTTGTTTGAACAAGTAGTAAGCTCATTCATTGATAATTTCTCCTTAATGTATAAATTACTACAATTTGTAGTATATCTTGTTTTTGTTTCTATTCAGAAGAAAAATGTGAATGGGGAAGATGGTTATTAGGACAATCATCATGATGAGCAAATGAAGTGCCTTGGAGAGACAGTAGAATGTGCCTTAGAACTGTAATGTCAAACTCCAATAGAAATAGATCCCTGCAGGTTGCATATTGACTTAAAATGACAAATTAGTCTGATCTATATTGTTATTAGATTTTTATGATTTTGTTAAACATTTCCCAATTACATTTTAATCTGATTCAGTGCACTAGGGAATTTTGCCAGTGAGATTGACACCTCTGATTTAAGATCTTTCCCTTATGAAGTCATATGTCCCCTGGGAAAGGGGGCTTAGCTTTTAAGCTACTTTGATTTGTTCTTTTCTATTCTGCTTGAATTCAGTGGTGTTTCCAACCTCTGAAGTTGGGAGAATAAGGACTCAGAATATTCAGAATATAGGGTTTGTTTGTTTTGTTGTTATTGTTGTTACTGTTGTTTTGTTTTGTTTTGTTTTGCCTCCAATACAGCACCCATACCCTCCAGGAGCAAAGAGTGATCTATAGGAATAAATTTCAAGACTCTAGAAATCAAGTCATCTGTAAACTGTCATATTTGGACACAGACCCATTGCCTCTAAAGTCTTAGTGCATTTGGAAACTTTATTAGCTTCAAAACACACCAAGACTTCAAAGATATTCTATATTTTATGGAATGATTATTATGTAGGAATGGACCTAGCTTAATAGTCTAATTCTCCATTGAAGTGCATAGGAAAAATTATGCCTTCAAGTTTGAGGGGGAAATGTGTACGCACGCGCGCGCGCACGTGTGTGTGTGTGTGTGTGTGTGTGTGTGTGTGTGTGTATTCTAGCTATCTCTTTGAATTAATCATCCCTTTATAAAAGGTAATGATGATGTTATGTGTTTAAATGAGATTTAGAGGAGGAGCATGGAGTAATCATGGAGTCATAACAGTGACAGGAACATAACCAATGTAGAACTCAAATCTGTGTCAGGAGAACAAAATTACTCTCCCTAATATTTCATGTTAACTTAGAACTCTGAGGGATGATACAACAGGGCTGAAGAGAATTGCCAGAGAATACCAGACTATAAAATTTTATGTAGAATGAAGAATATGAGGTGGAGATAAATAGGAATTAAATCTGGAAAGATAGACTGGAACCAGACTGTCAAAAACTTTAAATACCAAGTAGAGTGTTTATTTTATTCTAGGAGTTATCAGAAGCTACAGAAACCTTTCATTTAGGAGAGTAATGTGCTCAGACTGTTTTTAGGAATAATCATTTGTCAGCTATGTGGAAGATGGAAGATAGGGAAGAGACACTAGGGCCCGAAGACTAATTAAATAGGATTGCAGTTTCAAAGGCAAGAAATAGTGACCATGGGCCTGTAGAGAAGGGAACATATGGCAGAAATGTGGGGTAGCTAGAAATAATAAGATTTGACATCTTGTTGGATATGAGGGATGGAACAAAGGTTGAATTCAAGGATTACTAAAAAATTCTGAAAGTAACTGACTAGAAGATTAGTAGTCAGCTAAGGTAAGCGGTGGATAGAGTGTCAGGTCTGGAATCAGGAAGGCCTGAGTACTAATATCATTTCAGACTAGACTTACTAGCTGTGTGATCTTGGGCAATCCACTTAACAGCATTTATCTCAGTTTCCTCAACTGTAAAATAAATTGGAGAAGGAAATGATAAACTATTGCAGTGTCTTTGCCAAGAAAATCATAAATGGGGTCACAAATACTGAACAATAATAGCAACAACAACAACAACCACAACAGAAAATGGAATATTTATGAGAAATGGTAGTGCATACCATTTTGGATCAATTTAATATGTAATATTTAAATTCCATTGATGTAGAGTGGTCTAGGAGGCAAATGATGCTGAAAGATGGGAAGCTGATCTATAATGTCTCCAGAATGTAGATGCATTTTAGTAAAGTCTGCCCTCATCACTGTGGCAAGGTGGAGAAAGGTCACTGAAGATGGGACTTCAAATTCTGATATTAAAAAGTATAACCTGTGGGACATTGTCAGGTCCCCTAATTTTTTTGTGCTTCAGTGTCTCCATTTACAAAAGAGAATAATAATATACATAAAGCTGTGTATGGGAATGTAAGGGAAACATTACAAAAATGACCATTTTTGCTGCTGTTAATGTTGACATCATTCTGTCTCTGTCTCTGTCTTTGGTTTATTACAGTCACACAAAATATATTTCGAGCCAAATTCTCTTTCAGACAATGCAATTAGTCTGGCCCCTTTTCTTTTATCTTTGTACGATATGTAATTATAATAAAAAGCATGGGGTAGCAGTTTTCTTCCTGGTTAATATTAATATGTTCAATTATCATTTAGTGCTGTGAGCAGCTTCTGGGTACATCAGACTACTCTGAAGTATAGATGGTTAATTGAAAAGTTTCCACTAGTTTCAGGGACATAATGCAGCTGACTCAGAAATCGGGCCAGAATGTGCTTTCTAAAGGAGCAGGTAATGGAAAAAAACTTATCTGAGCCTTATATAGGAACAAAATGTTGGATTAAAGATGGAGAACATAAATTCAAATGGCAGCTCTGTAACTTCCTTTCTGTTGAAATTGGACATATCTTTTAACTTCTTTGAGCTTCTATTGTCTCCCCTATAAAACAAGGAGGGGGCGGTAGAACCACTGAGCTCTATTTTTCCTGCATCAGGATCTTATGAATGTGAATTTTCCTGACTTCTAGGACCATTATAAGAATTATTGTCAAGGATCTGTGTCAATTCATGTTAGCAATAAAAATAGTTAATGCATCTTCAATTATGTCAGACTCTTTGTGGCCCCATTTGGAGTTTTCTTGGCGAAGATACCAGAATGCTTCATTCTATAGCTCATTTTATAGAAGAGGAAACTGATGCAAACAGGGTTAAGTGATTTGCCCAAGGTCACACAGTGACTGAGACAGAGTTTGAACTCAAGTCTTAACTCCAAGTCCAGTGTATTTCCCATTATGCCACCTAGCTGCCCAACTAATAGTTAATATTTACATAGCACTTCCTGGATCATCTCTAAAAGCATTTTACATATATATATATATATATATATATATATATAAATTATATGCCCATATACACAATACACACATGCACATTGTGCACATTTTACTTACATGTATATAATAAATATATACACTGTACATATGTATATAAACATGTGTATATATGCATATGCATATATACACATGCCTATAAATGCATGTATTGTCTATAAATTGCATGCTTCATATTTTACATATAAATATATTTAATTATATTATATATATGTAAATTTATTGTTGTGACAGTGCCATAATGAATAGAAAATTGACTTCAAAACTAAAAAAGATCTGAGTTCTAGTCTGGCTTCTGATATAACTTCAATGCAAGAATGCTTGAAAATCATTAGATTTCTCAGCTTTCTAATCAAGTCTTTGTTTGATAAATTGCAAAAAAGGCACCGCCCTGCATTGGTAGAAAATGTAGGAAGACCTAAAAGACCCTACAGAACTAAAATCATAAGTTCAGCCTCTATCCTCTATCTCATCTGATCTCCACAACAATGAAGTAGATGCCATTATTATCTTTTTTTTTTCATATAGGGACACACAACTGAGAGAATTTAAGTCACTTAACCAGTCACTAGCTATTTTTAAATGGGATTTTAACTCTGGTTCTCCTGACTTCATGTCCAGTATATATACACAAATCTCATCAAATTCTATTGCAGAGTTTTAAGAAATGTGACCTCCTAGCAGATCAACTTCAACATCTGTATTTATTTTGGCATCCAAGGCCTTTAATTAATCTAAGCAACTTTTCCAGTTCTATTTCTTTTTTTCCCCAATAAGAATACTTTGTCAGCTTTCTCCTTTTCCAATATTATTACTTTTCTGATAAAAACGTATATCTTTTCTTTTTAGTTGAATCTTCAAGTTCTCTGAGCTTTTTGAATTTCTTCTGCCCAAATGTCTTCCCATGTCACATTTACTTTTTGAGATTTTCCTCTGCTCCTGCTTCCTATTTTAAAGCTAGGCTTAAATGTTTGATACACTACAACACTATGAGGTTTAGTTTTTCCCTCTATGAATTCAGCATAAGGTACAACTTACAACTACTATTATCATTATTATTATTATTTTGCCCTGGACTTTTTATTTCAATGATGCAGATAACTTTCAGTGAAGAAGCTTCCCCTCCTCTGAACATCAGCATTGGTCCTGTAACTTAACAATCAGAAAAAATTGCCAGAGGCACCCAGTGGTTAAGTAACTGCCTAGAGACACAGGGAAAGTAGGCATCAGAAATGAGATTTAATCTCACATATTCCTGACTCCAAGGCAAACTTAAAATCTGCTAATTTAAACTGTCCATTATTATAGTCGTTATTATCTCATATCTTCTCATTTTTTTCAATGAGATTCAGATGTAAATAGTCTCATGATTAATCAGTATCTTGCTGTCATACTATGGATTAGAGAAACATCTACTTTTTGTGTTTGAATAAAAATATTAGGTTTAGATCTCATCCTCTATAGGTTCACTAAAATTATTCTTGGCACATAGGACAATAGAGATAATATGTATTCTTTTGTATTTCTACATTCTTTTGATCATCTCTGAAAAGTTTCTATACTTTGAATGCTTTTTTGTACATGCATCTTGTTAACTATGAGATTTGACTTGGTGACATTTATTAAAATGTTTACCTTTAATGAACATTATAGAAAATTGTGGTCAACAATTCTATCTTCAAATTTAGTGTAGTTCCAGTAAAGTTTATTGGTTGAATTCTCCAGAACATTTTGAGGTCTATATTTTTAGCATGGAGACTTGGTATCTACTTATTAGAAAAAAGGAACCATGTTTTGGTACATTTCTCATCATTATATCTATATCTACATCTAACAAGATATAGACTATATCTAGTCTTTTTAAGTATTTGACAGGTACTAAAATTTTGTTGGTTTTGAAGAGGACCAAGACATCAGATGGTGATGTCTTGACTTGGATTTATGAATGGATTTAAATGAAGCAGAGGTTTTTATTTTTTATTATTATTATTATATATTTTGAATCCTCCCTGATGTATGAAGCAGAGTTGTACAAAGTGATTTGCATCACTCTCTGGTTGAAGAGTTATTGGAGTTCAGTGTCAAGACAAAAGTCAGGGCAACTTGTGAGTGTCAAAAATGTAGTGGATGACCTTGGCATCTTCCATGTCTCATCAAACTAAGCTCTTCAGCAGCCCCTGCTTTCATGACCATTGGAACAATATTTTTCATCCATCTATTTCCCTGGAAGAGTCTTTACATGGTTTAGTCATTCCCCTACCTCACTGATGGTTTGAGGCCTATTGATTATCTTTAACCTCATTTAGCATGTCTGCTATGATGGTTTTACCAGGGCATGGCTGCTGCATATGCTACAAATTCGAAGAGCTACAGGTAAGAGTTGGGTGACAGGTGAACATCAAAGGTGGATGAGCAGCCCTGAAAAAGTTAATCAAATCCTCCCATCAGAAATGCTGGCCCTTCTTGAATAACTCATATACCCCATTAAAATTTTACAGTCTGCAATAAATTGTTACTATTTCTACCATTTCCTCACATAATCTATATTGATCACTAAGATCAGGATCCTTGAGGACAATCCTTCTAATGCAATGAATTTTTTCCTTCTTAGAGGCAAATGGTGCCATGTTGGATAGGTTGATAAGCCTGAATTCATTCAAATATGAGTTCAAATCCATCTTCAGACACCTATTAATTGTGTGATCCTGGGCAAATCACTCAAATCTTTCTTTGTCTCTGCTTCCTCAATTTTATAGATAAAATAACAATAGCACCTACTTTTCAGTGTTGTGAGAATGTAAAGAGAGACATAACTATATAAAACACTTAACACAGTGTCTGGAATATAATAGCTTCTTTTGTTGTTATTTGGTAATTTATCCTTCCCTTTCTGGTGATTTCTCATGTGAATGATCCATTCTTGAATTTCCATAAAAATCCTTTCTTTGTCCACAAACTAATCCTCGTAACTGATACATATACCACTTTATTATAAACCTATTATTAATTGAGTTCATACAGATGTTGATCATAGAGAATCCTTTGATAATATTCATACATATAGTTTTCATAGGCTTCAAGGGGAGGTAAATCATTTTTATTATATCTTGTCAAATCAATAGCATATACTTGCTTTCAGATCTTGCTATCACTTAAGAAAGTGATGTCTGCTTGTTCCAAAAGTATCTTCATAGTTCTTTGCTCAATTGGTCATGAATTTTAATGTTTATGGTGGTAATCATGATGATTACCTGAATCTCCTGATGATCAATAAAGCATTCCCTGACCCCTTATTCATTTGAATTTCTACTTTAGCAAAATGATTTTCAAGAGACTCTGTATTCAATGTAACTTTGGACATGTCATGTTAATCTCAGTTTACTCATTTGCCAAATGCAAAAAAAGAATTTTAGTTTCCCACCACCTTGTTTATTATGAAAATCAAATGAACTAATAAAATGGTTTCATAATTCATAAATTCAGTCCCATATCAGTGATTGTCTATTGGATATTGAAATGGATAAGTCCTAGGCATTTCAGGTTCAATATGTATAAGACAAAACTCATTATCTTTCCCTCCAAATTCCCTATTTCCAATGTTAATCACACTTCCATTTTCCTAGTCATTCCAGTTTGCAATCTTAGTATCATTCTTGACTCTTTTCCTGTTTGTTGCTTTCACCTTTAGCAACATCTCTACTACATATTAGGATAGCTTGATGGTACAATCGATTGAGTGTCGGGTCTGGAGTCAGGAAGACCTCTTTGAATTCAAATTTGGCCTCAGACATTTTCTAGCTGTGTGACGCTGTCCAAGTCACTTAACCCTGTTTACTTCTGTTTTCTCATCTATAAAATGAATTGAAGGAAGAAACATAATCCTTTCCAGTATCTTTGCCAAGAAAACCCCAAATGGGCTCACAGAGTTAAACATGACTGAAATGATTGAATAACAATAGCAACTACTATATTTAATGTTCTCTTTTCTCATACAGCAAACAACTTCCTTCCAGGCTTCATCAATACATCTACATCTGCATCTTCTATTCCAGTAACCTATCTAAGGGTTTCTCTGCTTTGAGTCTCTCCTCACTCCTACCCATCTTTTACAATTTACCAAAATTATAGTCCGAAGTTTAAGTCTGTCACTATTCGGTAAACTCTAGTTAGTCCTCAGATTAAAAAAAAATCCTTTTTTGTCATTTAACATTCTATAAAACCCATCACTTTTCTGCCCTCCCAATTTTCCTGTACTTTATTCTTTTCCATGAAAGTCACAATCCAGCTACACTATTTTCACACTTCTTGCACAAATCCCGCAAATCTCATCTCCATGTATTTATAATGACTTTTAATACACATTTTCAGAGCCCTCTTTAATTCTGCTCCTCTTCCTTAAAGTCAGCTAAATGCCACCTTGCGGTTAATGTTTTTCCCATCCCTTTCAATAGCTAGTGCTTTGCTCTCTGAGGTCATCTCTCATCTCAGTAGATCCCTTGTATATATGTAATCATTTATATATACATAATCACAATCATTTATATATATATAATCATTTATATATACATAATCATTTACTCATTGCCTCCCCTAGTAGAGTTTGGACTCCTTAAGGGAAGGGATTGCTATTGCTTTTATCTGTATATTTGGTGTGCCTGGAATATCATAACTGCTTGATAAACATTAGGGGAATAATTAAAAATCAGCAATTAAATTGAAGAACAAGGTCACATATTTAGTAAAAAGACAATTTTTTTATATCTTCCTTAGTTTCTCTTTGTTTTTTTTTTTTAAACATGTTTGAAAGTGCATACTTTTTTTTCCTCTTTTTGCTTCTATCTATCTATCTATTTATCTATCTTATCTGGTCAGATATGATCCTTATACAGAGAAAAGAAGAAAGAAGCATAGATAAAAACAACCACAATGATTGATTAAATACACATTCTCTGAGCAATCAAAGGAGCTGTGACTTTCTCAATATACATAATGTTCTCAAGACTATTAAATTGTCAGGTACTTGGTCCCTGTTCACCTGGGAGTGATGTATTTAAAAGAATCATTGCTGAATATAAAACAGGGTTAAGAACCATATTGACTGACCTCTGGCAGTCCCTATCTGTTAATTTAACCAATCTGAGAAGTTCTTGGTTTACCTTTATTTAGGTTGGGCATGTCCCCAATCAAGACAATAGGGACTTGATTGACATATTCTCTACCTATGACCTTTCTTTTGAGATGAATAAATCCTCACTAGGTAAGTTTCTTGTGGACCAGAGCCACGTATCTCTTCCACATAATCTAAATGGATAGTAGAATACAAGACCATTAAAGACAGGAGATATTCTGCTTTTGTCTTTATAAAGTGAAAGAATGACTTGAAAGAATAGATATTTAATAAGTTTTGCTTAGAACCAAACAAAAGTATGGAAGGATATAGGTAAAGATGTAGGTACTGATATAGATGTGAGAATTAATATAGATATGGATATTAGCCATGAGCATAACTATAACTATAACTATATATATATAATACTTATGGGTATCGATAGAGATATAGATAGAAATATAGAGGTAGATTATAAATATATGCATTTGTAAATATGTAATTTGTATAGTGATATAAATATATAAATGTATATATGTATAATTATATACAAACATACACATAGATATATACATACATACAAGCAAATATGTACCTATATATTGGAAATACACATATTATACATATGTACATACACATGCTTTAACTATTTGTGGATAATACATATATCAATGCAGTTCTCAAGCCCTCAGGACTTTTGTAAATTTTGAGTTTCTTTGCCAGGGGATACTAATCCTAATACCAATCTGGAGGTATGTTTCTCTAAACTTCACATTTCAAAAGCAATTTTGAAGATATAAAAACACTGATCATTGGATTAATCAATCATGATTCTGGAGGCTTGTTGGTTAATCATTCTCTTCTTCTTCCAAAAGATGTGCTGCTGCATACAAAATTAAGTATAATACACACATTTTAAAGACACAGACAATGCAGATATTTGTGTAAATACATAGGGATTTTGTTTGTTTGTTTCTGTTTTCTCTTAGTGGTTGTAGAGTAAAGAGGAAAAAAATGAATACTTGTTAATCAAAAAAACAAATACGCTTAATTTTTAAAAATCCAGCATCATTCTGGACTGCTTCTCACACGATAGATATGAAATCCATCATTATTTCCATATCTGAACCTTTCCATCTTGATGGAATCTCTTAGAGTTTGTGGTTTCTTGGGAAAGCCATTAGAGAAAGCTGAGGTAATATTTTGCCATGAGAAAATTTCCAAATAAGAGTTGAATAAAAGAGAATATATGTAAATGATATGTATTTGTTTTATATTTCTAGACTTGTGATTTCATTGGCATAAAGGATTAAGAGTGAAAAAACTCTCTGCAAATTAGAATTGTGCTAAATATTATAGGCTTTAAAAGTTGACTAAGGTGTTGAGTAGCTATGATTTAATTGATAATATTTGCAGTTAATATATGTCACAGATAAGCCTCGATCCCAAGTCTCTAAAACTGTCAGGCTGTGTCTTTGTATATATACTACCTCAGACTTTCCTGTTGCCACATTAACATGTCATCATGTCATATTAAATATCATTTCAAATTGTACTGTATCATATTGTAATGTTGCATATTTATTGTAATGTTGCATATTTATTTTGCTCTATTCCCATTATGCCATGATAATGTTGTATCATGTTACATTAAACCACACCATATTATATTGTATTATACCATATGTTACAATGACATATCAATAATTATGTTACATTAATTATGTTACACTTTGCCTTATACTATATCATATCATATCATTTTTCTACCAATTTTGATCAGTACCTTTTTTGCAATATTTGAGTCTCAGGTTCCTGAGGCATTGAGAGTTTTAAGAATCTTGCTTAGTGTCACAAAGCAAGTATGTGTCAGAGACAGGATATGAATACAGTATCCCCATACTCTGATTCCAGCACCCTCTGCTGTACAATATCTCTTTCTATATCTCTACATATGTATGTTTTTATAATTCATTCTTATGAGAGGTTATCTCTTCTCTAACTCAGTTCACTGTCAAGTTCCCATATGAAATGGAAAGTTTGATGTTTGGTATGAATAAGAATTATGAGTTTAAGTATATGGCCCTGGGGGATTAGAAGGACTTAGTTCAAATCGAAAATCACAAATGGAGACAGAATTTTCTCCAAGCTTCTTGGCTCTGGTTAGTGTATGTCAACATAAGTATTTTATTATTGGCTGGCCTTGTACTTCTCTGGTCTTTCTCTGGCAGAGGTAGGTATCTGTTTAACCTGGGGAACTGCAAATCCAAGATAAGCTACATGGAGAAGCAGAGAGGAAATCTATACCCATGAATGTCCAAGTGAGGCTCAGCCAGAACTTCCTAGTCTAAAAAAGCCTAAAGGAAAAATTCCTTGGAAAACCTTAACCATAATCTGTGAACCATCTCCTGCTGGGAAAAAAATGGACTCCAAATTGCTTCCAGCCAACTCCAGATAACGTACATTTTAAGAATACTCCTTTTAAATAATACTTCTTTTTCTATATTTAAAAAGTATAGCAAATTGTACTTAGCAAATTTACATTTCGTGTGCAATCATCTTTTTTGTTGTACTATGTCACGGAAATACTGTTTTATTCCATAATTTTTTTAAAAAGTGCTTCTTTTTAATTTAAAAAAAAAACTATTAAAACAAGGGGAAAATGTCTAATGTCTACTCCCTCTTTTGTATATTTTTAAGCAGAAAAAAAGTGCCTGACCTCTTTTTCAAATAGGAGAAAAGAATACTGAATTAAGTAGAGTGTGTGTATGGTATACCCCAGCCCATAAGAGTATTTCCACCTCCTGAACCCACCAAAGGTTCACCACATCAGATCAGCCCTTCCTAAAGGGATCATCTGATTCAAATCATTAGTCACAGGGACAAAAGATAACCTTACTTCAGGTAGCTTTCCACAGTCCAAAGGACCAGAAGATCAGCCCTTTACTTGAGAGGGCAACTTGTTTACCACTTCTCTGGCCTGAAAAACATTTTGTTTACTCCCTAGAGTATATTCTTTTAGTAGACTGATAGAGAAGAGCTGAACAGGACAAAAAGATATATGCACAGTGTCATAAAGGCAAAATAAGGGGAGCTCCCAGGAGATACTGGGGCTCAAGATTCCACACCACTCTCCATTAGGTGATGTTTGGCTGATACAATTTATGTGGCTATCTGTTGACACTTTTTCTGGATTCATGTATTCTCACTAGAATACACTTGCCAAATAAAAAGTCAACAACATTTATAAAATTGCTGTCTTTTAGAACAGGAAACTAGGGGCAGGTTCAACGGGAGTGTCAAATTAGGTGGTGAAGGAGGAAGTAAAAATCATGTGTTTCTTCTATTTGGAAATTGTAAGGTACTTAGCTTTGTTTGGAGCAAGTAGGGGAAGATGGATATTAAGAAAAAGGATATATTCAGGAAGAGTTGATAGCAGTTCCACAGAAGGTCAGGGGTTCACAGATTAAGAGCCCAAAGAGACTTTCGGGATAATCTGGGCCAGGGCTTTGTAACACTTTTGATGCCATGGACAGGCTTCTTTGGAAAATTGATAAAGATCATGGAAAACTTTTTTGAATGGTGGTGTTAAAAGTAGAACGAAAATAAAGAGAATTTTTAAAATAAAATCAATAATATTAGTAATAGCTAACACCATATGATTGATATTTACTTTGTTAACCATGGTGCTAAACACTTTACAATTATCTCATTTAATTCTCAGAACTCTGGGGTTAGATGCTATTATTACCTCCATTTTACAGATGAGGAAACTGAAGTGGTAAATTGTTTAAGTGATTTGCCCAGTATCTGACAATGCATTTGAATTCATTTTCCTGACTTCAGCCCTATCTGTCTGCTACTCATAAACACCCATTTTCACTTTCTTTACAAGATCTGATAAGGCTACACATTCTTTTGCCATAGCTTTATCCTAAAGTCAATAATATGGACTCTTTAAATCCTGTTGATTTCAAAAAGCTGAGAAACTTTAGCCTTCAAAGTAGTAATAGTAGCAGTAGTAGAAACAGTTGTAGAAGCAAATTAATTTAGATTTATTAATGGTAGTTGTGACATGTAATGGTAGAATTTAAATGAGGGAGTGCTGCATAAAGTTACCAGCCTCATTTTCTCTCTTAGAGTCATCTGGGCCCATTGGCAAGATGTAGACCAGGATGACTGGGTGTAATGGGAGATCTTGGACTTTTTTAAGCTAAGATCTTTAACCAGTCTCAATTTGACTGAGGCATTGCTTAATCAATGATTAAGATCAGGTAAGAAATGAGGCAGATAATGGCCTCTTTTACCTAGTCAAAAAATCAATCGGGGCGGGGGGGAGGGGGAGGGAAGGGGTGGAGAGACTCTCAGGGTTTCTCGACAAAATAGAGACAACTGCTAGATACATTTACTCTGAATCAATTAGGGATCCAAAATGACCAATTAGGGCTTGACCTGGGATCTATTGTTGGTCAACCAATGAGAGCCAGAGTAATTTTGGTTTAAGGTATTGTCCTTAAGAAAAAAAATTAGGCAATAAACCCCAGGATATCTTGGGAGGGTTCAGAAATCCAAAAAATTACATTCCTTTGGGCAGAGCATCTACAGGTAAGAATATGATATTCTGTGTAGAAAGAAAAAAAAAACAAAAATCTTAATATACATATTTGCTGTTAGAATAAAATATTTGTTATCATTATCATCATCATTATTAATTAGACTGTATTACTATAGAAATTCTTAGGACAGAATGGTAGAAACAAAAAGAGTGCTAGACCTGAAATCAGAAGACCTAGATTCAAATCCAGACTACACTAATCTCTTGGTCTAAGGCTTTGGGCAATTGTTGATATTATTGTTTACTACCTGGGTAATTCTCTCTGAGCCTTGATTACTTCTTGTGTAAAATGGTGATATTGGATTGGTATTCTCTTATGTCTTTAATAGAAAAAAGTATCTGAGGTGGGGTTTAGGAAAACTGCCTTGCAAATTCTGACTTAGTATTCCTTCCTATTGCCCATGGTAAAGTAAAATCACTAACCTTTCAGAGCTCTAGTCTCTTCCTCTGTGAAATAGGTCTAATAATGCTTATGATTATTATCTCAGAAAGTTGTGATTAAGAAAATATTATGTAAATATCCTACTTGTATTGTTATTGTTATCATCACTGCCACTGAACTATGATGATGATGATGATGATGATGATGATGATGATGATGATGATGATGCATAAAATCTGTTCCATAAAGCCTGGCTGCTATGCATAAATACCCATTTCCACTTTCTGTGCATAAGCTATATGCCTCAACTACTAGACGAGATCACATATTCTCATCTTCTGACAGAACTTTTGCCTAAAGTCAACAGTGTGGACTATTTAAATCCCATAGGACTTAAAAAGTTATGGAGAAAGATACTAAGCCTGAGGAGAAGATATAAATGCCTTTAGAACTTAGAGTTAGTAGTACTAGTCGTAGTGGTAATAGTAATAGTAGTAGTAAAAGTAGTAGTAGTAATAGTAGTAGTAATGGTAATAATAGTAATAGTAGAACTACTAGTAGTAAAAGTCATTATTGTAGATATAGTAATAGTTCTGGTAATAATATTAACAGTGGTAATAGGAGTAATAGTGGTAAGAATACTATAGTAGCGACAGTAGAAGTTGTAGTATTAAAAATAGTACTAGTAGCAATAGTAATAGTAGTAGCAATAGCAGTAGTAGTAGTAGTAGTAGCAATAGCAGTAATAACAGGAATAGTAGCAGTAATAATAATGTAAGTAGTAATCATAGTATTAGCAGTAGCAGCAATAGCAGCAACAGTAGCAGCAGTAGTAAAAAGAGTTATAGTAAAGCAGTACAAGTAGTAGTAATAATTTTAGTAGCAGCAGTAATAGAAGTAGTGGCAGTAGCAGTAGAAGTAGCAGTAATAGAGACCCAGACAGTAAATAGTATTAGCAATTCTAATTTGTAAGCATAAAAAGAATAGTAATGGTAGAAGTAGTAACAGTAGTAGTAATGATATTAGTAATAGTTGCAATAGCAATAGTAGAAATAGTAGTATTTATAGTAGAGGTTGTAAAAATATTATTGGAATTAAGAATAGTAGTGATGGTAAGAATAATAGTAGCAGCAAAAATAAAAACAGTAATATCAGTAGTTGTAGCCAAATCTATGCTAGCAGTAGTAATAGTAATACTACTACTAGTATTAGCAGTCACAATAGTAGTAATACTAGCAACAGTAGATGTAGTGATAGTAGTAGTAATATTACATTTATACACTGCTTTAAGTTTTGCCAAGTACTATACATGTTTCATTTGATCTTTACAATCCTGTAAAGTAAATGCTATTATTGTTCCCATTTAACAGTTGAGGTAATTGGGGCACTGAACTTAAATGACTTGATCAGAGTTACATAATAAAAAGTAAATGTCTAAAATGAGTTTTGAACTCAGATCTCCCTGAATCCTAATCCATTACCCTGTCCACTTTCCCATGAAGGTTAAGAAGTAACATGAGTTAGAAAGTTTGGAAAGATTTGAGCGAAAGAAGGGAAATTTGAAATGGGGCTGAAGTAATAAACAAAATTAGAGAAATTAAAAGGAGTAGGAAATATTTGGAGGGGCAAGAATATTATCAAAGATGAAGAAGCAGAACTGCTCATAATGTCATTCAGAGTTAACAGAGCAGTATTTCTGGAGTAAAGTTTTTATGTAGGTGAGCAATGAGGCACAATATTCATTTTTTTTTTTTCTTGGTGGAGAAAATTCCTTTTTTTTTTTTTTTAATTTTTTTATTTAATAATTACATTATATTTACACTCATTTCTGTTCCGATTTTTTTCCCCTCCCTCCCTCCACCCCCTCCCCTAGATGGCAAGCAGTCCTTTATATGTTGGATATGTTGCAGTATATCCTAGATACAATATATGTTTGCAGAACCGAACAGTTCTCTTGTTGCGTAGGGAGAATTGGATTCAGAAGGTATAAATAATCCGGGAAGAAAAACAAAAATGCAGATAGTTCACATTCGTTTCCCAGTGTTCTTTCTTTGGGTGTAGCTGCTTTTGTCCGTCATTTATCAATTGAAACTCGGGTCTCTTTGTCAAAGAAATCCACTTCCATCAAAATATGTCCTCATACAATATCGTTGTCGAAGTGTATAATGATCTCCTGGTTCTGCTCATTTCACTTAGCATCAGTTCATGTAGGTCTCTCCAGTCCTCTCTGTATTCATCCTGTTGGTCATTTCTTACAGAACAATAATATTCCATAACATTCATATACCACAATTTACCCAGCCATTCTCCAATTGATGGGCATCCATTCATTTTCCAGTTTCTAGCCACTACAAACAGGGCTGCTACAAACATTTTGGCACATACAGGTCCCTTTCCCTTCTTTAGTATTTCTTTGGGATATAAGCCCAATAGAAACACTGCTGGATCAAAGGATATGCACATTTTGATAATTTTTTGGGCATAATTCCAGATTGCTCTCCAGAATGGTTGGATTCGTTCACAACTCCACCAACAATGCATTAGTGTCCCAGTTTTCCCGCATCCCCTCCAACATTCATCATTATTTTTTCCTGTCATCTTAGCCAATCTGACAGGTGTGTAGTGGTATCTCAGAGTTGTCTTAATTTGCATTTCTCTGATCAATAATGATTTGGAACACTCTTTCATATGAGTGGTAATAGTTTCAATCTCATCCTCTGAAAATTGTCTGTTCATATCCTTTGACCATTTATCAATTGGAGAATGGCTTGATTTCTTATAAATTTGAGTCAGTTCTCTATATATTTTGGAAATGAGGCCTTTATCAGAACCTTTAACTGTGAAAATGTTTTCCAAGTTTGATGCTTCCCTTCTAATCTTGTTTGCATTAGTTTTATTTGTACAAAGGCTTTTTAATTTGATGTAATCGAAATTTTCTATTCTGTGATCAGTAATGGTCTCTAGTTCATCTTTGGTCACAAATTTCTTTCTCCTCCACAAGTCTGAGAGATAAACTATTCTATGTTCCTCTAATTTATTTATAATCTCGTTCTTTATGCCTAGGTCATAGACCCATTTTGATCTTATCTTGGTATATGGTGTTAAGTGTGGGTCCATGCCTAATTTCTGCCATACTAATTTCCAATTATCCCAGCAGTTTTTATCGAATAATGAATTCTTTTCCCAGAAGTTAGGGGCTTTGGGTTTGTCAAACACTAGATTGCTATAGTTGACTATTCTGTCTTGTGAGCCTAGCCTTTTCCACTGATCCACTAATCTATTTCTTAGCCAATACCAAATGGTTTTGGTGACTGCTGCTTTATAATATAATTTTAGATCAGGTACAGCTAGGCCACCTTCATTTGATTTTTTTTTCATTAATTCCCTTGAGATTCTCGACTTTTTATTGTTCCATATGAATTTTGTTGTTATTTTTTCTAGATCAATAAAATATTTTCTTGGAAGTCTGATTGGTATAGCACTAAATAAATAGATTAGTTTAGGGAGTATTGTCATCTTTATTATGTTTGCTCGGCCGATCCAAAAGCACTTAATATTTTTCCAATTATTTAAGTCTGACTTTATTTGTGTGGAGACTTTTTTATAATTTTGCTCATATAATTCCTGACTTTCCTTTGGTAGATAGATTCCCAAATATTTTATGGTATCAACAGTTATTCTGAATGGAATTTCTCTTTGTATCTCTTGCTGTTGGGTTTTGTTGGTGATGTATAAAAATGCTGAGGATTTATGGGGATTTATTTTGTAGCCAGCTACTTTGCTAAAATTATGAATTATTTCCAATAGCTTTTTGGTAGAATCTCTGGGGTTCTCTAGGTATACCATCATATCATCTGCAAAGAGTGATAGTTTGGTTTCCTCATTGCCTACTCTAATTCCTTTTATATCTTTCTCGACTCTTATTGCCGAGGCTAGTGTTTCTAATACGATATTAAATAATAATGGTGATAGTGGGCAACCTTGCTTCACTCCAGATCTTACTGGGAAAGGTTCCAGTTTTTCCCCATTGCATATGATGCTTACTGATGGTTTTAAATATATGCTCCTGACTATTTTAAGGAAAAGTCCATTTATTCCTATGCTCTCAAGTGTTTTTATTAGGAATGGATGTTGGATTTTATCAAATGCTTTTTCTGCATCTATTGAGATGATCATGTGGTTTTTGTTTGTTTGGTTATTGATATAGTCAATTATGCTAATAGTTTTCCTAATATTGAACCAGCCCTGCATTCCTGGTATAAATCCTACTTGGTCATAGTGTATTATCCTGGTGACAATTTTCTGTAATCTTTTTGCTAATATTTTATTTAAGATTTTAGCATCAATATTCATTAGGGAGATTGGTCTATAATTTTCTTTCTCTGTTTTCAGCCTACCTGGTTTAGGTATCAGTACTATATCTGTGTCATAAAAGGAGTTTGGTAGGACTCCTTCAATCCCTATTTTTTCAAATAGTTTATATAACATTGGAGTTAATTGTTCTTTAAATGTTTGGTAGAATTCACATGTAAATCCATCTGGTCCTGGGGATTTTTTCTTAGGGAGCTGATTGATAGTTTGTTCTATTTCTTTTTCTGAGATGGGACTGTTTAGGATATTTACTTCTTCCTCTGTTAGTTTGGGCAAGCTGTATTTTTGGAGGTATTTTTCTATTTCATTTGAGTTGTCGAATTTATTGGCATAAAGTTGGGCAAAGTAACTCCTAATTATTGCTCTAATTTCCTCTTCGTTAGTGGTGAGTTCTCCCTTTTCATTTTTAAGACTAACAATTTGATTTTCCTCTTTCCTTTTTTTAATCAGATTTACTAAGGGTTTGTCTATTTTGTTGGTTTTTTCATAGAACCAACTCTTAGTTTTATTAATCAATTCAATAGTTTTTTTACTTTCAATTTTATTGATCTCACCTTTTACTTTTAGAATTTCAAGTTTAGTGCTTGACTGGGGGTTTTTAATTTGTTCCTTTTCTAGCATTTTTAATTGCAAACCCAATTCATTGACCTTCTCTTTCTCTATTTTATACAAATAGGCCTCTAGAGATATGAAATTTCCCCTTATTACCGCTTTGGCTGCATCCCATACATTTTGGTATGATGTCTCATTATTATCGTTTTCTTGGGTGAAGTTATTAATTATGTCTATGATTTGCTGTTTCACCCAATCATTCTTTAGTATGAGATTATTTAGTTTCCAATTATTTTTTGGTCTACTTCCTCCTGCTTTTTTGTTGAATGTAATTTTCATTGCATCGTGGTCTGAAAAGGATGCATTTACTATTTCTGCCTTACTACATTTGAGTTTGAGGTTTTTATGTCCTAATATATGGTCAATTTTTGTATAGGTTCCATGAACTGCTGAAAAGAAAGTGTATTCCTTTCTGTCTCCATTACATTTTCTCCAGAGATCTATCATATCTAGCTTTTCTAGTATTCTGTTTACCTCTTTGACTTCTTTCTTATTTATTTTCTGGTTTGATTTATCTAATTCTGAGAGTGCAAGGTTAAGATCTCCCACTATTATAGTTTTACTGTCTATTTCTTCTTGCAGCTCTCTTAGTTTCTCTTTTAAGAATTTAGATGCTACCCCACTTGGTGCATATATGTTTAATATAGATAGTGCTTCATTATCCATGCTACCCTTTAGCAAGATATAGTGTCCTTCCTTATCTCTTTTAATTAGGTCAATTTTTGCTTTAGCTTGATCTGAGATCAGGATGGCTACCCCTGCTTTTTTGACTTCACCTGAAGCATAGTAGATTTTGCTCCAACCTTTTACCTTTAACCTGCATGTATCTCCCCGCTTCAGGTGTGTTTCCTGTAAACAACATATTGTAGGATTCTGGCTTTTAATCCATTCTGCTAACTGCTTCCTCTTTATGGGGGAGTTTACCCCGTTCACGTTTATGGTTAGAATGACCAATTCTGTATTACTTGCCATCTTGTTAACCCCGGTTTATGCTTTCCTCCCTTCTTTCCCCTTTCCCCCCCTTCCAAGTATTAAGCTTGTGAGCACCCCTTGCTTCTCACAGCCCTCCCTTTTTAGTGTCCCTCCCCCCGCCTTAGAGTTCCTCCCCCTATCTTACCCCTTTCCCTCCCAGTTCCCGTATTCCCTTCCGCTTAGCTTATTCCTTCCCTTTCCACTTTTCCCTTCTCACTTTTCAATGAGATGGGAGAAGTTTCACCATAGATTGAATATGTCTTAAGATTTTTCACTTAAAGCCAATTCTGAAGGCAGTAAGATACCCACTATATTCATCCCCCTCCATTCTTTCTCTCAGATATAATAGGTTTCCTATGCCTCTTCATGAGATGTACTACCCCCACTTTACCCTTTTTCTGGTACAATGTCCTTTCCACATCAATTTCTAGAACAAGGTATACATGTATTCTTTATACATCTATATAGTCAAAATATAGTTCCCAAGATTAATCTTTACCTTTTTAGATTTCTCTTGAGTTCTATATTTGTAGATCAAACTTTTTGTTAAGTTCTGGTTTTTTCATCAGAAATAGATGAAATTCGCTTACTTCGTTGAATGTCCATCTTCTTCCCTGGAAAAAGATGCTCATTCTCGCTGGGTAAGTTATTTTTGGTTGCATACCAAGTTCCTTAGCCTTTCGGAATATCATATTCCAGGCCCTTCGATCTTTTAATGTGGATGCTGCCAGATCCTGGGTGATCCTTATTGTGGCTCCTTGATACTTGAATTGGGTTTTTCTAGCCGCTTGCAATATTTTTTCTTTCACCTGAGGGTTCTGGCATTTGGCCACTATATTCCTTGGTGTTTTGATTTTAGGATCCCTTTCAGTGGGTGATCGATGAATCCTTTCAATGTTTATTTTTTCCTCTGTTCCTATGACTTCTGGGCAGTTCTCTTTGATAATTTCCTGGAAGACAGTATCCAGGCTCTTTTTTTCATCATGTTTTTCTGGGAGTCCAATGATTCTCAGATTGTCTCTCCTGGATCTGTTTTCCAGGTCTGTTGTCTTCCCCAGAAGGTATTTCACATTTTTCTCCATTGTTTGATTTTTTTGGATTTGCTTGACTGATTCTTCTTGTCTCCTCGAGTCATTCAATTCCACTTGTTCAATTCTGATTTTCAGTGAAGTATTCTCTTCACTCACTTTTTTAAAATCTTTTTCTAATTGTCCAATTGAGTTCTTTTGTTCTGTGGAATTTTTTTCCATTTCGCCAATTTTGTTTTTTAGAGAGCTGTTTTCTGTTTCCAGTTCACTAATCCTATTTTTCAAGGATTTTACTTCTTTATCCACTCTCTCTTTAACTTTCTCCAGGCTCTTTTGCCAAGCCTCCCTCTCCTTTTCCCAAGCCTCCCTCTCCTTTTGCCAAGCCTCACTCTGCTTTCCCCATTTTTCTTCTAGCTCCCTTGTGAGAGCCTTTTTAATCACTTCTATGAGGTTCATCTGTGCTGAGGAACAGACAATCTCCTCCTTTGGGGAATCACCTGGGGACTGCCTGTTTTTAGTCTCCTCAGGATTTAGAGTCTGCTCTCTATCTGTATAGAAGCTGTCAAGGGTTAAAGTCCTCTTCAGCTTCTTGCTCATTCTGTCTATTAATCAGAGACAAACTACCAAAGAAAAACAGAAAAAACTGGAGTCTTTCTTTGGGGGGGGGGGGGGGGGGGCTGGGTGTGTTATCGAGCTTCCTCTACAGACTGCAGGTGGCAGCAGTGAGGCACTAGCAGGACTGTGCTGCGCCTGCGCTCTGAGATCCCAGAGCGTGCTGAGTCACTGAGGGGGGGGAAGGGGGGGGGGGCAGGTCCTGAGAGACTCCAGCTGTTTGCGGTTGTATTCTTCAGCCCCGGTGTTTTTAGCTTCTCTGCTGGGCTGTTGACTTGCTGTAGGTTCCAAACCTGTTGCGAAGCTCTCCCCGCAGAGACGGCTATGATCACTCCCCACCCCCTCTCAGCTCTGCTCCCGTGCTCTCACTGCCGCTGCCCGCCGCCTGCGCTCGATCTAAAACCGCCCCAGCCCTCCAGTAAAGACAGACCTTTCTTGGCGGATCTTAAGGATGGCTTCTCTTGGTAACTATTTGTGGGTTTTTTTCAGTCAAGCATTGATTCAGAGGCTTGTAATGAAGTGGATAGTGAGAGAAAGCGCGGAGCTTATGCAACTGTGAGCCTCCTCTCCGCCATCTTAACCGGAAGTCCACAATATTCATTTGTCATATGTTATAGCCAGAAGTTACTTTGAGACCATGTAACCCCACTCTCATTTTGAAGTTGAGAGGAGAGAGAAACAGGGACAGAGAGACAAAGACACACACAGAGAGAAAGACAGATAGAAAGAGACAAAAACAGAGGAAGACAGAGAGATACACAGAGAAAAAGATATAGAGAGGTACAAAGAGAGAGGGAGGGAGGAACTAACTTAGCTTAAGGTCAAATACACAATTAGTGGAGAGTCAGGCTTTGAACTCAGGTCTCCTGATGCCTATTTCAGTGTTTCTTTCCCTATAGGAGACTGGTTTCATTCATGTTGAAAATTACTTTTTCAGAAATGGTACTCTGTTTTCTACTGTGGGCTCAGTAGGATTTTGAATGTGTTGGCCCATCAGCCTTAGCTAAGAGAGAAAAGCTTCATTGCATTTTGCTAATCCTGTCTGGATGATCACACCAACTAATGGAGACACAGCTATCCAGCATTTGGCCCTGCCAGCCATTTTCTTGCTTTGGGAACCAAGAGAATGGCAGCTAATCTTTGAAGTAATACATAACCCTGATACTTCTGGGAGGACAGGTTAAATTCTGATTTTAGACTCATAGTCACAAGTTCTCTAGAAAGTATGGTAAAGAGGCCTAATGTGATTGAGTTTTCTTTTCAAATATAGAGCTCTCTCCAGAGCATAGCTCAAATGTGTATTCCTAAAGAAGGCCTTTCCTTACCTTACCTTAGTTGTTATCTACCCTTTCGGTTGCTTTGCATTTATTTAAATGTGCACATTCTGATATTCTATTTCTTTCTTGAATAGCTGATTGACCCGAGTCTCTGAGGAACTCAGGATATTAGCAGAGGATAGGTTTCCTGTATTATTTAGCAGCAGGTAGCACATCTCATCTTCTGTACATTTAGTTAATCTGACCAATAACTGAGCAGGCATCCGATCCCTTATTTAGTTCATGACTGAAGTCTTTCCAACTTACTAGTAACATTCTAAATGGTTCTCTACTTATATGGCCTCCACTGAAGGTATTTACCAGTGTCAGAGAATATGTTCTATCAAAGGAGCAAAACAGAAACAAAAAAGAAACTAAAAAACAATAACACATAAATGACAAAATTCTCCAAAGGCTACTATTTTAAGATGATTATTTTATTGTCCAAATTATTTCAAGTCCTAGGATACTGGAAATCCCCTTAAGTGAAATAGTGAAATTGGCCATACTATAGATCCTTGTAATGTTAAACAGTTTAAAATATATGTTCTCCTTGTTATTCCTAAATCAGAATGGGTAAGAACAGTAAGTCCAGTTAGTAGAGAGAGATAACATGGAAAAACACTGCTGATTGATAATTAACTAGTCTCAACACTGAGCAGTAGTAAAAGAAGATTAGTCTGAATTACACTGGGGAAATTGTGAAAAAAGCTTTCAGTGATTCCAACCTGCCTGCCTCTGTGAGAAGAGATGGACATCTTGAACTGTACTTTTGCCCCTAAAATAGTAAATGAATGAGAGGAAGGTCAATAGTGCATTATATCTCTATTCTAAGATGGATCTTGGGAAAGACCAATATAAAAATAGTGCATGATTGAGAGCATGGATTGGTTGAGATCAGTATCAGGAGAGACAGTGTCTACACTAATGAGTTCAGGAATTCATTAAAGTATTGGAGATTACCTTTGATGGCGCCTGCTTTCTGATAACCTATGGCAAGGCACTTTAATCTCATCAAACATTTGTCTGTAAATTATGGAGAAGATGCACTGCTGCTAGAAAAAATGTCTACTCTTGCTGATTCCATTAAGGGGTGCACATTCTTGTTAACTTCAATTATAATGGATGGTCTCTCACTCTCATAGACTTTTGGTCTCAGGATTAATCTGAACTTTTAACTTATCTTGGAATCAGTACTCTATTAATATTCTATTTTGTGAAGCCTCTATGGAGTATTCTTAAGATCCTGGATAAAATGCTAAGCATTTTTCTAGGCAGAGGAGGAAGGGTTCTCTTCTAACTTAATCCAGTGCAATTTAATCAAAATATGTTGTACCCATTATGTGCAAGACATTGTGCTAAATGATAAGAACACAAAATCAAACTGTAAAATTGTCCTTCCTTCAAGAAATTTACATTCTAATAATTGGCTATGGCAAGTAAACAAAAATAAATCACATATATGATCATTTGAAGACAAACAAATCTCTAACAGCTATGAATAATAATAAAGCCCTTCTCTATGGGGGGCCACATGAAGTAGAAATTCTAGGAGACAAGAGTATTCTTTGTAAGTGTAGGGAAACTGTGCAAAGATATGGAAAAGGAAAATGGAATTCAAGTTGGAGGAACAAACAAGCCAGTTTGGCTGGAATTCATGGTTTATGATGGGAGTTAATATTACAGAAATCTGCAAAGAAAGGTTGATACCATGATTAAATTTCAAGATGAGAGTAGATACTTTGTTTTATATTCAATAGGGAGCCTACAAAGATTTTGAGCACTGTTATGATATAGCTAGACTTATAGTTAGTAAGATTATTTCAGGTAGGGAAGTTGCACAGTGTATAGAATGCCAGACATATTCAGAACTAAATTCTGGCTTAGACAATTGATAGCTATGTGACCCTGGGCAAGTCATTTTATTCTATTTGTTTCAGTTTTTCTCTTCTGTAAAATGAGCTAGAAAAGCAAATGGCAAACCACTCCAGTGGAAAACTCAAATTAGAATTATTAAGAGTTAGAAAGGATTGAGCAACAACAAAAATAAAATTAAAGATTATTTCATCAATTTGGATTAACAAGGATTGGAGAAGAAACAGAAATCAGAGTCCAGTTTGGGAGCTGCTGAGACAACAAGCTAGAACTAGGATAATTACATGTGAGTAGAGGAAAAAAATATGAAGAGATAGAAAAAGATGAAGTTTGATTGTTACTTCCTTCTCCATGTAGCAAGACTAAGACCAATGAAAATTTCACTGTAAAAAAAAAAAAATGTGGTCATTGACTGGGTACATAGGACTGTGGTCAATAAGCCATTTAGAATAATAGCAATATTCCTCACTGGAACCATATTTGGATTATAATAACCCATCTCACACTAAGTCTTAGGCCCCATGGAACACCTTCTTTTTGACCTAAGACAATGGCCACAGTTATTTCTTCAGTGTTCATATTGTGAAATTGATGAGTCAAATTTTGTCTTAAAAATTTGTGTGTTCATTCATGTGTGATTATATCTGTTCACAGAAGGTGTTCTATTGATTTTTCTACTGGCAGTTACATAATAGCTTTTGAAGAGTCTGAACATAGGTTATTTGTACCTTGCATAAATAGCCACTTGGCCTTTATAAATAAGGCAAAACTTGATCTCAAACTAAGAGGATATTTGAGGATAGCTTTTACGATTAGTTTTTAATCTTGTCTGTATTATTATACTTGTACTTTTTAACAGATCTCCCTGCTACAATGACACCCCCTGAAGTGCTTGTTTCCCAGCCCTTTTCCATTCTTCCCACACCCTCAGCCAAGTGCTACAAATGTCTCTCCTTGATTATCTTCCTTCTACTATTTTTATTTCTTGAATATATCTCCTTATTTGCTTGCTGTTTCCCTCATAGTAAGTGCTCTTCTTGAGGGTAGTCATTGATTTTGCTTTTCTTTTACTATACAATACAGTACATGATAAATTGCACATTATTAATAAATACTCATTGTCTTGACTGAATTTTGCTAATGTTGATTCACAATTTATCCATAAATTACAGTCTTAGAGATTTAGGGGAAGAAGGGGGGATTTAGAGATTGTAATTTTTCGAGGGTCTCACAGCTATTATTTGCTGCAGACAAAATTTTAATTCTAGGCTTTGATGACTCCAAAGTTTTACTATCACTCCTCTGGTAAGAGTGGGTGGTAATAGCTATCACATAGGACTCCTGGGTATTGTCACTCTCTGGTTATCCTCTCTTCTTGCCCCCAGATGACTCATTACCTTTTAGACAACTTGCTTCATGGAAACATATAATGAGAGCTCACCTGGTAACCACATTTAGAACGCATAAAACATAGGCTGAGTGCAGCTCTGTGATACTTCAGGATTTCCAAAGATACAAGCAAGTATGAGAGGATACATTGTTCTCAATTAGCTATAGCTGAAAATCTCTCTGTCCCCACCAAATCATGAGCCAAGGACATCTTACAGATTTTGGCTTCTTCCTCTTATAGTTAAACTTGTTCTTTTGTCTTCCCTTCTCTTCTGCTCTCTCTCACTCTCTGTCTGTCTTTCTATCTCTTTGTCTCTGTCTCTGTCTCTCCCTTCCTCCTTCTCTTTCTCTTCTCTCTCTCTCTCTCTCTCTCTTTCTCTCTCTCTCTCTCCCCCTCTCTCCTTTTTTCCTCTCTCCCTCTTTCTCTCTTATTCCTCAAGTCTAAGGCTAAATGTTAGGATTAGAGAGGCAGAGCAGTTAGACTTTTGGACATGGACCAAACTTCTGAGGGCAATGGTGCTGACAGAGACAAGGGACTTTCTTTCTGATATTTTCTCTTTTCAGCACATAAAATCAAGGAGTTCAAGCACCTCTGTCTCAGTGTTGTGTTACAGACTGTCTATGACAAAATAATTACGGAGATCAATGTCTTAGAAAAATAGAGAGCAGAAGAGTCAGGTTAGCTCTTACAGGGTATACAAGAGCCTAATTCTCCTGAGTAGCTTGTCCGGTGTACCCATAAACATTAATTCCCTCATTCTTATTGGGCTCCTAGATAGATTGCTTTGTGGAGGGGAACTGTCCAATGGCCATAACTCCTGAACACAGACTGTTGGTAGCTGATGCTTGAAGGTGCTGGATTAAAGTTGACTGATGATAAAATTCAAAAGGGGTGTACCACTGCATTATAGCCAGTGCTTTCTGAAGTTTTCCTTATTTTAATTATACTTATGCTAGAAATTTCTCAAATTTTTGATTTGAGATTTTGATTTGAGGTTTTGAAATTCTGATATTAAGGTCCAGGGCATACTCTGTTGCTGAATTTATGACTTGGTCATTTTGAGGAAAGAATCTTCAGAATTTAGAGCCATAGGCACCTGATACCATTTTTCTCTTGTTATATAATTTTGCTTCTGAATTATGCTAGTCAAAGCATATCAGTATGTTCTCATTGAGTGTCTACAGTAGGCCTATGCTGATAGTGTGCAAAGTTTGAAAATATAGTTATTGTTTTTAAGTAGCTTTCAAGCTAGATAAGGAGAGAGGACAAGACATGAATACTTTAAATAAACCATATGAAGCACACTATTACTTTTTTACTCTCTCTTTAAAGAATAGCTTTTTTTGTTTTCAAAATACATAGCAAAGATAGTTTTCAACATTCACCCTTGCAAAATCTTGTGTTCCAAATTTTTCTCCCTCTCTAGACAGCAAGTAATCCAATATAGTTAAGGACGTGAATTTTGACCAAAAAGAGAACCTTGACACAATAATAGAGGAAATAATCCAAGAAAATTGTCCTGGAGTGCTAGAACATGAGAAGAAAGTAGAAAGAGAAGAAAATACACTGATCACCTCAAAGAGATCCTTTGTGGAAAACACACAGGAATATTATTGCCAAATTTTCAAACCACCAGAGCAAAGATAAAATTTTGCAAAAAAACAAGAAAAAAAAATAATTCAAATAACACTGGAGCTTCAATTAGAATTGTTCAAAGCTGATAGCAGCTACAATAAAAGACCACAGGTCCTGGAACCATATCTACCAAAAATCAAAAGAGCTAAGCCTGCAGACAAAATATCATATCCAGCAAAAATATTTATAATTTTGAATGAGAAAAAATGGACATTAACAAACTTACAGATTTTCAAAACTTTCTGTCAACCATTGTGTAAGCTTGCTGTTGCCATGTACACTGATCTCTTGGTATAGCATAAGTTCATGTTTAGTCTCTCCAGTCCTCTCTGAAATCATCCTGTTGATCATTTCTTAAAGAATAATAATATTCCACAACATTCATATACCACACTTTTATTTTTTTAACTTTTATCTTTCCTTTGTATTTGTCTATTTGCATCAAATGGGTTTCTTATAGAGAGCATATTGTAGGAGTCTGTTTTCTAATTCACTCTGTTATTTGTTTCTATTTTATGGGTGAATTTATCCCATTCACAATTACAGTTATGATCACTAGCTCTGTATTTCCCTCCATCCTATTTTCTCCCTTGTATATCCTTTAGATCTCTCTTTCCACCATGTCCTTAATCATGTTTTTTTTTAAGTATGCTACCTTATCTCCTATCATCTCTCCTCATTCTCTGCCTAACGTTTCTTAACCTACTCCACCTATTATCTTATCTTCTATCAATCCTTCTTCCCTTCTCTTATCTTTTCCCTCAATGTTTCTGCTTTCACTTTTATCATGTCTCTCCCTTTTCTTTTCCTCTTCCTCCTCCTACTTTTGTAGGATTAGATAAATTTCTGTACCTTACTGAATGATTAAATTGTTCCCCTTTAAAGCTAGAACTTCTGAGATTAGATTTCTGACAATGCTCATCCCTTTCTCTTCTTTCCATCTATTATAATATCTCATTTGCATCTCTTTATGTAAAGTAATTATCCCATTATACTTTCTCTTTCCTCTTTTTCCAGTATAGACTGTTTCCTATCCCTTAATGTCTTTTTCTTTGATGTTATCATATCAGGGACCATTCACAACCACATCCTCATTCCAGTAAGGCCTCCCCTTGTCTGCCCCAGTGACAGATACAGTTTTGCAAGAATTACAGATAGTTTCCCATTTAGGGATGTAAACAGTTTAACCTTTAAATATGTTTTTTCCCTGTTTACCGTTCTATGCTTCCCTTGTGTCTTGTGTTTGTAGATTAAAATTTCTGTTTACTTTTTTTTTTCGATAAAAATGTTTGAAAGTTCTTACTTCTTTAAAGCTCCATCACCTCTCTTGAAAGATGATGCTGAATCTCACTGGGACTCCTTTGCTTTCTTTTATTCCAGGCTTTATTGTAGAAGCTACAAGATCTTGGGTACTCCTGACTGTTGCTCCTTGATACTAGAATTGTTTTTGTCTTGCAGTTTGCACTATTTTTGTCTTGAGATCATAGTTTTGGAGTTTCACAACAATGTTCCTTGGGGTTTTCCTTGTGCAATTTCTTTCCAGAGGTGATTGATGGATTCTTTCAATCACTATTTCTTGCTCCATTTCTGTAATGCTGGGGCAGTTTCCCTTAATGACCTCTTGTAGAATGCTATCCAGGTTCTTTTTTTGGTAATAGCATTCAGTTATCCAGTAACTTTAAAATTGTCTCTTCTGAATTTATTTTCCAAGTTGACTGTTTTACCCAATGAGGTATTTCACATTTTCTTCCACACTTTAATTGTTTTTAGTTTGTTTAACTGTTTCTTGCTTTCTCACAAAGTCATTAGCTTTCATTTGTCCTGTTCTAATTCATAATGTGTGGTTTTCTTCAATTATCTTTTGCAAATCTTTTTCTATTTGGTTTATTCTACTGTTTAAGTAGCTGTTTTATTTAGAAAATTTTTCCCTTCCCTTTTACAAACTGCTGACTCTCTTATGTCTACTCTCTCATTCTTTTGCTCATTTTTTCTTCTACCTATTTTATTTGCCTTTTACAGCTTTTTGTGAACATTTTGAAAAAGCTTCTTTGGGCTTGAGACCAATTTATCTCACTCTTTGAGATTTTTCCTGTGGACATTTGTCCTCATCTAAGTTTGTGTTTTTGTCTGCCCTGTTACTATAGTAGCTTTCTATGGTCATGGTTCTTTTCTGTTTCTTGGTCATTTTCTTTCCTTTTATTTTGGTATTTCTTTTTTTTTTTTTTTACTTTTAAAGTGAAGTTCTGCTCCTGGGGTAAAAGTGGTAGTATTCCAAGTTTCTGGTGCAGTTTGAAACCCTGGATTTAAACACAGGGACCCCTTGTGTCTGTAGGGAGTAGCTTGGCTGCTCTTTTCAGGAGAAAACCTGACTTCCCAGAGTGTGCCTTTTGAGCTGTTGTTGGGAGCTCCTCTATTGATTTGCTCCTCTACTGACTGAGGATCTTCGTTGCTGATTGTCTATGATTAAGATTCTCTCACCAGCTTTCCCAGAGTCTATCTGATTTGGGCTAAATACCCTTTATACCCCAGTGAGAATGACCTTTCTTGAAGTTTTTTTCACTCTATCTTGAGCTGGACAGTGGTTTCATTCTCTTAAATTCTGTTCAGAGACTTGGTTTCATGGGGTTTTCAGGCACACATGAAAATTCTTTATTGTCTATTTGATTCTAGCTGGAAAGAGTAGGACAGAAATGATGTAGATTCTGCCTATTGAAAGATTTCTATCCCCAAATAGATAATTGTTCCTTATATGTTTGTTTCATTACAATTCAGATAAGGTGGATTTCAGATGAAGCTTTTACATAAGTGATCTTCTATCCCTTTTAGTTTTTATCCAATAATAATCATAACCATAATCATTTAAATTCCATCTCATTAATAGAATATAATAAAGTTGTATGACACAGATTCTTTCATATTATCATCACAGAAAAGCAGTGATAAAAGCATTTCAAATATATTTAGCTCAGTTTTACACATGATAAAACTGATGCTCAGGCAATCTAAATGACTTGTTCAGAGTCACAGAATTAGTAAGTGTCTGAAGTTAGATTTGAACTCAGGTCCTACTAACTACAATGGTCTATCCACTGTGGCAAGTTTATTCTAGCCAGGGATGCTGACCTTGTTAAGAGATTGCATTGAAAATAAAACCAGGCCAAATCTGGCATTGATTCCAGGGCAGGTGACAAATGAGTCAACTGGAGATACTGCTTGTGAAAACTCTGAAGCCTTTGTAATCATTCCTTTTACTTTGAGCTATGTCTAGCCATGAGTATAGTTGGAGGCTATCCAGTGGGAAGGGACAGAGAATCAAACTGATAGTTTAAAAAGAGCAAAAATGAATAAATAAATTAAAATGCAGAAGACAGATTTGAAATAGAGAATATCTTTATCTGCAATCTAATTCCCATATTGGTAACATCATAGCTTTATAATTGGACAATTTTGGATAAATTGCTAATTTGAATACATGGTTCAGATCACAGGAACAGAGCCTAGAGCTGGAAAAGAACTCAGAGATTTTCTAATTCAGCATCCTGATTTTATGCAAGTGGAAATTAAGGCCAAGAGAGGCGGCAGGTTTTACCTAAGGATTGCATTGGTCAGATTCAGAAATTAAAAAGAATAAAAGCAGATCTTATGTCTGATGCTTTGTAGTTGGGAAATCCATTCCACCTTTCAGTTTTTCATCTATAATCTATAATCTATAATCATCATATAATCATGAAAAAAAACCAAGTGTACAATGATTTGAAAATCTTAAGTTGCCATTCAAATTTTAGATCCTGTTATTATTATGTAATTATTATTATCAAAATATGCACACTATAAAAAAAAACATAACATTTTGAGTTCTGTTACTTTGTTTTATTGGGGATAATGAGGTGATACTGTAAATGAAACTCCAGGCCTAGAGCCAGGAAGATCTGATCACAAATCCAGACTCAGATGCTTACTTGCTATGAAGTCACTTAACTTTATATATATATATATAAAGAAATCCTCAAGATGGTCATGAAGAGCTGGATATAACTAAAGCAATTCAACAACAGCAAAAATATAGTTATGCCAGTAAAATATAGCTCTTACTTATGAAATGAGAAAATTCTGTTCAATAAACTAACAATATTTATTTGTTTAAATTAAAGCTTTTTATTTTCAAAAGATATTCATGGATAATGTTTCATATTTATCCTTACAAAATATTGTGTTTTAAATTTTTCCTTAACTTCTCCCCATCCCTCCCCTAGATGGCAAGTAATCTAATATATGATTAACAAATATTTAAAATAATTCTAATAACCATCTTATCCATTTCAAGTATTTTCCAAAGGTAGATACAAGATTTGCCCAGAATCTAGCACACAGTTAGCTACATGGCAAAATTTAATTAGAGAGAGGGAGGTAATGCGAAAGGAGAAGGAAAGAGACAGAGGGAGAGAAAGGAAGAAAAACAGGGACAGAGACAGGGACAGAAAGAAACATTTAGTATCTGCCTAATAGTGCACTAAGGCCTCAAAGAGGTTTTATTCTAAAGGAGAAAATGTGTAAAAGAAATCTGAAAGATTGGTAAAAGGGAGCAAGAAATGTACTCCCATGAGGACAAAATAATGATATAGTCTGGAAGTCTCAAGCATCATGGACTCATCTTGATTGAAGACAGCATGAAGGCTGACCTGAGTGCTTCCTGAAATTGAGATTTGTGGAAAAGCTCATCATTTGGAAGGGAGGTCATTTTAAAGGGGAGGTATTGAAAAGGCTGTTCATGAAAAGAAGGCCATTAGATCAAAGTCAGAGAGATTCCTAGTCTAAGGATTTTCTACTCCATGATCCTTCCAGTAACAAACACAGTTTCAACACATAATCCAGGTAGCCCATATTAAGCCTTGTAAAAACTCTTTATCCCCATGACTATCACAGTGCCAAATGTCACTCAAATAGATTGTCATTTCAGCCAATAAAAACAAACAAAAAAAAACTTATGTTTTAAGAGGATAAATTGTGTCATCCTGAACAAAGGATAACAGAATTGTTTGTAGTGAAGAAGTCTGACATACATAAAAACACACATACTTTTCCTATATGGGGAGGCGAAGAAACCTGCTAGTGGAGGGAGTATGATAAACTAGAGTGGCAGTATCTTGGAGAGTCTAGTAGACATTCTTTAATGATTTTCTTTAGTATGGGACTAAAAGAGTTTTTATATTTGTTATGTTAGAGACCTGGGGGCATCTCCAATAACTCTTTGGTTTTCTTTGTGTTAGCCCTTTTGGAAGATTTCATAGATTCCAATCATGACATCTTGTCAGGGACAAAGCTGCAAAAGAATGGGTTTCAGGGCTCTTGTCCCTTCTGAAATCATGTGACCCTGTGAATAGGTCTCAGTTCTTGACCTTTGTGAATTTTCTTTTCTAGTTTAGGTGAAGAGATTAGATCTTCTAATCTTGTAATTTTAAAAAGATTACGAGAGTAATCTAACTTCCTAATATACCAAAATGTGAGGCTATAGTAAACATAATATCATTGCTTCAAGAAGTAAAAGGAGCATGTGGCTAATATTAGAAATATGTTCTGCATGACTTTATGTGTATAATGAATGTCATAGTGCTTACCTTCTCACTGAGTTGGCAAGGGGATAGAAGTAGAGAAATAATTTGAAACTTAAAATTTAAAGAAATTGAATGTTAAAAGTCAATAAATCATTACAAAGAGAAATAAGGAGTGACTTTCTGGATACAGATGACCAGTGTCTGAAACAAGTACTGAAACACATTTAGACCAAAACAAGTCTGAAAGAAGTGTATCTCAATCAGACCAGATTAGAATGTAAACTTTATAGGACTAACATTATGTGGTACCCAAGATAAGAATGTGTGGTCACAGTTATGAGGTATATTTATGTTTTTTCTTGCTGTATTTTTTTTTTTTTTGCTGAGGCAATCAAGGTTAAGTGACTTGCCTGGGGTCACACAGCTAGGAAGTGTTAAGTGTCTGAGGCCAGATTTGAAGTCAGGTCCACCTGACAGGGCTGGTGCTCTATCCACTGTGCCACCTAGCTGCCCTTCTTACTGTATTTTTGAAGTAAATATTAATTTGTAAAATCTAATTGATATTAAATGGTTAAATAGAATAGGAGTGCTATTTATAGGCTAAAACTGGGGGGTTCAAATCAATAATGGTACCAGTGTGGTAGAGAATAGAGGACCCCAGATTTCCCAAATGATTTTAGAATTTTGAGGGGCAGAAGCAGATAGCTGTGCTGTATGAGAGTGAGTCAACATACTGGGCTCATGTACATCAACCCAACCTAAACCAACTAAAATTTATCAATATCTTGTCAGGGAAGATTATTTTAATTATTAGCAGGCTCATAGAGTAGTACTCTACTATTCTAAAATAATTAAATAGTTAATGAATATTACACACACACACACACACACACACACACACACACACACACACATACACACACTCTTCCACTACATGTATCACATATGATAAATTGAAAATGCAGGTGAAGTAAGGCACCCAGGGAAAGAAGGTATCAGTAGCCATGGGTTACTTCGGTTATATTTCTTCATTTGAGCTTTAAAAGATGAATTCATTGAATTTAACAAATATTTATGTGGTTTGCTAAGTGTAAAGCATTACTCCGGGCACTAGAGTTATGAAGCAACAACAACATTATTTCTATTGTTAAGAAGCTTACATTTTCCTCAATAAATCAGTAGCTACATAGACAATTAAAAAGCAGAAATACAAAAGGAGGAAAACCCCCTAAAGATTGAGGTGGTCTTGGGAAGTGAACTTCTAATGTGTGGGTCTGCTAATACTTAGTTGGGAAAAAAGAGTTTGCTATTTTACCATGGCCTTCATTATTTCTTCAAAATTGACTCATGATTTGATACATATGTATTGTAGTGAATAGACAACAAGATTCTGTTAAAATTGACCTTAAATTTGATCAAAGTCAGCATCTTTCTATTGAGATAAGCTTATGAATACCATTAATCCAAATTCTATTTTGTGTAATTATTATTATATCTTATTATAGCTTAAGGAAATTTGTACAATACAGTTTATAGTGGAACTTTAATTTTCTATAAGGATTGCCATAAGTGAAATGGGCATTAATTATTCAATAATCTGTCCAGCATTATTGTTTACTTTGATAGCACCAGTCACTTGACAATTGGAAATTTGTTTGTTTTTCATTTTCTAATCGCTTTTCACATAAGAGAATTTTTAAAATTTGAAATAAGAACTCATTATTTCTTACAAAACTCATACTCATAAAAATATCTTTTTTTCTTCTCTAGGCACTTGATTCCAATTAATCTTATTTTCTTGTAGTTCTACTTTGAGCTCAAATTCAAGATTGTGATGTAAGGGCAGAAAAGAATAAATCATTTTTTCTATATGTTGTTCCATTCAACATTTATTAAATTCCTGCTCTGTTGGACTCAATAATGTAAAGGCAGATCAAAGCAATTTATCAGAAAAAGGAAACCTCAGAGTTAATCAGAGTACTTCATAGTTAAATGATTAATTTAATCATTAAATTAATTAAAATTAATTATTTTAATATAATTCAAGCAATCAATTCATCACTTACCAATATTTATTGAATACTAACTAACTATGTGCCAGGACAGCTAGATGTCTCAATGGGCAAAAAATTGGGCCTGGAATCAGGAAGATCTGAGTTAAAATTCAGTCTTAAATATTTACTAGCTTTATGACTGTGGGCAAGTCACAACCTTGTTTGCTTCAATTTCCTTCTCTGTAAAATGAGCTATAAAAAGAAATAGCAAAATACTGTAATATCTTTGCCAAGAAAACTCTAAATTGAGGCATAAAGAGTAAGCCATAACTGAAATCACTGAAGAACACAAATGTGCCTCAAACTGGGTTGAGTGGTAGAGACAACTTTCCAATGAATGATAAGAAAAACAATTCCTATTCATGGTTTATATTTCAATAATAAATAGTTATTTTTATTTCAAATTAATAAATGTTTATTAAGTACTTTCTGTATTCAAAGCACTAGCCTAAGCATTGAGTTTTTAAAGATCCAAGCAAAACACTCCCTGCCTTCAAGGAGCTTCCATTTTACTTTAATGCACTTGGAATTATTCCATTTGTCTATCAGCAATGTATTTATTTTTTGAACCATACCATTTGTGGAGTAGATTAATATATACTTGTTGGAGAGACCAGGGAGATGTGTTCATGTTGCCATTGGCAAGGATGAAAGTTGTAAGGGCATGGAACAAAGTAAAAAAGGTGCCACATATTGATCAAACATGTCCTAATGAAGCCATGCTCTGAAATACATTGCACAGAGCTGGCCTGCAAAATTACTTTGTTCTCTCATACCAACCCTCTGGTCCTATGTTTTTACATCTTCAATATGAACCAACAGAGAGGCTAGCATTTGTGCCCGAAAAGATGTTCTTTTTAGTTCCAAAATGTTGGCTTGTAACTGCCTTAGATAAAATTAGCATTTAGAAATGGCATTTGGTTTTGGCAAAAACATGCAAATGAATCGCCTGCAGATTAAAAGGACAAGGATTTGTCTTATTTTTAGATCCTTCGAACACAATGATGATGTATTTATAATACATTCATGTGTCTCTATGTCCACTCTTCCTTACCAGACTATAAACTCTTAAAAGATTGAAAAGACAAGTTAATTGCTTTTGTATTTTCTCCAGTGGTGAGCAGGGTGCCTATATGTAGCGAGTGTTACTAAGTGCACACAGTAAACAAATGTTTGTTGAATGAATGAATGTTGTTAAACTAATGATTGCAGGTTTTCGTTTACTAAACATTTATTAAACACCAAATGGTTTGTAGGAACTGAGAATGCAAAGACAAGAGCTAAATATCCCTAGCCTATATGCTACCCTCTTTGTTTTAAACATTATATTATAATAAGCTTTCCCTTTATCCAGGTCCATACAGTCATCATGAAATATAAGGTTATTAACATAGTTAAACCAACTATTAATATAGTTAAACCATAGTTAAGTTGAAGTAAATATTTTCTGATGAATATGACCATGCTTGATCCTCCTAAATAAATGAAGATTTGTCTTGTATCTGTACATTCTAAACGTGTCTATGACACACGTTCCAATCAAGGTGGAATGAAGAAAGGGAGTCATATTCTACATGTTAACCATCTTTCTAATTGGATAAAGAGAATGATGTCATATCTCTTCTTGCCTACTAGAGTTGTGTAAGAAGATGCTAATATATTCCATCTTGACTATAGCATAATTGGTAAGAGCTTTGGAAATGATTTATATTCTTCATTTCTTATTTGAGAGAAAGACGCATGTGGTTCCATACCCTTTTCAGTACCAACTCCAAAAAGGAGACACTGAAATACTTTCTTGCAGACATGACCAAAGATGGATTGTCCTGATTTTCAGTTTACTATCCTAGAAACTTTGGGTAATTTCCCCTTGGATGAAATCAGAGCTCTCTCTCTCGATTGGGCAATATTTCAGCTTTTCCTGTCTGAAGAAGTCATTCATTCTCATTCATTTGTTGATGTTTGTTAATCTGTAGAATGTCTAATTTCTTGAATAAATTGGTTTACTTGCTATTCATTTTTTGTGATGGCCTTTTATATAATTTGTATTTGATGGGAACGGAGTCATATGTCTGGATATAAGCTTTAGTTATCCTCCCCCTTTCAGAATGAGTGCTCAAGAAAACTAGAAGCTTTGTTGTTTAGAATCCATTAAAATGCTAACAAAACAGCAATATTTAATGAGACAAGTAAATGTAAGTCCAGCCCATTACCTCTTCTCAAAGGAAAACAGAACAATTATCCCCATGGTCCTTTCTCTTGCTCTATTCCAGGCAAGAATCAAAGTCTCCTTTAGTGAGACAAAGAGGCAAAAATCCAGATAGCCAACTACTCCTCCTCCCCTGTGAACTACATTTGAAAACTCATGTGTGCATACACATCTTATGTGGGTAGCACACATCCCATATGTCCTTCTTTAAATTAGATTTCCACATATTTGGAGTTACACAGCAGATTTTTATTTCTACTATATACCACTAGAGTTTGGAGAAGAAGGCCATGCTAATTAGCTATTTGGCTTGGCTTCATAGTGCTCCTTTTGAAGCTTTTCTTCAATATTTTGAAAGAACAAATATCTTATCAGAATTTATAATCAAATTTCCAGTGCAGATTAATAAATCCTAAGCATCTTTGAAGATGATTTGTGATTACTTTCCCCCCACAACAAGAAAAACAAAACCGTCCCCTAGTGACTTCCCCAAAATAAGTAAAGCCATTTCTTAGATGGAAAGCACAAAATCATCAATACATCCTCATAGTTAAAGGGACTCCTGAACTTGGGCTATGCTACTATAGTCATTAAGAATCCAAAGTCAATTCTATGCCAATATGAAACAACAAATGATTATTTAAATGAAATGAAAGAACAAAGATACTTTTCATACTAATAAATGCATGGAGTTCATGAATCACACAAGTTGTGGAGACTGCAGAATGAAAATAAACTCAAAGAATGAAAAATTAAAAATTAAAAATATCAAAGAAGAAACAATTTGGAATATTCTGGAAAATTAAGACATATGGCTAGCACCAATATAGTTTTATAGGGTCACTTTGAGGAGGAAACAATACTATCCATGATTTATGTCTTCATGAGAGGCAAATTCCTGAATGGAATAAGCCACAGAACAGAACCAGTGCTGCTCTTCTACTATACTGAGAGGTGTAGGAAAAGTATTTTATAAGCAATGTCTCAGTCTTGGGCTTGTTGTCATTTTTCAGTTGTGATCAACTCTTCATAACCTTGTGAGGGGTTTTCTTGGCAAAGATACTGGAATGGTTTGCCATTTCCTTCTATAGCTCATTTTTACAGATTAGGGAACTGAGGCAAACAAATTTAAGTGACTTGCTCAGGATCACATAGCTAGTAAATGTTGAAGCTAGATTTGAAATAGGTCTTCCTGATTCCTGGTTCAGGCACTCTATCCACTGTGTCTTTAAATGATTTAAATGGTAGGATTGGTGCTATTATAATACCCAATTTTTAAACAAGGAAACTGAAACAGTCAAAGGTTGTTGCTTGTCCAAGATCACACAAGTACTCCTGAATCCAGGTCCATTTCTCTTATCCAATGAGTCACTTAGGGAGCTACAGACTAGGGAAATTAATCCCCCTCTCCATCATCATATTCAAACTGCATTTTATTATAACACTAAGTTCTGGTAGCAGTTTTTTTTTTTTTTGGAAGGACATTGACTGAATGTATGCAATTTATTGGTCCCTAAGATGATAGAGAGCCTTGAAATAGTTTCAAATGGGGACTAGTTAAATGAAATTTAGAAGTTTATTTGGTAGAAGAAAAAATAGCTAAGGCTGGGCTAATAATAGATTTTAGAAAGAGAGAATAAAAGAAGGAATAGTTTGGTACTTCTTGGGTATAGAGACCAAAATGAAGGACAATGCGTACAAGAAGCAGAAGAAAAATTCATGTTTGATATATGAAAAGTATTTTTTAAAGTAATTAAAATAGAAAATTTTCAAAGGCTCTAATTGGTTGCTTTGGGAAGTCGTTGGCTTCCTTTCAGTGACTCACAGGTTGGATGACTATTTTGTGTGTTTGTATATGACTGACTAACTGACCCATCTAATAATGAAATTCTACAATTCTATGATGTGCCAAACTTGTATTTTCCAGAAAAGCTCAAAAATATTTATATCCCATCTTCACTGCTACCCATTAGCAAGTTCACCTTTGTAATATAAAGGAATACAATTTATTTTGTGAGAATTTTCTAATAACCTATTAATTATGATCAGATTGAAACTTAATGATGAGTTCTCTGAGACTGACAGATATTTGACTATTTATATACACTCTTCAACCTTTCAGCCTGACCTACTTTGATGGTTCAATTAAACCAATTGACTTTTGAGATTTGTTTATAAAAATGACTAGGGAAGGCTCAGAAGCCATGGGGCTTGGCATTTGTATGACACATCATTTAACAAGTGCCTATAATGTACTCTCAGTGTCCAGGGAAATGTCGCACTGTTGGACGACCACAGTGGAATCACAGGAGACACTCAGTGCATGTGTATGCATAATTTCTTCTTTAACAAAATGAATGATATTATCCATGCATTTTCCTTGCTGCCTGTCACCTTGTAGCTCTCCATTTAACAGAGCTAAAGTGAGATAGGCTAAAAGCTATTAATATCCTTTTGTATAATTCATTTAACACTTTAGATAACTTTTATCAGAATTTAAAAGCTGCCATATTCTCTAACTAAGAAGTATCCCCTAGCCTCTATGGCTTAAGGTTAGTTAAATCTTGTAGCTGCTTTCATTTCCTACTGGAGAAGACTGTAAGCAATGGGTGGCAAGGGAATGCTTAGGCATGGGGAAGAATGCAGTTGGGACAGTACACTATGGATAAACCTTAGTGCCTCTACACACACCTAACAAATATTAGTGTGGATATGAAGGTGAATAGAGAGCTAGCTGGCACAATGGATAGAGTGCCAGTTCTGTAGTCAGGAGAATCTGAATTCAAATCTGTTCTCATATATTTACTCATTTTATGATCCTGGGTAAGCTATTTAACCCTGTTTGCCTCAGTTTCTTGACTGTAAAATGAGCTGGAGAAAGAAATGACAAACCATTTCAGTATCTCTCCCAAGAAAATCCCAAATAGAGTCATGAGGAGTTGGACATAACTGAAATGATTCGATAGCAACAACATGGAGATGCAGGAGAAGAGTTGAAAAAAATAGTATGTAAAATATAAATCTAGGAAGGATTCATCCATACCCATTCAGAAGAAACATTTGCATATTCAAATCAGCTTTGTAGAGCTTTTTAAATGGAGACATCTTGATCTGAAAAATACACCATTTGCTGGAATCAGAGTGATATGAGTGACTGGGAAATACAATGATACTAAGTGTCCAAGAAGTGTGCAATAGCTCTATTCAAATCGATTTTTTTTTTACTCATCTGCTTCACACTTTGTTGTTTGTAGCTATATAGTCTATACATTCATGGCGCAAGTCTATTTAACATGTCTGGGAATCCACTCAAGTATTGCTAAGTGATCCCTAGTCATGCTCGGGAATGCTTGGCAAATCTGAGTGGTGATAAAAACCTGTCAGATTTGTCCAGTGGTTCTAATATCTTATCCTTTGTGACAGCTCAATCTTTTGTCAGTGAAGACGACTACTTACATGCCTGTTGTAAGTAGCAGTCTTTACTACATTGCTTAATAGTGGTGAACATGAACCAAAGTCTGTTCTGGGAATGTATTTCTAGGATCTTATATTTATTGCTTCAGAAATGCTTATTCAAACAACTGAAATATCATCAAAATATTTTCTTGACTTTAATATAGATAATTTGAATGTATTTAAGATAACAACCACCATGTCACCAAATTCACCATTATTCCACTAAAGCCGGTTCTCTTCCTTATTAGTTTTTTTTTTTTTTCCCCAACAAACACATACCTACTCTCCTGATTGTACATATTTTACCCAGTAAGGTTATTCTGGATTCCTATTCTGTTGTCTCCCTGTGACTAGCTGATTACTATGTAGTTAATCAATCCCTGTCATCAATTTCTCAATTCAATTTAATAATTCATTCCCTTAAATGTCAGCTTTTGCAAAATACTAGTTGTGCCTATCATTTGGTTTTTCTCATATCGAGGGCACCACTTAATATCCATATATTCTTTTTATTTATTTTTTAAATTTTATTTTTAATAGCTTTTTATTTACAAGTAATACGCATGGGTAATTTTACAGCATTGACAATTGCCAAAACTTTTGTTCCAATTTTTCCCCTTCTTCCCCCCACTCCCTCCCCTAGATGGCAGGTTGACCAATACATGTTAAATGTGTTAAAATATAAATTAGATACAAAATAAATATATATGTCCAAATAGTTATTTTGCTGTACAAAAAGAATAAAACTCTGAAATAGTGTACAATTAGCCTGTGAAGGAAATCTTAAATGCAGGCAGACAAAAAATATAGGGATTGGGAATATAATGGTTCAGTCATTTCTCAGAGTTCTTTCTTTTGGTGTAGCTGGTTCAATTTGTTACTGCTCCATTGAAACTGCTTTGGTTCATTTCATTGCTGAAGATGGCCACATCCGTGAGAATTGATCATCATATAGTATTGTTATTGAAGTATATAATGATCTCCTAGTCCTGCTCATTTTACTCAGCATCAATTCATGTAAGTCTCTCCAGGCCTTTCTGAAATCATCCTGTTGGTCATTTCTTACCGAACAATAATAATCCATATTATTCACATACTACAATTTATTCAGCCATTCTCCAATTGACGGGCATCCATTCAGTTTCCATTTTCTGGCCACTACAAACAGGGCTGCCACAAACATTCTTGCACATACAGGTCCCTTTCCCTTCTTTAAGATCTTTTTGGGATATAAGCCCAATAGTAACACTGATGGATCAAAGGGTATGCACAGTTTGAATATCCATATATTCTTACATAACTATTAGATGCTTTCAATATCCTCCTAATGTCTTTCTCCATATCAACTATATGCCTTTGCCTTTTTGCAATCTCTTCCCAATAGGTTAATTTCTCCCAGGTAAATATTTTTTTATCTTTGTGGAAAAAAAATCTTTGCCAATAGGCTTAAACCTATATTTGCTGTCATGACATTCAACATCCCAACTATCTTCAATACACTTTTCCAAACTGATCTCATTATAATTACCCTATGCTCCAACCAGATAATTTTTCACTGATCCTTAAAGAGATTAATCTTCTTTGGACTTCTTCAGGCAAAAGATAACTATCATTCAATAATTCCACATAGTTATTCAGCTTTCTAATATTATTTTTACATACAGATAATATTTTATATAAATCTTTTTAAAATCATATTTCTTATTTATTCATTCCCAAATTGATGGGCATCCACTCATTTTCCAATTCCTTGCCACCACAAAAAGAGCTGTTACAATCATATTTGCATATGTGTGTCCTTTATTGTAACACATATTTCTAGCATGCTTCCCTTCTTCATTGGACAATTGCAATAGTTTATCATTGGTTTGTTTGACTGAATTCCACTCCTTTCCAATTTAGTTTGTACACAACTGCCAAACGAGTTTTCCTAAAACACAGTTCTGACTATTTTATTCCATTACCTAATAATCACCACTGATTCCCTATTATTTCTGGAAACAAACAAACAAAAAAATTATCTGGCTTTGAAGACCTTCACAACCTGTCCCCAAAGTACAGTTGCTCTCTTACTTCCTTATTATGTATTTCTTCCTTCCACATATAATATAATCTAGTCCAATTGTCCTACAAATTGTTACTGTTACATAGAACTCTTTGTTTTGGGGTTCTATCCTTGTTTCAAACTCCATCTTCAATTCTCTCTCCTCCATTAAAATTTCCCATTTGTTCAACCCCCAATGATTTTTTCCTTCCCTGCTATTAATTACTTATTGCATCACTGATTTCCTTTTAATTTTGTACTATTTTAGGATTATTTTTCTCTTTTTAACTTTTCATTCTAGTCAAACTTGCTTACAATTTGTGAACTTATCAATCCATCTTCAATCTCTGTTCTTTTGATCTAAGTAGTCATCTCTTCATCTTCACAACTTAGAATCTCTAGATTCTTTCAAAGTTCATTTCATGAGCAGAACCAGGAGATCATTATATATTTCAACAATGATACTGTTTGAGGATGTATTATGATGGAAGTGGATCTCTTCAATAAAGAGAGCTAATTCAGTTTCAATTGATCAAGGATGGACAGAAGCAGCTACACCCAAAGAAAGAACACTGGGAAATGAATATAAAATGCTTACATTTTTTGTTTTTCTTCCTGGGTTATTTATACCTTCTGAATCCAATTCTCCCTGTGCAACAAGAAAACAGTTCGGTTCTGCACACATGTATTGTATCTAGGTTATACTGTAACCTATTTAACATGTAAAGGACTGCTTGCCATCTGGGGGAGGAGGTGGAGGGAGGGAGGGGAAAAATCAGAACAGAAGTGAATGCAAGGGATAATGCTGTAAAAAATTACCCTGGCATGGGTTCTGTCAATAAAAAGTTATTAAAAAAAAAAGAAAGAAAGAAAGAAAGAAACTGGAAACAAACTCCAAGATAAAAAAAAGAAAAGTTCATTTCAGTGGTCATCTTCTATGTGTCACATTTTGGACCCTCCTCCTCCCAATTACTTGTATTTTTTTTCCATCAGGAAATGGAGTGAGAAAATGAGTTTCAATCCAGCCGCATGAACCCACTAGTTGTGTGACCCTGAGTAAGTCACTTAATTTCTAGCTGCCATTCAGTTTCCTTAACTGGAAAATGGGGGAAAACATTACCTAATTTTGAGGGTTGTTGTTACAATTGAGATATTTGTAAAATGTTTAGTAGTGCTCAAGCTCTATGCTAAAGATTTTACAAATATGTAGAAATTTAACAAATACTTGTCCTTCTCCCTTCTGTTTATTTATCTTTTTAGATGGTGAATCCTCCCTAGGAAAAGAGAATCAATTTGATGGCAGGGAAAGATGATTTGTTTTTGTAATCTTACTCCATTTTCTTGTATAAGGTTAATAAATTTAGATTGAACTAATTGGCCTTATACTAATTTAAAAAAAAAAAGTCTGTGCATCTATATCTCATCTTGTCAATTAAATTTTTAAGCTCTTGGAAATCAGAAATCATGTCATATTCCTTGTAATTCTTACCAAGACAACATGATATAGTGAAATGACAACTTGTCTTGATTTCACAATACCTGCATATATAAGTAAAACTCTGAATACTATGTCATTTTGAATGTATTGTTGAATATCTCCAAATCTCATTTTCCCTACCTATAAAATTGGGATAATCATAAATGCTAGCACAGAATCTTAGATTAAGAATTCCAAAGGAATTCTGAGACATCTAGATCAAGCCTCTCATTTTACAATGAGGAGATGGAAACCCAGAGTGGCCAAGTTCAATGTTATAAATAGCAAAAGAGAGATATAAATCCTGGTGCTCTACTTTTGAAGCCAGAGATCTTTGCCCCCCAACATGCTGTTGTGTGTCAAAGATCTATTGCAGGTAAAGTATTTTAAAACAGAAAGTAGTATTTAAATTATAACTGTTATTATTCTATTTATAATTTATTTTTCATTTCATGATCACATTGAACTACATAGAGAATCATATACTCTGTTGAATTCATCTATTTATTTATTTTAGATTGATCCAGTTTGCTCTGGGTTATATGAAAGCCGAATGGGGACTGACACATTGCTTTTGTTCACATGGCTGTTATATGGATGAATTATGGTAAATTGAATTTCTAAACATATTGATTGGTCTCATTATAAACAGAAATACTGTAGCTAAAATAGATTAATTTAAATATTGGATGGGGTGTGGGAAAATTGGACACTAATGCATTATTGGTGGCATTGTGGACATATCCAACCATTCTGGAAAGAATTTGGAACTATGCTCAAAGGACTATAAAGTTGTACATATTTTTCTTATTTTAAATAATTGCTTTTTAATTCAAAATGTATATATAGTTTTCAACAGTCATCCTTGTAAAACTTTGTATTCCAAATTTTTCTCCATCCTTTCTCCCTACTCTCTCACTAGACAAGTAATCAACATAGGTTAAACATGTGCAATTCTTCTATACATATTTCCATACTTATCATGCTACGCAAGAAAAATCAGATGAAAAGGGGGAAAAATTAAAAAGAAAACAAACAACAAAAATGTGAAAATTCTATGTTGTGATCCACATTCAATCTCCACAATCCTCTTTCTGGATTCATATGGCTCTCTCCATCACAAGTCCCCAGAATTGGCCTGAATCACCTCATTGTTGAAAAGATGTGCACATTTTTTGACCTAGCAGTATCTCTTCTGGATCTGTATCCCCAAAAGATCATAAAAGAGCAAAAAGGACCCACATCCTTTTGTAACAAATATGTATAGCAGCTCTTTTTTGTAGTGAAAAGGAATTGCAAAATTGAACTGATGTCCATCAATTGGGGAATAGCTAAATAAGTCATAGTATATGAATGTAATAAAATATGATTGTCTATAAAAATGATGAGCAGGCTGATTCCAGAAAAGCCTGGAGAGATTTAAATTAAATGATGCTCAGTGAAGTGAGCAGAACGAAGAGAAGACTGTACATAATAACAGCAAGATTATGTGAAGTTCAGTTGTGATGGATTTGGTTCTTTGCAGCAGTGAAATGATTCAAGGAAATCCCAATAGACTTGGCATGGGAAGTGTCTTTACATTCAGAGAAAGAACAATAGAAACTAAATGTGGATCAAAGCATAGTATTCTCACCTTTTTTCTCCTTGTTTTTTTTTTCCTTTTGATTTGATTTTTCTTACTCAGACAAATATGTTTAGAAGAATTTTACATGTTTAATCTATATCAGGTTGCTTGATGAGCTGGGGAGGAAGAAAGGGAAAAAAAATGGAACAAGTTTTTACAGAGGTGAATGTTGAAAGCAATTTTTGCAGGTATTTGGGAAAAAGTTACAAATTGACCAAGTCATAGAAAAAATGAATTCCACACTTTTATTTGAAGCAGGGAAACAGATCTAATCAAATATTAAAATACTAACACTCTCATTAAGGTCTGGGGCATTCTTATGCCATCCAACTCTTATCTTATATAGCAGAAATTGAATGTATTGATTTGCTATTTTTCCATGACTTGGTTGACTTGTATTTTTAAATACTATTTTAAAATCTAAGATGAAGAAATTTTAATAATAGATTTTGGAGACCAGTGATGATAAACTCATCATCTGACCTTACAATTGCCACAAAACTCTCAAGAGCACCCCAAAACAGATTGACTTATAATTTGGAAATGTTTACAAAATAAATAAAATTTAATACAAGTTAGATAATCTTACATTGAAAGGAAAGGGATCCTTTTCCACTTGATTTTGATACTACAGTTGCAAATGACTTTAATTTTTTGGTTAGAGACAACTATATGGTTCAATAGAGAGAATATTGGAATTGGATGCAGAAAAATCTGAATTCAGATTCATCCTTGGGAATTTACTGAACCTGGTCAAGTCACTTAAACATGTATATGTTTATGTGTGTGTACACACACACATATGTTATATCTATACATCTATGCTGAAGAACACTCTATTTTTGTCTGTCTTTGTGTGTGTTTCTCTCGCTTCTCCCTTTCCCCCACTCCCTGCCCAAAAGAATGCAAAATGATCAAACAGAGGATAAATTCGATTTTCTTTATCTAATGTTCTCTGACAAGGAGAATTGTTTACTAGGGTGGACATTATTGGAACTTTGAAAGCAAAGTGGCTACTCCAAATGAAAATCTATGATAGACCAGGGAAAAGTTGAGACAAGTGTGGAATATAACCTTGATTTTGAGCAATGAGACAAAGATTACACTGAATGAAATTCTTTATCAGTAGTCACATGAGGATGGAGTGGGAATATTTCAAATCAAATTCTGAGAGAAATGATTCCAGTGATGAAAAAGGAGGAAAAGATGGATAAAGAATGCAGAGAACTCCTTATTTTTTTTAGATGTGAAATAAAACAATTATAGATGATTTAAGAAATGCAAATAGAGAGTAAATTCAAAAGCCTTATATAGTCATGAAAAAAAATAGTCTAAAAAATTACAGTTCATAATAGGCCAAGACAAACAATAAACTTTAAGGATAGAAAAATGGGAGTTTGTTATTCCTTTAAATATATTGAAAATAGGAAGAGAGAAAAAATTTTGTTAGATATGAATAAATGAATGAATAAGATTTGATTAATTATTGTTACTATTTTTAGTATTATCTAAACAATAAAGATAAAAATAGAAAATTCAAAAATTCTCTCTTTTAAGCAACTTGCATTTTGATAGTAGATAACAATATATACATTAGAGAAGGGTTTAGGTCAAGAAAATCAGAAAGAAGATATGTGGAGTCATAAAACAATTGATTGTCATATCTTTTCCAAGTCTTTAATACTTGATCTGGCTGTAGTAAGGGACCAGAAATATATCCATGCAGTGCCAGGGCATGAAGATGGCTAGAGAACAGCAGCATGAGAGTTTCAGATAATTTAGTAATGGTGAAATTACCTAATTAAAGACACATAACTCAGCATGGTTTGATAGAGTGTATGACCCAGAGAAGCAAAGCATGAAAATGTCAAAAATATTGCATCACTTAGGAAGCAAGGTGAATGTGTTGATCATTACAGAAGTCAGAGTAAAGCAGAGTCCTTCAACTTTTATTGTATTTTTGTTTTCTCTACCTGTAAGGGAGGTCTTTGGACTTGAAAGTAGAGAACAAGGGACAGCTAGAACAACGGCAAATCACTTAACCCCCATTGCCTCAGCAAAAAAGAAAGAAAGAAAGAAAGAAAGAAAGAAAGAAAGAAAGAAAGAAAAAAGAAAGAAAGAAAGAAAGAAAGAAAGAAAGAAAGAAAGAAAGAAAGAAAGAAAGAAAGAAGGAAGGAAGGAAGGAAGGAAGGAAGGAAGGAAGGAAGGAAGGAAGAAGGAAGGAAGAAAGAAAGAAGGAAAGAAAGAAGGAAGGAAGGAAGGAAGGAAGGAAGGAAGGAAAGAAGAAAGAAAGAAAGAAAGAAAGAAAGAAAGAAAGAAAGAAAGAAAGAAAGAAAGAAAGAGAACAAAATAGAAATTAGGGGGCTGATATCTGAAATAAGCACATGTGCATTTGATTTCGATTAAATTCAATAAATATTTATTATTTACAATGTTTCAAATAATATCCTAATATACAAATTAAGAAAAAAAGACAGTTCCTGCCCTCAAGGAGCTTACAATGTTACTGAGGAAGGAATACTCAAAAAAAAAAAGGCTGAAAAAGGAGAATGAGGGAAAGAAGACACTACATAATTATAGAAACATATTTCTGTATAATTGAATCTAAGCAAAAGTATAAATGGAGAGTGCAGTGGCATTTGGTTGCCCTTGATAGTTTTATTCACTTGGCCTAAGTATAATCTTGGGTATTAAAGAACTGACAAAATATGACTGACAAGTCAATGAACTTTGAAGAATACTAAATAACTGAAGAAGTACATTCTTCTTTTTTGAGAAAGTTAATAGATTCAATAAATCATAGACCAATTGTTGATTTCAATTACAGGCAAAACTCTAAATTGTATTTTTAAAATGATGGTTATTATACTTCTAGAAAAAGAAGCAGTATTCGTGATTTTCCAGAATAGTTTCATGAAGAACAAATCATATGGAATAACTTTTTTTTCTTTTTTCAAAAGGGTTATTAAACGTAAAAGTCAAGGAAACATTCTAGGTAGTTTTATGCTATTCTTATAGAAAGACTGGAAGAATGCTTACTAGATGGCAAAACAATTAGGTAGATTGAATTAGGTGAATGAGAAGACCTGAAGAATCATAATCAATGTCTTAATAAGATATTAAAGATATTCTATCGTGGAATTTTCCAATAATCCAAGATTTTCCCCAAACTTTAACAATTTTTGAAATTATTTGAATAATGGATAGATGGTGCATTTATTCAATTTATGTATGTATTGACTGACATATGGATAATAGAGTCAGTATTCAAAAAGCTCTTTGTAGGCTAGAACTTTTGGTTGAATTGAAATTATATTTAAGAGGATAAAACTGTGGTCCTACTTAGGTCTATAAATAAAATTTACAAACACAAGATAGGAAAAGGCATAATTGGATAACAATTCATCTGACAAAAGATCTAGGAATTCAGTGTACAATAAACTCAAAAGAAGTATGATAGAGCATCCGAGAAAGTTAATGAAATCTTAGATTATGTCAGTAGTGGCATATCACCTAGCAATATGGAAACCTGTCTATAATTTTTGTCTGCCAGACTACATATGGGGAATTGTGATTATTTCTGGCCATCACATTTTAGGGAGATATTTACAAGCTAGCAAGCATCAGGAGAAGGATAACCAAGATAGTGAAGTATATCAAGTGCACACTATCAAATTGGATTCATTAAAGGTACTTGGTGCATTTAACCCAGAGGAGAAAAGACTCATGGAAGAGCTTGAGAACTATATTCAAGTATATGAATAACTATCATATGAACAATAGATATAAATTGCAAGGAGATAAATTTCAACCTTAATGTAAGGATATGTTTCCTAGTAATTAAAGATGTCTTAGAATAGGGCAGCTAGGTTGTACAGTGTATAGAGTGCTGGAATCAGGAAGATTAATCATCCTGAGTTCAATTCTGGCTTTAGATACCTATTACCTTGCAACCCCAGGCAAATTAATTAATTCCTGTTTGTATTTAATAAAATACACTGGCAGTGGAGATGGCATAACCACAGTATCTTTGCCAAGGAAATTCCAAATAGTCAGGAAGAGATGAAAATAAGTGAAAAATGACTTAACCAAAGGATTGTGTGGGATATCTAGAGAAATCTTTGGTCCTTTCTCACTATTGGTCTTCAGTCAAAGATTGTAGAGGAAATTCTATTTTAGAAATGACTCAGACTAGGTAAGTGCAACTCTTCTAATTCTAAAATTCAGTAATTCTATTAAATAATTCATATGTGCTTGACTTTGGTTGAAAATATAAGAATGAAAGAGGATACTTTTCCTCATGGAGCTTGACCAATGAGACTGCATATATACTCATGAAGAAACAACTAAAAAGATAATGCAATACATTATACTAAATAGGTCTAGTCATGAAAAGGGTTAAGATTAGAGTCTGGTTCAATGTTGTGGGGAAATAACTGTTCAATTCATGGCTAGGTCAGGAGTCAAGAGTCATGGGATTATTTTTAAAAATGAAGATTCAATAGGGGGATTATGGAAAGATATACTGAAATTATAAAGATGCCAAGCATAGATTGAAGTTGAAAAGGATTAAAAAACAACAACAACAACAACAACAACATAAGTAACTAAAACAATCCACAGCAGGGAGTTTACTGGCTGTCAGTTTGTTCTATGCTTTAGTGAGCTTGAAACTCATTCTTATATGGATTAATAACCCATGTGTTTTATCCCCACATCCTTAAAAGGAAAATACTGTTAACCAGCTGGGCCTACATAGTGTAGACAATTATATCAGAGGTTGGAGAAGAGACAACTCACATTTCAGATGGAAATTTACAAATATGTTAAGCTAAAGCATTGAGATGCCTGGAGAGTGTATGCTTTCTGCAAGGATTCTGTAGAGATGAAGCATTCTCTGAATGTAAAATACAGAGAAACTTTGTTCCGAAGCTTTCAGCTCTCAGAAATTCGGAGCTTCTCAGAGTGTCTCAGCATTTCTTGTAAAAATGAAGTGTCTATAGGACTCAGCCCTATGATTCCTTGGCTACTGAATTATTAACTAACTGAGAGACATTTAGTGATTGTTCCTAGGAAGAAGTGAGCCCATCCAGAGAAGATTTAAAGTGAATTGTTCTATGTAAATAGTTTTAGATTGCATTTGAAAGTGCTGTTGCTACCTTTGGCAAGGAAGCAAGCAACAGTTCTTCAGCACTTTGGACAGCTGCTTGCCCATCTGGGAAGAGTGTTACTAATGAGAATTTAAATAAAGCAAGGTTTGCTGGAACAATTTGGGTTTTGTTTTTCAGTCCCTTCAAGGGAGGGAGTTCAGGAATAAAAGATAAATCAAATTTAGGGACATGAGTATCAAAATATTTTTAGGCAGCTAAGAGACAGAAGGGATAGACTGCAAACCCTGGAATTAGGAAGACATAAGTTGCAAACCTACCTCTGTCATTAACTCATTCTGTGACTATGGGCAAATGACTAAATTTCTCCGGTCCTTAAATTTCCCTCATGTCTAAATGGAGATTATAACAGTGACTACATCATAGGGCTATTGTGAGGATTAAATTAATTAAAATGTAAAACTGCTTTGCAAATCTCAAAGTATTACATAAATGTTTATTACTCTATAGACCCTTACTCTAAGGCATTTCAGTTCAGGTTAGAAGTTTGAAGGGAAGTAAGAATAGGTATGAAAGTGGTGGTGAGGGACATGTCAATGGGTCATGACTGTGAATACTGATTGCCTGAAAAAACACTTTCACAATATGAAACTGCACCATTGTTGGTGGCAGAAATATAATGGAGAGTTGACGAAAGCTCCCTGTGCTTCAAATCCAGTGGTTTCCTTTCATCTTCAGGACCAAATATAAAGTCCTGTTTAGAATTCAAAATCCTTTACAACCTGCAACCTCCTCTACCATTTCTAGTCTTCTTATAATTCAATCCCCCACTTCATATATTCTTTGATCCAGTGATTCTGGCCTTTATTATGTTCCTTGAGCCTGATAGTCTACTTCCTAACTCTGAAATTTTTATTTGGTTTTCCCTCATGCTTTGGATACTTTTCCTCCTCATCTCCACTTCCTGGCCTCTTTAGTTTTCTTTAAATCCCAGCTAATAACCCATCTCCATTGGAAAAGCTTTTTAAATCTCCCTGATTCCATTGTCTTCCCAATTGTTTTTCAATCATACCAGTTATTTCTGACACTCCATACCCCATTTTGAATTTTCTTGGCAAAGTTACTGAATTGCTTTGTCATTTTTTTCTCCAGCTCATTTGACAGATAAACAACTGAGGCAAATGGGATTAAATGATTTGGCCAGGGTCACACACAACTAGTAGTGTCTGAAACCAGATTTGAACACATGAAGATGAGTTTTACTGATTCCAAGCTTAGTGCTCTAGCCACTATCAAATCTAATTGTCATATTGTCTTCCCGCTGCTGGTTATTTCCAATGTACTCTGTCTTGTTTGTGTAGCTTGTGTTCATAATTACTTACATGATCTTCCCCTTCTATTAGACTTTGAAATTATTGGGAGTCAGCATTGTCTTTCACATTTTTTGTATCCCCAGCACTAGCCTGGGATTATGTGCTTGGCACAAATGTCTATTGATAAACTGACAACTAACTGTTGTTCTTAATCATTTAAGGCCTTCTAGGTCAGAAAGTCTTAGTGGGCTTTCACTAATTACTTTGAATAGACATAGTAGAATTTTGTGATTAAACAGTTGATATTAGTATAGAGTAAGTAGTTTTTTATCTTCTTTCATCCTTTCAATTTATCTGAATTTCACCCTTCCTTCAATGTTCTATTCAGGTTCCACTTCCCCTGTGAAACACTCTTTACCCACCACAGCCCAAGGTAATCAATCTTATTCCTCTGAAATCCCATAGTCCCTAATGTCTACCTGATCCATTTGACATAGATACACATACGAGAAAGTACATATTGTATTTTATGTTTATTCATTTGTTTAGGCTTCCCAACCTGACTATATGGTCCTTAGGGTTAGGGAAAATTGTTATTTATTGATTTTTCAATTAATTTATTCGGTCTTTCATACTCCTCTTTAATGCAAAACTTCAGTTTCAAATTTGGAATCAACTGAATGTTTATCTTCCAGAAATGAAGTTCCTAAGCAGAAATCCAGAGTACTGATCACAAATTTGTCAGAACAAGCCAAGAGATTATGGAGGCAAAGGGTGAATCAACCAAGTGGAATGATAATAAACTTAGATAATATATTTACAATTGGTCAGAAGCAAGGAAATTATTTATTCTAATTCATTCATCTTGCAGTTAAAGAAATTGAATCCTAATAGCATTAATAAGCAAGTCAGGATCCAAATCCAGACCCTGAAACTCACTCCTTTCCTTTTGTCACATTGCCTCAATAGATAGGGCATTGGGTTTAGAATCAGAAAGACTCATATTTCTAGATACTTGCTAATAGTGTGACCATGGGCAAGTCACTTAACTCACTTACTTAAGTTCCTCAGAGCTGAAGAAGTAAAAGGCAAACTACTCGAGTATCTTTCCCAAGACAACTCCAAATAGGGTCATGAAGAGTTGGACATGACAGAACAGCAACACCAACAAGTCTTAAGTCTGCTCCTTCTGGAGAGACAGAATGACAGAGTGGATTGAGAAATGGATGTTTAATTAGGAAAATCTGGATTCAAAACCTCTCTCTGATCACCACTTTAAACAAGTCACTTGGTTTCTCTGATTGGCTGAATTACACAGTGGAAAAAGTGCTGCCCTTGGGGTCAGTAGAACTTGAGCTCAAATCCGTCATCAAAATTGAATTATAGTGAATACTTATCCTCTCCCAATCTTTATTTCCTGTTCTGCAAAATGAGGATAATAACAGTACTACCTGCCAAGATATATATTATGAAGATAATATGTATAATGTATATATTAGGCACATGCATAGAGATATATGCATTGCTTGACAAATTAAAATGCTTCATAAATGCTTATTATTATCATCATCAATGTTATTGTTAGTGTCTTCCTCTGTAACTTATAGTTTATCATACCTTTATTACTTACCTACCACATTGCATTACGTGGCTCAAATAAAATAAGATACTACATAATTAAAGCACACACAAAAATTAGTGATTATGAAACATCAACTGATTTTTGCTGTTATTCCTATTCCTTCACAAGTGAATGACCAACAAGATGTTAGAGCCACTCCTTGAATTTAAGAGACATTCTGTAGGTGACAAGCTGCTCCTCTCTTTCTTCAGCCCTATTAATTTAATTTAATGGGTTGGTTTGTCACTGAGTGATGCTTTAACCAAATATGGAGAGGCTTGCTGTTTCCCATACACAGAAATAAGAGAAGCTCCAAGCAGTTGGCAGAAGGCAAGATGTTAGCTCCTGGGACAGTGACTATGAACTTCTGACCTAGAGGCTACTGCAGTTTGGGAGTGGCTACAAAGCAGTTAGAGGCAAATCTGACCCTAAGTCAAGGTGAATTTCATTTTTAAGTGTTTAAAACTCCTTAGGTGAGTCCCTACACTAACAGCTCTTTTCCTTTAAAAAGGGTATATAATTGACTAAGGTTACTTCAAATATCAGTTTAACTGATTTGAACCCAGGAAAATATATCTGCACATATTTCAAAAGGTGCCCTACATAGTCTAATTTACTAATACTACATAAATTAATTAAATGGCAGGAAAAAAAAGATAATTGCTTAGGATCACTAAAAGGTTAAGTTATTTTTCCATGGTTATTTAATCATTATGAATAAGAGTCAGGATTTGAAGCCATGTTTCTTGACTCTGTGGTGATTTCTCCAACCATTATACCATTTTAGTCCTAAGTCCTAAAGAATGCACCCCTAGGATATATGCTGAGTATGTTAAAACTCTCTATCAGTTTTCTGATTTCGTTCCACTTGTTTGATTCACCCTTTGCCTCCATAATCTCTTGGCTTGTTCTGACAAATTTGTGATCAGTACTCTGGATTTCTGCTTTTTTCCCCAGTGTTTTCTCTGATCTATACTTCCATAATCTCCTACTCTTGTTTCTACTATCTTTTTTTTTTTGAATGACATTTTACTTTTATGTATTACAGTTTGTTGATACTTTTATTTATACACCACCCATGACTTATCCTCACCTTATATTACTTCAAGATGTCCTGTCATTGCCTTGTCTTCTATGATACTGTCTTGCTGTAAAGAGTGTGTGGTGAACATTTCACTGTGATGCTGAAAAAGAGAAAGCCTGGATGAATGGTGATTCAGGAAAATACCTACCTGCCTCAGATGCTTATGCTTATTCACTATGTTACCCTGGGAAAGTCAATCAAAATCTCTGAGACATCATTTACTCCTCTGTAATATGAAGAGATTGGACTCTAAGATTGCAGTCTCTTTCATTTCTAAATCTATGAAAGAAAATTGAATTTGGAGTCTAAGCAGCATGGTAAAATGGGAGAATGTTAGATTTTTAAATAACACCAAAGAATCTGAGTTTGTAGCTAAGCTTGGCCAAGTTTTCTTATACTTTAATTTTTCTTTTCGTATGGGAAATAAGGGACTTGGACTAGATTCTCTCTATGGTTACTTTCATCTTTAAGGCTTTGGTCCTAAGAAATTATCTTATACTTATCTACCAATGATTACTTATAGTGGATAAAAAGTTGGGTTTGCAGACTGGAATACCTAGTTCCAAAAATAGTCTCCTCTTACTCCTTCTCAATATTTTCTTCCTCCTCCTCCTCATAGTAATAGTAATAATAATAATCTACCATTGATTTAGCATTTTATGTGTACAAAATGCTTTACAAATTTATCTCATTTGATCACTGCAGACATTTTGTGAAATAAGCATTTTTATCATTATTTACAGAAAAAAATTGGAGGCAGACAGAAATTAAATGACTTTCCTGAGTCACACAGCTAATAGATGTCTGAAGCTGGATTTGAACCCAGGAAAATATATCAGCACATATTTCAAAAGGTGCCCTACATAGGCCAATCTACTAATACTATATAAATTTATTAAATGGCAAAAAAAAGATAATTGCTTAGGATCTGGAAAAGGTTAAGTTATTTTTCCATGGTTATTTAATTAATATGAATAAGAGGGAGTATTTGAAGCCAAGTTTCTTGACGCTGTGATGATCCCTTCAACCATCATACCATTTTATATGTATAAATAGATTTGAGGAACTTTAAGGAGTAACAACCACACTCCCCATATTACAGATGGAGAAGTTATAGAAGTTTTATAGAAGTATTGTCCCATACCCAAGTTCATAGAGGCATTATATAGTTGTCTTCAAGCCCAGTACTCTTTCCAGTAGCCCAAAGCTATAACTTAATAACGATAACTTACTGAATGTTGACTGAAACAATGAAAAAAAAGAGACAAGTGAATGACTAATGGAGAAATAGTAACTCTAAAAAAATCAATCAATTCATTAATTTATGAATCAATCAACCAGAATTTCTTGAGAGTTCAGCATTTACCAGAAACTGTGTTAGGAGCCAAATGTCAAAAAACAAAGGGGAAACATTTCAATTTTATTAGGTATTTCTCCCCTTTTAAAACTGGACAGTTCATTTCATCTGCCTTTTCTTCTCTCTGTTCTACATACATGGCAATGTATGCCTTTTAATTTTATACTTTTGCATTTGGTTATTTTCATTGCCTGAACTAGATGCCCTTCTCAACCTCATACAATAAAATCTTTCTTTTCCTTTGAGATATAACTTAGTTTCTACATGAACCCTTTTGTTATTTTCCACAAATGCCAGGAACTTAACTCTCACACTCTTTTATATTTGTTTATATTCTCTTTTTACTCTATGTATATGTATATATAATCATATATGGAAACATTTTAAACATATATTTCTATATGAATACATGCATATGTTCATGTTATCTATAGTTATCTATCATGTATCAACTCTTTATCATTTATCTCTATCAACTGAGACACATGTATATGTATCTAGTGTGTGTGTATATGATTATATGAGAACATTTGTAAAGCACTTAGCACAGTACTTGGCATATAATAGGTGCTATATAAATGCTTATTCCTTTACCTCCATGGATGTATATGTGTTCATTAATGTATATGTATACTTATATTGTGTTTAACATATACTTTAACATATTTAACATGTATTGGACTACCTGCCATCTAGGGGAGGGAGTGGAGGGAAGGAAGGGAAGAGTTGGAACAGAAAGTTTTGCAAGGGTCAGTGTTGAAAAATTACCCATGCATATGCTTTGTCAATAAAAAGCTATTTTAAAAAAGAAAGAAAGTGAGGTTAATCCAATAGCAAGTGAGCTAATGTAATTTTTATTAAAAATGATAAACACCAGAAAATATGTATATGTATACTTTTGCATATGCATGTATATGCATGTATTGTGTACATGTAAAAGTATAGATGTACATATATATTTGCTCATACGCTTGTTTTTTTCTGGTAGAATGTGATTTCGTCAAGTGAAAAGGCTGCTTCATTTTTTAAAAAAGTGAAATCTTTGTACTTCTAGCACCTAGCAGAGTTCTTTACACATAGTAAGTGTTTAAGAATTTTCATTGAATTCTTGAACATATTTCTCTAAAATGCAGCACCTCAGACTAGAATACTAGTTATCCCTCTATATTTAGAAGGTTAAAAAAAAAGCAAACAGCTTTATTAATATCTGAATTAAATGTCTAAATTGGGGTAGTTGCAAGAGAACTCTCTTTTAGAATACAAACAACAAACATTTCCTTCAACTGAAAATTAGGGGTAATCTAAGTGGTCCTGAAAATTGATTAAGAAGAGCTCATCATTGTATCCTTGCTGCTATTTCCCTAGCTCTGTTCTCACAAACCTAGCTTTTATTCCCAGAATTCTTCATGTATAGCTAATGAAGTAATCTAGGAGAACCAGGAGACTCAAATTTCAAGATGAGTTGCTCTTCCATGGAAGGTCCTGAGTCAGCATTTTCTTCAATTAAAAGGGAAAGAAACAGAACAAAAGAAAGATTCCCCTTTATATCTTGTAACTATTCTGGAGTTTTTGATGATTACAATAAAACAGTCCAAAGAAATATCTTGGAACTATATCTGTAAACATTTCCCCATTAGAGCATGAGCTGCTTGAGGGGATAGAGTGCCTTATGTCTTTATGTCTTTCTTCCATCCTCCACCCCCCATCTCTTATTATTTAGTACATAGTAGACAAACCCTATTTGCTTTAGCTTTCTCAAATGGAAAATAAGTTGGAGACGGAAGTGGTAAACCACAACATTAATTAATGCTGATTAGTTAATTGATAAAACTTAAATGACATTTCATTTTATAGTCTCAGTATCAATAAAATGTTGTGAGCATGGGCCTTCTGGTCTATAAAGAGCTGCCTCATTGTTGGTTCTCTATAAATGGTCAGAAATAGATGAGAAACTCAGCTACTTGAACTGTTTATATACTTCTCTGCCATAGGAGAAATGAGACTACTGATTCCAGCTGGAGATCAACTTGAATATCAAAGTGATCTAAGAGCCTGTAGATAAACAAATAGCATGACTGAAGACCGATTGCCATCTCACTTTTAGTACACTGTGAAGTGCTTCTATTTACACATCTACTCCCATAATTAATTATTTAATGAAAAGCTTTTACCTTTATTGTTCTTTTCAGGTTTTTCAGACTATTTGTGACCTAATTTGGGGTTTTCTTGGCAAAGATACAGCACTGATTTGCCATTTCCTTCTCTAGCTTATTTTACCGATGAGGAAATTGAGGCAAATAGGGTTAATTAACTTGCATAAAGTCACACAGCTAGTAAATGTCTTGAGACTAGATTTGAATTCAGGTCTTCTTGACTCCAGACGCTATGCTTTATTCCTTGAATCATCTGGTTGCCCCTTACCTTTATTATAGCCTAGGGCAAATACAGATGCATTCACATAGCTTTAAGAGAGTTAAAATCTCACCAGCTATTTCCTTCTAATAACACTTTCTTTGACTTCAGAGCTGTCATAAAAGCAGAAATCTTAATAGAGCAATTCTTTACTTTGCTAATTGTTCTTTCCTGTTGAGAATACTATTCATATTTAATCCTCTAAATGACCAAGTGGTTATGCACATGCACTCAACTGTTACTTAATCTCTATCTGCCTCTGGTTTTGTAAAAAAACCAAAAAGGATAATAATAGCATTTGTTTTTCAGAATTGTTATGAGGATAAAATAAGGTATTTATAAAGTACTTTGTGAATCTTAGAATAAATGATGATTATTATTATTATCACCATCAATAAAAATAATCTATTTGCTTCTGTATATATTTTGACATGAATGTTTTTCATCTGAGTGAGATTGATGCCTGTGAATAGTATCATTGTTTTCTAACATTTGATGACCTAATTTAGCATCATTCAGCTCATTGTTGTTGTTTGTATTATATATTTGTGATATTTCTCTATGATGTAGATAGTACTTTCTTCCAATTCATGGTTTCTTCCTTGAAAACAGCTGCTCTATTTTTTTAATCATTCACTCATTCAGAGGCATTATCTTCTGCATGAAGGCTTTTGTAATCCTCCAGTGATCATTCTGTTTTTAGAAATTACTTTAAATGTGTATTTTCTCCATATTTTTTCTTCTGTTTTTACTTTGAAAATGTTGAAATTAAAAATAAAGCTTATCTATGAGCTGAGATCATGTTCTGGTATTTTCTGATCCTCCTTACTGTCCTTGAGGTCTATTTAACTCATATCTTTTTTCCCAGTCCATGATTCCTCTCTTTCCTAGCATATGAATCATCACTGAATTTTTTTTTTTGGAAAATACATACAATGCCTTATGGGTTAGAAGAAAAAGAAACAGAAAAAACATTTTAGAAAGATTTTCTAGGTTCAAATTTTGATTTAGCTATTCATTATCAGTATGATATGGCAAATTATTTGCTCTTTCTGGACCCTGTCCTCCCCCCAAAAAAAATCTCCTTTGCCCAATTATGAAGTTGTACCAAAGTAATCATCAAGCTTCTTACCTACTTCTAAAATTTTGAAAATCTTTATAATTTCTCTATTGATTATTTATAGAGCAATGAACATGAACAGTTAGATAGATTTCTTATACTCTGAATAGTTTTCATCAAATTTTCTGTTTCATTCTTCTGGTTTTCTCCTGATTTTCAGTAGGTTGTGAACATCAGACTCAGTGCTTATTTTAATGAGTCATAGAGTTACTAACATCTAGATCATTCTGATACAAAATTGTGAAGTTAGAGAAGTTTGCTTTTCCAACTCCCCATTGTTTCCTTCCTTTTTGACTCTCATCTCCCTCCCCACCAAATCATCATGGTCTAATAAATTTATTCAACCTACGGAAATAAAAGATTTATTTTCCTATTCCTATTCCCTATTCCAAGGGAAATCGCATTAAAATATAAATAAATGTGATTGTTTAAGAAACGATGATGTGTAACAGAAAGATATTGAATATGAAGTCAGAAAGTTTTAATTCCTGCCAACTATCTGTATGATAGTTCATAAAGGTTGTTAGCACTTGGGCTACTGAATTTATTAGATGGTTGTGAAGAATCAGTGTGACCATAGACTGAGCTAGAAGGTTTTCTATACTAACCCCCTCATAATAAAAATGTAAAACTGAGACTTAGAGAAAACAAATAATGTGAACTTGTAAACTTATTTTTATCATTATAGAGGTCTTGTGGTATATTAGATGGGGAGCTGGATAGATTGGTTTTAAATTCCATCACTAGTACTTGTTAACTTTATGATAATGAATAAAATATTCTCTTTGCCTTGGATTTTATGTCTTTAAAACAGAGATTCCACAGGGAGCCCTAATTATATCCCAATTAATGATTTTTAAGAAAATGGCAGGAAAACTTTTTATTATATGTAATATAAATTTGATTTTTCTTATTTTATTAAATTATTACCTAATCAGTTTTATTTTCTATTCTATTATACAACAGTGATGCTGCTTTTTAATGTCATTTTTATCTTTAGTTCATGGCTTCTTCCTTGGGGAAAAAAACTGCTTTATTTTTTATTCATTCATAAACCTTTATTCATTCAGAACCCTTACTTTTTGCATAAAGACTTTCCCAATTCTTCCAGTGATCATTCAGTCATTAAAAATCATCATGAAGTACATTTTATTCATCTTTTCTTTCAGTTCTTGCTTGACTTTCAATCAGAATAAAATATCCACTTGGACTTGGAAATTAGGATAATCTAAGTTTGAATCCTTTATCTGACAAATGCTAACTGGGTGACAATAACCAAATCACTTGATTTCTCTGAAGATGCTTTTCTCATCTTGAAATTATATATATACACATACATATATGTACATATATACGAATGTATATGTAATATATAATGCTTGCTATACCTAATTCCACAGGCTTGTTGAGGAGTTCAATAGGAATAGGAAAACTATATCAACATATCAGGATTTTTTGTGTGTGGTTATGACAATTTTCCAGTCATTTCAGCTATTCTCTATGATTCAGACCCACAACTTTTCATTTAATAAGGTTCATTTTTGTGACTTTTTAAAGATCTTACTCTAGCTAAAAGGTTATTATTGTTTTGAGTAGTTTTATTTAATATTTGAATACCCTCATTGGGCACAAAATGTTGTAGTTTCAGTGTTTGGTGTTAGTCAGGGATTGATGTCAACATTCATATGCTTTAATGGCTTCTAGAAATAGAAGAGTTGTTATAAAGATTTTTAAGAAGAGCCAGAATGGGAGGGTGGAGCCAAGATGGTGAAGAAAAGGCAGAAGCTATCCTGACATCTCCCCTCAATCCTTCTAAATACCTTTAAATAATATCCCAATTCCTGGAGTAGTGGAACCCACAAAAGGATGGGGTAAAATAATTTTCCAGTCAATGACAATTTAGAAATTTGTTGTAAGATTAAAGCAGTCATACTGAGCTAGATAACTATTAATCACCATGCTAAACTAGATAACCATTGTCTTATCAATTCCACTGAGTTAACACTTTGTTGTAAGAATCCTTGCTTCAAATATATTTCTCCAGAGTTCTGACCCATTATACACTTTGGGGGGATGTTATGGGCCAGAACTTGAAACAAGGTGTTGACTCACTGGAATTGATAGAAACAATGCTTACTGGTTCACACATTAGAGTGAATCATTACAAGATTTTAAGTAACAGAATTGATAGAAACAATCCTTATACCTTTGAGAGTTCACACATTGGCTCACACATTGGAGTTTACAAGTTAGGGAGATTCACAAGTCAGAAACCCACAATCCCACTCTCTCAGAGGAGGAGTCAACCTTTGGGTTCACACCTCTAAGAGATCATATATAAGGAGCTCTGGAGTCAGAAGTCAGTCAGTTGCTGGAGATTCAGAAGAGGAGAGGCTGAGGCTGGCAGAGGCAGAAGCAAGGGACTAGCAACAAGAGCTCTTGGAACCAAGGAAAACTAACTGGGCTATTTTGGAAGAGACAATAAAAGACTATACTTTAATCCGGCTGTATTTGAGGTGATTACTACTTGGAAATGAAACTAAGGCTGCCTCCAGAAACCTCCCCAAGAAACCTGCTCCTAGAGAACGATTATATTTTAGAAAAAGAAGAACACCACAGGGGGAGAGGAGCACAGTCCAGTGCAGGCCATGGCAGAGGAGACTAGGCTCCAGCAAACCAGAAGCAGGCATTAGGAGCTGCTGATTCGGCAGCAGCTGAAACTGTTTCCAGAGCTCTCTGTCTACAGAAGATAAAGAGATTAAAAAAACTAATCAGAAAGAGATTACAGGGATCTCTTTGCTAGCATTGGAGGCAAAATTCTGTTGCTTTTCCCATATTCATATCTGAGTAGAAATTCAGGATGGTAGTCCCAGGATGAGGAGAAGCATTAGAGTTTGAAGCATAGTAGACTGAGGACCCTCCTCATACTTCCAGAGCAGAAAAAAGTGCTTGTGGTCATTCAAAAACTGAACACAAGCCAAGAGAATAGCAAATGTATTTCTCTAAGATATGTCATCTTGGAATAACTGAGAACTTTAGAATTGTATCTTAAAACAGCTATACCAAACCCCTGAAACTTGAGAAGGTGAGCCCTGTGCCTTAGAAAGAGACTCACTTTAGCAGAGTTAAGATGTCAAGAAATAGCTTGGGGAAAATGAGGAAATAACAGGAAAAATCCCAAACATGAAAATTGCTATGGTGAAAAGGATGATCAAGACACATACTCAGAAGAAGATAAAATCAAACTTCTACATTAAGTGCCTCTAAGAAAAATAAGAATTTTTTCTGACCATGGAAGAGTTCAAAAAGGATTTTGAAAATTAAGTAAGACAGGTAGAAGGAAAATTGGGAAGAGAATTGAGTGTTGCAAGAAAATCATGAAAAACAAGTTAACATCTTGGTAAAGAAGACATATAAACATTAAAGAAAATAACACCTTAAAAACTGACTAGGCTAAATAGTAAAAAAGGGATTTTAATAAGCCAATGAGAAGAACATCATGAAAAATGAGAACTGGCCCAAAAAAAAAGAGGTACAAAAATTCATTGAAGAATAGGAGGTACAAATGCTCACTGAATAAAAAAAATTCCAGAAAAATTAGAATTGAATAAATGAGGTGGTTCAGATCAATTCCAATAACCTTGTGATGGAAAGAGCCATTTGCTCTCAGAGAGGACTGGGGGACTGAATTTGGATCACAGCATAGTATCTTCATCTTTGTTGTTGTTATTGTTACTCTTTTTTCTAACTCCCCCCCACCTTTTGATCTGATTTTTCTTGTGCAATATGATAAAGGTAGAAACATGTTTAGAAGAATTACTCATGTTTAACCTATATTGTATTACTTGCTGTCTATAGGATGAGGGAGGTGGAGAGGGAAAGTGCAAGGTATTGCAAGGATGAATGTTAAAAAACTGCTTTTGCATGTATTTTGGAAAATAAAAAGCTATTATTAAAAAAGGAAAATAGTAAAAAAATTAAAAGGAACATGTAATAAATGCTTATTCAGAAAATTAGAACAGAACAAATGAAAGTTCATGGTTTTATGATAAATCAATAAACAATAAAACAAAACCAAAGAAATGAAAAAATGGAAATCAATGAGAAATATCTCATTGGAAAAATAACTGCTCTGAAAAATATTTACGGTGAGTTAACTTTAAGTAATTATCATACTACCTAAAAGCTATGATCAAGCTTACCTAAAAGCTACAAATCATCTTTCAAGAAATTATCAGAGAAAACTACCCTGATAGTCTAGAACCAGAGAATAAAATGGAAATTGCAAGAATCCTTCTACCACCTACTGAAAGATATCCCAAAATGAAAATTTCCAGAAATGTTCTAATTAATTTCCAGAGCTCCCAGATCAAGGGGAAAATATTGCAGAATGCTAGAAAGAAATGTAAGTATCACAGAGTTCTAGTGAGGATACTGAAAGATTTAGCAGCTTCTACATTAAAGCATCAGAGGGCTTAGAACGGTGGTTCTCAAAGTGTGGTGCAGTGAATCCTTGAGGGTCTCTGAAATCCTTTCAGAACGTCTACAAATTCAAAATTAGTTTTATTTTCTATTTATGATAAATATCTATTACATAACCCATATAAACAAAAACTCTTTGAACATATTCTCAATAGTTGTTAATACCGTAAAGATACTGAGAAAAAGAGTTTGAGAACCACTGGCTTAGAATGTGATATTCTGGGGTCAAAGGAGGTAGGATTATAACTAAGAATCATCTACTCACCAAAACTTAGTATAATCCTTCAGGGGGGAAATGGATATTCCATGAAATAGAGGACTTTCATGCATTCTTGATGAAAAGACCAGAGATAAATAAAAAAATTTGACTTTCAAATGCAATATTCAAAAGAAGCATAAAGACAGAAGAGGCTTATAAGTCACTATGCTCAACAGATTTTGGAAAAGAGGAAGAGATATCTCTGGGAATGATAAATAGCAGCAGATGCAATACAAGCAATCTAACTGTCCTGAGCTCCTTAGAGAGACCAAACAGAGCATGGAGATTTTATTCCAAGTTGAAATAGAATTACAGAAGCAGTCTGAAGGTTAGAAATGACATGCCTTATGGAGATAGTGCTTTATATAGTAGAGAACAGTACAAGGACATTAAGAGAAACTATCAGTACCTCTGAAACATCATTAATATGAAATTTTCAATCAATAAATGTACTTCACTCCTACATTGCCCTTCTTTATCTATATATCCCTGTCTCTATCTGTCTGTCTGTCTATCTATCTATCTATCTATCTATCTACATTTCTCTTTTTGCCTGTGTGTGAACAATAACAGGTATAATCCAAAATGTGCTTTACTCCAGTCATGATATGATAACTTATGAGACAATATACACCTGCTGGAAATATTTCTCATTATTAATATTTAATCATTCAATTAATTAATTGAACTCTCTGTATGAATGTTGTTTAATTAAAAATCCTTAGATCACAAAAAAATAATATCCTGAATTAACTATTGTGAACTGCCTGACAGGATACATGTTTCCACAAAATCTAGTGGGATTGATGGAAATATTTGTTCAGCCTAAAGATAAACTGAAATGATAATCAGTCAAAAGGGAGTCGGGTAGTATTAAAAAAAAGAGTAGTATAAAGTATCCAGACAAGAATGGTCTCAGTCTCAGTGAAGTTGGGAATGAGCTGGTAATGACTATTTTTTTAGGTCTATCTATCTACAATCTATGGGGTATTGTAGTTTCAGGAATGGATATCTTGATCATCTGAATGGGAAGTTTCTGTGTTTCTGAGGTTAGAAAAATATAAAAGACTCAGGCAATAACTGCAAAAGAATGGGGAATAGATGCAAATATTTTTATGACCATCAAGGACATAAAGAGGTCTAGGAATAGTAGATTAAATCAACTAATCTGATTATTGCAAGAGATATATTCCCACCTTTATAAGAACTCATTTTATAATCTCTGTTAAGTTGCTTTCTTAGGTTTCAATTTTTCACCTATAAAAATAAGGGATAGAACTCTAAAGTCCCTTCAATCTATAATTTTATGAGTCTGATATTATGAGGGCTTGGAAAATTCACTTCTAGATTGCACTTAGAGAACCCATCATCCTAGCAGAAGATTCAGTCAAGATACATCGATAGGGAAAAATTACAAGGTGTCAAGAAGAGGTGAACAATTCCCATGAGATCATTGTGTATATATCTTGAATTTACTGTCTGTGTATATGACATCTAGCTCTAATGCAGAGTCACAACTTGGGAATTAACAGATTTCAACAAGTCCATTAACTTGTTCAGGGAAAAACATACATCTTTATTTTTACTAATTTCTAACTGAAACTTAGCATTTTCTTCAATTTGAAATTAGTCTCTCTCTCTCTCTCTCTCTCTCTCTCTCTCTCTCTCTGTATGTATGTATTTCTCTCTCTCTCTCTCTCTCTCTCTCTCTCTCTCTCTCTCTCTCTCTCTGTGTGTGTGTGTGTGTGTTTCTCTCTCTCTCTCTTTCTCTTGCACATACACATGAACACATTATTATGAAAATGGGTCCACAAGTTTTAACAGTCCTCCAAATGATTTTATCATGAGAAAAACTTGAAGAACCTCTGACCTATTAAAATATGAACTTATATGGGAACAGAATTGTTTCAATTTTTTTTTTTTTGGTGTGTGTGTATCTTAAGTGCTTAGCACACTGCCTGAAATAGAATAGACATCTAATCTTTTTTTTCTAATTTCTCTCTCTTTTTGTTTTTGGCAAGGTAACTGGGGTTAAATGATTTGCCCAGGTTCACACAGCTAAAGTTTTAGATGTCTGAGATCAGATTTGAACTCAGATCCTCCTGACTTTGTGGCGCAGTGCTTTGTCCACTGGGCCATCTAGCTGCCTCTTTATGATTGCTTGTTGAATTAAATTGTCTATCAATAGAATCATGGATGACAGAATGAAAAGAAAAAGAAGGATGGCTCTGAAGGCAACAGACTTATTTTCATGGGTATCCATACAATACTGATCAGTTGTATTAGGCTATATTAAAATGCTTTGAGGTGAGCATAGACAATCTGTTTTTCTTTCTCTTTGTAGAAGTATGCCTGGCTTCATATACCAGTTTTGTATGGAAAAAAGTTTAAGAAGTCCTGTTCTAGGCCTTTATTTTTGCATTCAGAAAATGAGCGAATTTGACTAAACATGTGTGGAGGGAAGTTCCTAAATCCACGTTCAGTTACGAACATAGAACTCATATCTCAAGCCAAAAAGAGAATTTCTAAAAGCCAGGGGGATCTCCAAATTGGCATATCACCCCAAAGATTAGACAATTAAAATAATAGGCTGTAATCAAAAAAGAGGCACCTACTGTTGAGTAGGGGATCACCAACTACAAGACTTTCAGAAAGATTTTGCACATTCAGGACTTGCTACCTACTCTGGAACCACATATTGTGGTGTTTTGGTCCCTATCTTGGCCTTGCATTGTCAAAACCTGAGACATTATGATGCACCAATAAATATATTCTGGGCACTCATTATTCTAAATCATTTGATACTACCAAATGACATGATGCTATATCCTTAAGGTTATCATAAGTTCTATAACTAATCTCTCTAATATATATTGTGTCCCCCAAATAGAATATTAGTTCTGCAAAAGATATTCATGTTGTTCAATAATTTTTCAATCAGGTCTGCTTCTTCATGGCCCTATTTAGGGTTAGTTAGTTAGTTTGTTTGTTTTTGTTTTTGTTTTTTTGGCAAAAATACTGGAATGATTTGCTATTTCCTTCTCCAGACCACTTTACAAACTGGGAGATCAAGGTAAACAGAGTAAAGTGAGTTGCCAAAGGTCACACATATAATAAGTGTCTGAGACTGGATTTGAATTCAGAAAGGTAAGAATTCATGACTTCAGCCTGGCACTCTATCCATTGTGCCACCCAGCTGTTTTTCAAGAGAAGAGATTACCTCAATTTTCTTTCTTACATTCCCAGCAATTAGTATCATGATTGGCATACAGAAAGCATTTAATTTTTTTCAAATACATGAAATAGTTATCAACATTCACTTTTGGAAAACAACACTTAATATTTTATACATTCATTCATTCCTACTTTCAAAAAGATTACCTGAGTTTATGTAACTAAAATGAGCCTTCATTAAACATGCACTGTTTTTGGATATATACAGATTTAGATTTTACTTTACCTTGTTTTGTTATTAGAGAATATCCTTTTAATAATCCCTGGAGATAGTATGAGCATAGCAACAGCAAGATTATACGATGATCAATAAAGAGGGATGTGGCACTTTTCAACAGCAAGGTGATTCAGGCTAGTTCCAATGATCTTGTGATGGAGAGAGCCATCTGCACCTAAGGAGAGGACTATAGGAACTGAGTGTGGATCACAACATAGTATTTTCACTTTTTGTCACTGTTTTCTTGCTTTTTGTTTATTTTCTCATTTTTTTCTTTTTTGTTCTGATTTTTCTCGTGCAGCATGATAATTGTGGAAATATATAGAGAAATACCTATGTCATAGGGTCAATTAATTGCTGTCTCAGGAAGGGAGGTGGGATGAAGGGAGGGAGAAAAAATTTGGAACACAAAGTTTTGTAAGGATGAATGTTGAAAATTATATATGCATATAATTTTGAACATTAAAAAGCCTTAGCTGAAAAAAAGAAAATAGTGTGAAAAACAGACACATAAGTTTTACCATCAGAACAATAGCCAGTGTATTATATAAGAATGTTATTTCCATATTGACCAATAAAATACAAAGTACCTATTCCTGATAATATGGAAATCTACAGAGACTTTCTTGAGTGTCTTATCACATATTTTATATTTCTCCTTTTTTTCCAATAGTATGTTATGTTTTCAAGTACCAGTAAAGAGGCTTTTCAACATTTATTTTTGTAAGACTTTTGGTCTAATTTTTTCTCCTTTCCTTCTTCCCTTACTTCTCCCTTGCTCAAGTCAGCAAACAGTTTGATGAAGCTTGAATATGTGCAGTCCTTTTAAATTGATTTCTATATTTATCATGTTGTGCAAAATAAAAAATCAGACCAAAAGGGGAGAAAGAAAAACAAACAAGAAAGGTAAAAATATTGTGTTTTGATCCACCTTCAGTCTCCATAATTTTCTTTCTCTCTCTCTCTCTCTCTCTCTCTCTCTCTCTCTCTCTCTCTCTCTCTCTCTCTCTCCCTCTCTCTCTCTTTCTCTCTCTCTCTTTCTCTGTCTTTATCAGAAACAATGGTCATAAAATTTTCCCCAAAATTTCTGCTTCTCTTTGAATCTTATATGCCCTGGCTTTGTTTATGCAAAAATTTTTAAATCTAATGCAATCAAAATTATCATTCTGCATTTCATGATGTTCTCTAATTATTCTTTAGTCATAAATTTCTCCCTTCTCCACAGATCTGACAGAATCTACAAAAAAAAGTATGCGCTAATGTGAAGTGAGGGTATTAATTAATTGTTACCTGGTAAGATACACCTTGAGGATTTCTGTAAGTTTACAGAATCATTTCTGATAACTTGTAAAAACCCAAAAAACTGATTATGAGAGTCATAGGAATTGAATCCAACCTGATTTTAGTTTATAGCATATATGACTACTTTTCTTTCTTTGCTACAAATTAAATTAAGGCACTTAGCCCCACACGCTACAGTAACTAAGGATGAATGATTAGACTATAACATCCCAAGAACCATTAATTTCTGATGTGCCTTTCTAGATCAATAATTATTTTGCATTATATATTGCATTTTAAAAGACAGGCAAAAGCCTTGAAAATCAATATGTTCTTTGGATGGAGATGGACTCTACCTGATCACATTCCATCAGTGTTCTTTAAGAAGAATGAGAACAATGAAATTAATAGAACCTAGGGACTCTTCTGAAGTCCATTAAATTTGCAACAGTGGCCCCAAGGGGTGTCTTAAAAACACACGCACAGATGTACTACAGAAATGTACATGGCATTCTTATATTAGAGTCTTAGAGAATAAAGTAAAGAAGAAATGGACATTTGGAACTCCACATCCCATTTTTCCTCTCACTTGGACTTCAGTATTATTTATTCATCCATCTATCCTATACATAGTCATGACTAGACATTTTCGACCTAGGACAAGTTCCACAGATCAAACTCAGGTTAAATATTATAAATGATACTCTCAATAGAAGTCAAAGGGGAAGTGAAGTATCTGGGAGATGAGAAACCAATCTATCTCATTATCTTGTAATTTCCTATTTAAAATTTTTATTCTTGCTAAAATCTCTGTTCTTTTATCACTGCTGCAAGACTGAGTGCTTAGCACATAGTAGCTTGACACATAGTAGGTTTGATTGAATGATAGAGAGATTCTTTAAATTCAGTTCCATGAGAAAAAAAATGCCTATTTTAATGTTGTGTCTCTCACTTCATATGAATGTGAACTATTCATTAATCAAATGAAGCAAATGATCATATATATTAGTAATCTCTATGCAGCAGCACTGAATTGAAGATTGGGAGAAGATAGACAAAGAAATCAAGTCCCAATCTTCATTTAACTAGGAAAGAAATTGCAATTAGGAATTGGAGAAACCTGGATTCAGATTATGTCTGATATTTTCTAGCTACATGAGCATGGAGGAGTCTCTTCAACTCTGCACTTCAATTTTCACATCAGTAAAATGAGGGTAATTATAGCTGTTGTACTTATATCAGAGGGTTATGGCATCCTATGTCTAGCACTAAAAAAGAACCTTATATGCCAATTTCCCTTTCCTTCTTCCCCCTCTCTGAAGAAGTAAGCAATCCAGTATAATTTATGCATGTGCAATCATGTAAGACATTTCCATATCAGTCATATTGTGTGACAAAACTCAAAGAAAGGAAGAAAAGAAATGAAAGAAGGAAGAAAGGAAAGAAGAAAAAAAGAGAAAAATAGAGAAAGGAAGGAAGGAAGGAAGGAAGGAAGGAAGGAAGGAAGGAAGGAAGGAAGGAAGGAAGGAAGGAAGGAAGGAAGGAAGGAAGGAAGGAAAAGAAAGAAAGATAGAAAGAAAGAAAGAAAGAAAGAAAGAAAGAAAGAAAGAAAGAAAGAAAGAAAGAAAGAAAGAAAGAAAGAAAGAAAAAAAAGAAAGGGAAGAAGGAAGGAAAAGAAAGTGAGAGAAAATGTGATAGACAAAGTAAGAGAAAGTGAGACAGAGGAGCTAGACTGTCACCTCCTCCCTGCTTAATTATAGTAACAAGACTTTAGTGTTTTAAGGTTAACAAAATGCTTAACATATATCTTCTCAATTGATTCTCACTACCAGAAAATGTATAGTAACTGATTACTGTCTGAATGCAGACTGAAGCATGCTATTATCCTCTCTTTCTCTGTCTCTCTCTCTCTCTCTCTCCATCTGTCTCAGTCTGTCTCTGTTTCTGTCTCTCTCTGTCTCTATCTCTTTGTCTCTGTCTCTCTGTCTCTATCACTCTGCCTCAGTCTGTCTGTCTGTCTGTTTCTTTCTCCTCTCTCTCAGTTCATATATTATAAATTACATTTATCTATTTGGAGCTATATTTATTTTTACATGATATACCTATTATATTTGATATATAAATTCACATCATATACTTAATATACATATATACTTCTAAATAACATATAAACATAGGCACACATTTTGTCCATACCTGTGATTTCATCAGTGTGTAGAGATTCCAGTGTGGAAAATTCCTCCACTAAAGCAGATGGGTGATTCATCTCTAATTTCTAGTCCTGAATCCTTGCCTGTGGAATACATAAAGAGGTAATAAATATATAATGAATATAGAATAGAATAGAATATGAGCATAACATCAGCACAAATTGCTGTGCAAGGTTAGAAGGAAGATCATTCCATTTATCCAAATTTCTTTTATTTGTAAGTGACATTGCACGAGCATTCTTCTTGACCCTAGGTATGGCCTATTGAAAAGCATCTTCTTTGAATCTGGACAGAAGAATATCAGGCTCACATGTTCTGAAGTGGACAAGTTAATTGCTGATGTAATCGCAGAACATAAAACACCCAAAGTTCCCATTATCAAGCCTGGGGGTGATTGAGGAGCTTTTAAATAAATCAAGGTATTACAGAAATAACAGTCCTTAACTGTCAGCAGTGTTATTATAAGAGAGACAGACAGAAAGACAGACAAAGACACAGATAGTGACAGAGATACAGACAGAGAAAGGGAGACAGAGAGAGAGAGAGACAGAGACAGAGAGACAGACAGACAGAGACAGAGACCAACTGAGACAGAAACAAAGTGAGGCAGAGACAGAGATAGTGACAGAGTTGCAGGCAGAGAGAGAGAGAGAGAGAGAGAGAGAGAGAGAGAGAGAGAGAGAGAGAGAGAGAGAGACTAAGAGACAGAGAGAGTAAAGATGACCTATTAGAATGATGCTCTGATGGTCTAGGTGAGTTGTGATGCCGAACTGAGCTAGGAGAGGAAGTAATGGGGGTAGAAAGAGGCAGGTGTCAGAGATAACCCTTTCTCCTTGAACTGTATCTCCCCCATGTCAGGGAGGATACATGGACTTGTGCCACCAGTTCTCAGTTCTCTGCTTTGTAAAATATGTGCACAAAACTAGATGATGTTGTTGTCCCTCCCAACTTTAACAATCTCTGCTACCCTATATGCCCTATACGCTGAAGTTCCTTCCTTTCACATCCTGTGTTCTAACTGCTCTCCCAGTTGAGACATTCATGTTTTAAAGATTTCCCACTTCTAATAAGTTATGTTCTAAGGTGCCTTCTAGCTGGAACATTTTGTGTTCTTTCCTGTTTTAGCATCTTATGCTTGGCTAATCATTCTTTATCATTTTAAGTTGAATAGATGTGTGATTTCCATTTTGCAGAAGAGGAAAATCAAACCCAAATAACTTGTGTTTACGTGTTTTACAATAGTAACCCACATGGTCAGTGACAGAGTGTCGGTGGGAACGTAAGTCTGATTCTTCTTCATTCAAGGATGACTTGCACTGAGCTACACTGTCTGAAATTCACTAAAGCCTTAAAACTTTGAGGTACTTCTTTACCTCTAGGGAAACTTTGTGAAACATTTTGGATTTATTTATTGTTAATTGTAAATGTCCCAGCTCTCATCCCCAGGCAATAGACTTGATGGATCATCTCTTTGTCTATGGTTCTGAGGAGGAAAACTCTTACAGCTATAAAAAATGCATTTGTACAGGCTGCCTATAAATCATTGCTGGCATGGTATCATTAAGGCTGGGGAAGGGGCCCATGAGAGAAAAGTGTTCCTGCTGAGGGATGCAGAGTAAGCACAGCCAAGACAATACCAGTGCCAATGGGCTTTTCTAATTTCCTTACCACCGACTATTTTTGTTGGGGGTCAATGAGGCAATGACGTATATACAACTTAGAAAGGGAAAGCCCAAGGGATAGATCTATCTGGGTTGGTGATTCCTTGTAAAAGAGGTAGGTTATTTTTGTGACTAGTTTTCATATTTGTGATACCAAGATGTTAAACTTAGAATCTGGTGGAATTCATTCCAAACCACTAGAACCCAAGAGAAATCTATGGCCAGCATTCATTTTTCATGATTAAAAGCTGAATATAGGATGATGGTACAGCTATAGGGAAGGAGACTTGAGAATCAGGAGACCAAGGTCTGAACCTCAGCCATGGTACTTCTCAGTAGTGTGACCTTGCGTCCATCACTCAACTATGGATCGCAGTTTCCTTATCTGAAGTTTTCAGTGCATTATTTATCTCTCTAGGCTCTTGTATCTTAATAAAAAAAAGTTATTTTGATATAGTATAATGAATCTAGAGCTGAAAACTAGGAGATCCAGATTAAAATGTTAACTTAGACACTATAGAATAAATCAATGTATTTTGTTTTCATTTTGCCTTTATTTCCAAACATGTCACTGACCCCCCACCCAGAGAAGCATCTATTTTAACCAAAAAAAGGGAAAAAAGATGTATTTTAAAGAAAAAAATAACAATCAACTTCTAGTCATTTATAGTTATGTGTTGCAGATGCTCTGAGGGTTAGTTTCTTTACCTGTCAGATGGCAACATTTAACTGTCTACATTAGTATACAGCTGTCAACACCACAGGATTACTGTGAGTAAAGCATTATAGAATTGCGAATTATTAATTAACATGAAAGCTTATTGGAATTGTAATATTCTCTATAAATTTGAACAGCCATTAAGATCACATTATTTAGAACTAGAAAAGATCTTAATGACCATTTAGTCTAATCCTCTTCCTTTATAGAGGAACCAGCTCATAGTAAGAACTAATTGAAAGCTTTTTCATTAATTTATTCATTCTCTCACTTACACATTCATTCATAAATAGAAACTCAAAGAGGTTAACTAATTTGGTCAAGGTCATACAACTTGGAAACATGAGAAGCAAGATTCAAATCCAGGGTTTCAATCCTATATTCATTCCATTAACCCATATAATTGTTATTGTCATTATGTTGGAGTGGAAAACTCCACTCCTCTCCCTTATTTCATATTCAAATAGACTCCTTGGCCCTCAGTACTAAAATTCTCTCTATCTCTTCTCTTTGTCCCAATACTCAAGTAATTCCAAACACTTGGTTAACATTTGGGCAAGAGAAAGGACATATACCTTCCCTCACCGTGGTCTTGCCAATCACCTTCCATTTCCTTGCAAGTGGCTCATTTCACATAAGATTTAGAAGATGTTCAGGGAATTATCCCATCTGCCACATCTTGTTGCACTGCTCACGTTTGGTGGATGCACTTTTCAGAAGTCATTACCTCCCCTAGAAACAAATTCATCATAAGCCTCCTGCAATATACCTGAAGTCCGTGACACTCCTGGACTGTCATCTATTCATAGATGAAATATAAATAGGTGGCAATTTATAGCCAATTAGATGTTGAGCGAAATCAGGGGTTGGAGAAAATTTTCCACTTACTCAGTATGCAAGTCTGGGTGACAGCAGAGTAACTGATGTGTGGTTGCCATTTGCTAAGACCTCACCTTATTTAATTTCCACTCAGACAGTCTTAATTTGTGCAGGACCTTGGGAATGACATAAGACTAGGTAATTAATTAGAGTGCCACTTCTTGTTTTGTGTGTGTGTGTGTGTGTGGTGTGTTAAAAACAGCAACATAGATTTTGCTCTTAAATATATATTCATAAATATGTATTTATATGTATATACACACATATGTGTTTATGTGCTTATGTGTAACTATATTTATATAATATACACAAAGCATACTGAGAAAGTCAGCCTCTGACTCCAAAAACTCTAATTTATAATGATTCAAATGATTGTGTGATAGCTGGAAGAGCACAAAATTTGGGAATACAGAGAAGTTGTTTTTTTCTCATATCCATCAACTATCCCTCAACTACCACCTGTGTAATGCTGGATAAATTTTTTTCTTTCTCTGATCCTTGGCTTATTTACCTACATAATAGTAGATATGAGAAGATGATCTCAAAACCCTTCCAGTTCTAATCTTGTACAATTCAAACTTAAGTTACATGAGTTAGGAAATCTAAATTATTGCTCATAAGATTCTAAAGTCCATCTGTGAGCTCTGCATAGGATATATGTGGTTTTAAAGAAAAATAGCAAGGCCCTTTTACTCAATGGGTAATTTAACTTGACAAACTTCCTTTGAATCCAAACTGAAAGTCCTATGTATTAGGAGCCAGGATGTTGAGTGGTATCTGCAGTAGTATCAAGTAGTCCCCACATTTTTACATCACTATTGGGCTTCTGGTATAAACTAAGAAATTAGGGGGTAGACCTAGAACAGTCATCGTTAACTTTGCTCCTAGGAGAACTTATCAGGGATTTTACTGTGAACTCTTTTTCCTGGATTTCCTGGGTAAAGACAGCTCTAGAAATCTGAAGAACTCCAGAGAATACAAGGATCTCCCTAGCAGTCTGCTTTTGCTTCCTTATATGATGTTTTGCCTGGGGGGTTCTAATTATGCTTTGTTATTAAAGAAATCACCCATCTTGATCAAGATTCTTTGCAACAGATATGGAATCATGATCAGTATATTATACTTGATCATGTCATACTTAGATAAAAAAAATAGAAACAATAGTTTCTGGACCTTAGATTCTACTGAGAAAAGAATTCTAGTAAAACAATCCAAAGGACAAAAGTAACATTTAGAAAAAGGGGGAAAAAAACATACTATTAGTTGAAAGGATAAAGAAAGGCCTGATTTAGGAGATGGTACTTCACCAGTATATTGAAGGAAGTAAAGGCTTTTAAATAGAGATGAGGTATGAATTTATTCTAGGCATATCCACTGAGATACATAAGATGATAGATCTAAAATGAAGAGGAAACAAGTCAATCCATCTTTTTCATTTTACAGACATGAAAACCAAGGCACATTAAAGTTAAATGACTTGCCCATGATCTCATATTTACTAAATATCTGAATTTAGGTTTGAACCCAGTCATTCCAAATCAATCACCTTATCAAATTTTCTTGCTGTTTTTCTAAATTTTTTTCAAAAGAGGAGGTGGAATCCCTTTTCCTACACAAGACCATGATTAGAACAAATACATACAAATTGATATGAAGAGTTGATTATTATGAGGGAGAACCTAAAGAAGGTTTTTAAAAAGAGCACATTTTCTCCATTTTTTAAAACAATATTTTATTTTTCCAAATACCTGCAGAGAAAACTTTCAACATTAACTTTTGCAAAACCTTGAGTTCCAAATTTTTCTCCCTTTCTCTCTCCTCCCTCCTCTCCAAGATAGCAAATAATCTAATCTACATTAAACATGTGCAATTTTTCTAAACATAGTTTCATATCTATCATGCTGTGCAAGAAAAAAGCAGATCAAAAGGGGAAAAACATGAAAAAGAAAAAAAAAAAGGAAACACAAGCAAAGAACAACAACAAAAAAATGTGAAAATACATTCAGTCTCCATAGTCTTCTCACTGGAATGAGGATGACACTTTCTATTATAGTTCTATTGGATTTGCCTTGAATTATCCCCTCATTGTTGAAAAGAGCCAAATCCATCACAGTTGATTATAAAATAATCTAGTGGTTGCTCTGTACAATGTTCTCTTGATTCTGTTCACTTCACATAGCATCAGTTCATGTAAGCCTTTCCAGGTTTTTCTGAAATCATACTAAAAGAGCACATTTTCAAATTAACTGTTTTATGATAATGGCATTTTTTTAGTCAGTTGATTATTCTGATCAGTGTTATTTATTCCATAAAAATGACCTTATTTTCTAAATTGACATTTTATTTTAAAGAATCATATTTTCTCTTTTTGCCATTTTCCAAATTGGGAGGAAGAAAGGGAAAATGGGGAGGAGAATTATTGTAACAATTATTATTATCAAATAAAACAAATGATCTCATTGGCCTAGTCCAAAAAATATTTCACTCTGTAGTTTGACTTCATCACCTTTCAATGCAGACTTAGCAGCATGCTTTATCACTGGATATCTGAAACTGTGATTGGTCATTACATTGATCAGCATCTTTGCATCCTTCAAAGCTGAGGAATGGCCAACTGTCAGAGAACCAAAATGTAAATGCCAAAAAGAAAGACCTGTTCTTGTGACTCATCATGGTGGATGGTGAGTCAGGAATCCCAAGGGCTAGACTAATAGAACAAAGGCCCTATCAAGTTCTACTAAATGGACAGCATAAAGCTGATATTGACTATCTAACTGTAAAACTGCTAAAGATGATCATTTCAACATAGGAATAGCTTCTTAGTTTTGAATACATTTAGACATGTCGGGTAATGAGACCATGATCAATGCCAGCATCTAGAAAGTTACAATGTGTAATCTTGGAGGGAGAGAGAATTTGTACTGATAAAATCAAAGACCCTCAAAGTATGAAAATGTATTTCAAGATATCCTTAACGCAAAAAAAAAAGGATTCAGTGTCAAACAACCTAAATTCAAATATTAGTCCTGTTTTGCCCAAAGTGTTATAAAATCATGCATATCCTTTGACCTAACAATACCACTACCAGACGTGAATCCCAAAAGAGATTATAGAAAGGAAAATGATCCATTTGTACACACATATTTATAACAGCTCTTCTCTTAGAGCAAATAATTGTAAACTGAGGGGAGGCCCATCAATTGGGAAATGGCTGAATAAATTGTGGCATGTTATTATGATGGAATGTTATTGTTCTGTGGAAAATGATGAGCAGGATGCTCTCAACAAAGTGAAATATATAGTGTATAGAATAATAGCAAGGTTGTGGGATGATCAGCCATTAATTACTTTGCTATTCTCAGCAATGCAATGATAAAAGATTACTGTGAAATACTTATGATGAAAAATGCTATCCATATCCAGAAAAAGAACTGATTGTATCTGAATACAGATTTATACCTATTTTTAAACTTTATTTTTCTTAATTTTTTTGGTGAGAAAGGATTCTGTTTTCTTTTGCAATATGACTTTCATGGAAATACTCTGAATAACTTCACATGGGCCTTCTCATTGGGAATGGGGTAGACAGAGAGAACCTGGAACTCAGCTTTAAAAACAAATGTAAAACAAATTATTGAAACAATTTGTAAGTGGAAAATATATATCTGTTTATCTATATCTATTTCTATATATAAATTTATATCTATCTTTTTCAATTCTACCTCTTTTAATATCAAAATCTGTCTATATCTACATATCTATATCTATCTATCTATCTATCCACATTGATATGTATCTATATCTATATCAAGATCTATATCTATCTATATTGATATAAATCTATCTATTCATCTATTTAAACAAATATTTGTTCTGACCTTTATTACTTGTGTTATTTTAGGGAAGTCACTAGAACTTTCCAGGTCTCATTTTTAACAATAAAATAAAAGTATTGGACTAGATGTTCTTTAATCTTCTAGTTGTAAATTTATGATTCTGAAATTTTATGAGCATTGTAAAATGATTCAAAAGGCACAAATTGTCCTCAGAGCTGGAGGTTTATAAGTATGTCATTCTTGTGGTGGAAATGATGGTTAATGTACTTTATGCTTTGCACTGTTTTAATAAATGTTTTCTGAGTTAAGTAGAATTGATTTTTCATATGTATGGCTTCTTAGCAATGGGAATCTCCTGGAAAGCCAGTTTCCTCAATGCATGTAGAATGACAACTCTTCTGCAATGTACACTCATAAATTAAGTAATAAACCAATTTGTGCCAGAGGTGAAACTTAAACCCTGATCTTCTTGACTTGAAGGTCAGTTCCCTATTCATTAAAAAGCATTGCCTCAATGGAATTAAATATGATACCAAATAATAGAAAATTAAACATGCTAAAGCTGAGGCATGATGGAACAGAAGAAAGAAGAGTAGATATGGCAATTGTCAATGCTGTAAAATTACCCATGCATATAACTTGTAAATAAAAAGCTATTAAAAATTTAAAAAGAAGTTTTTGTTCAAACAAAACTAATGCTGACAAAAAAAAATCAGGGAACAGATAAAATCAATTCAGGATTCGAAATAAATAGTAGAACTCATTCTGTAGTATAGTCAGGCCATGCCAAGCAGGTAAATTAACTAAGGATAAATACAGTTGACAGAATGTGTGGTCCAGAGTTAAGGAGACTTGAGTTCAAATTCAGCCTCAGAAACTTATTAGCTGTGTGATCCTAAACAAGTCATGTAATTCTTTTATGCCTCAGTTTTCTCATCTGTAAAATGATCTGGAGAAGGAAATGCCAAACCATTTCAGTATTTTTGCCAACAAAACCCAAATGGTGTCACAAAGAACTGAAAACAACCAAAATGACTCAACCACATCAACAGCAAAAAAAGAAAAAGAGATTAAAATTTGAGTGGCAGTTTTGAGATTGGTCCATGTTCTGACCTTCAAGATAAGGCTTGTGACTGACAGCATATTCCTGTGTACTATTACTCCATCCTCCACATTGCTGTATATTTACAGGAAAAGTGTTATCTAATGTTAGAACGAATATGTAGATGATGTGAATAAGAATAAAAGAAAGCATTTAATGGAATTCTGGGGAAGAATCAAACTTTCCTATCTTAAAAGTTCCATTCATTGACTTTTAAAATGTCAATATATTTCCAATTTTATTTTATTCATTCAAAAATATGCTGAAAAGGGGTGAATTGGTTTTATCTGACTGACAAAGGGGTTCATGACACAAATGAGATGAAGAATCCCTTAAAAATATACTTCCTGATACCCCTTCCGGCTCCAAATACAAATCTTGTACTTTATAGAATCAGAATCTGAGGCTGAGAGAGGTACAATGACTTGCTGAAGGATATACAACTGATTAGTGGCAGAACCAGCAAAAGAACCCATGGCTCCCTGGCTCCTAGCCCAGGGTTGATTTATTATGTATTCTTACTGAGTACTGACATTCTTCTCTGTACTCTAAAGATTGTCATGGTCTTTGTTGTTGAAAACAGGCACTGCTATTTACCTTTGACTGGAAATTTTGTTTTTATTAAATTCACTGGGCAACAGGATGACAGCTACTTAGGCTTGGTCTAGGAAAGGCATAAGCTGGACAGTTCTCTTCCTGTTGAGTGCTTCAAGGGACTAACATGAAAGGCATGATGTAAGGGTTTTGATTTTGTATTGTTCATCCTTATAAATTAAAAACACTCTGGGATAGCAGGGCAATAATTTACACTTTAAAGAATATCTGAGATGAAAGAGATGTTTTACAATCCATCTAATCCAACTCATACCTGAACATGAGTCACCTCTACCACCCTAATGACCAATAGTCTAATCATTCCGCCTTTGACCAATTGACTAAGTTAAGGGCCCTGCTAAAATATGATAAATTTATGCTACCTTTGCATAGCTCCAAGGGGTTGGAAAGTTTTTTGTTGATATTAAGCCTTTTTTGTCCTCTTCATCTTTCACTTAATGTTCTGAATACGATCTCTTGGGTTTAAATAGAAGATAGGTATTTTGTTTTCCATATGATAGTGCTCCAGTTCCTATCCCATAATACCCTAAGTCTTCGGTGCTTCAAGTTGTACATCCCAAATTCCTTCAACTAATCATCATATGATCCAGAAATTTAGATGACAGAAAAAACATAATATTGATGGAAAGCCATTTCATGCTAAACAATACCAAACTAGATAACTTTCCAGTTTTAAATAGTATACAAACATAGCTGTGGCCCTTCAAAAACAATACATTAGAGCAGCTAACTATTGGCAGTTAGGAACTTGCTAATACTTCTGCAAAGAAAAATGGTGAATCAGCCATGAAAAATCCATAAGGAACATAAGCCATCTAAAGCATAGGTTCTTAATTCTCTGTTTCTGTTTCTGTTTCTGTTTCTGTCTCTCTGTCTTTTTCCCTGTCCCTATTTCTGTCTCATTCTCTGTCTCTATTTAGGTCTTTGTCTCTGTCTCCCTCTGTGCGATAGACTCTTTGCATCTTCGGTATAGCCTATGCATTTCTTCTCAAAATGTTTTAGTTCTATTTTGTATAGCTTTAACATGTAATGTAATATATTATTCTTGCTGTTTGGGGTTTCTTTGCTATAAAATGTTCTTTTCTAAGCATGGAAACATACTAATATGCAATCATCTATCTCCCTAATTATCTATTGATACCTATAAAATAAATACATAAGACTACAAAGAAAACCAATTACATTGAAATAAGTATTGGGTCATAGACATCCTGAAATCTCTCTTGAAGTTCCATTGATTAAAGGTAAGAATTCTTTCTTTAAAAAGAGGCTCCTAGATATACATAATAGCTGGCAAGAATATGATTCAGGAATACTGTTTTAGTTATGACTAGAGAATGAAAGAACCCAACCAAAGTTTTCTGATCCTAAAGAGAAACTCTATCCAGTTAAGTTAAATGTTAAGGGGGGGGGGGGAAGAGCACCTATAATTTCTGGAAAGAGAAAAGATAAGTTGTATCATTGACAGACTCAGGATTATGACTAGGTCAGGAGGAGGCTTGAGGAGTATTATAGTTAACATGAGCCAATCATTATCTCTAGAGTGATTGAAAAACCATACTAGCAGGTATTACTAGAATAAAATTAGAGATCTGTGGACAAATCACAGGAGAAATGTCTTACATTTACAGGAGGAATATCATTATTATGGCCTGGACAAGTAGTTATACAGAATGCTTGAAAACCTCCAAAAAGTAGAACCTACAACTTAACAAGGCAGCATATTCTACTTAGGATATATGATGGGATGTATGAATATGATGTCATATATATTTGTTATATATAAATTATTCTTTTCCATTAATACTAATATTCTAATGCTTTATCATTTAAATATCTATTTGAATTATGTTTCTGCAAGTTCTCTATATTAGATACTAAAAATCACCCTGCTAAATGATGCTACATTCTGTTTGCTAGGTGATATTTTTGTTTCTGGCGTACCATACTTAATATGATTAGCTGTTTCTTTGTATGTAGTGGATTTTTTTTGTGGGAATGAGGCAGATAGGTTACTAAATGGTTAGAGTATTGGTCCTGGAGTCAGGAGATCTGAGTTAAAATGTTGCCTCAGACATTTACTAAGTGTGTAACTCTGGGAAAATCACAACTCTGTTTGCCTCAGTTTCCTCACATGTAAAATGAGCTGAAGAAGAAATGAGCAAAACCCCTCCAGAATCTTTGCTAAGAAAACCTTGAATGGGAACACAAAGTTGGGCATGACAAAATTGACATAACAACAACAACAAAACTTGTTTTTGCATTACTCATATTTGTTTCACTCAACACTCATGTGGATACCACTCATTAGGTCCCCATTTGCATACTGTAGCTCATGATTAGAATAATTATCTATGATGGTATTATCTGTCAATTTATGGTACTTATGTTTGATTATGGATATTTCAGTGTAACCTAATTAATAGGAATAGCAATTTTTTAATATGAGGAGGATGGTAAGAGTCTTTCCTCCTATCTTCCTCTTGCTAATATTATAACATCAGTATCTAATTTTACTAGGACGTATAATTTGGAATTCGTTGGTGTAAATCACAGGGCAAACAGTATGGCATCAGTGTTCAAAAGAGGAGAAAAACTAAGAAAATTATCAAAAAAGATAAAAGAAAACTGAGTGTATAGTTCTATTTCCACTAGGCTTTTGAGAAATAAAGAAGCAAACTAGAGGATGGCCTCAGTTGCAGAAGCAGGTGGATTGAACAGATGGTGATTTGGAAGCCTAAATCTGCAGAGAAGAAAACAGCTGGCCAAGAAGTAATGCATGACCACTACCCTGTCCAGCCAAAGGGAAAGAGATTAAAAAAAAAAAAAACGTTCAAACTGAAAGTGTTTTTGTGAGTTAAATGGACATCTCCATCAGGTTATTGGAGAAATCTCTCTTTTTTTTAATGTCCAAAACAAAACTCATTCTCATAACTTCAAAAACATTTTCTCTTCTTAAGTTCCTCATTTCCCTAAAGGTTCTCTCTATTTTTCTAGTTACCTTAGTTTGGAATCACAGATTCATTTTTAACTTTTCAAAACTTTTTTCCCTCTTACCCCTCATATCCAAGCAGTTACTAAATCTTAGCAATTCCCCCTTTACACTTAATTTTCTGTTCACGTGATCATTGCATGACTCCAACCTCATATCACCACCTGCCATTGGACTCTATTGAATCTGGAAGAAAGAATGAGGCGGATGAACTTTGCACAACACTAACTCATTCAAATATAATTCACATACAAGTCAAGGCATTATTCATCACATTGTCATATCATTGATCCCTCTTTGAAAATGAAGGATAAACAACAACTGATACAATTGTGATAGTTTTCATAATTAGTCTTCCTTTCTAAAGTTTACACCCTCTTCATCCTCCCCCAAAAACAATATGATATTTTCAGACAGTGCTAAATGTGACATTCACTAAAAAGAATATCCAATGACTATCTTATACTTCTGAGATAAAGTATAAAATTTTTGGTTTGGCTATTAAGACCCTTCACAGTGGAACTCTAGCCAATATTTTCAGAGTTGGTGCACATTATTCTCCTAAGGAATAAAACATTCCCTCCAAACTAACTTGAATACAATTCCTTATCTACAACTTTTCATCTCTCTTCTCTATTACTTTGCATAGGATATCCTACCTTCTCATATCTACCTAGAATCCCTAACTTCCATCAAAGTTTAGAGAAAATTCCCCTTTCCCCACTAAAGCTCTATACTGATTTCCTTAGCTGCTAGTGTCTTCTTTTCTCCTCCCCAAGGATCCATAGAAATAACTTTGTATAAATTTCATATTTAGTGTGCTACTTTCTCCAAACATAATGTAGCTTCCTTGATGACAATGATTTTTTTTATTTGTGTTTGATTCCCTATTAATAAATACTTGTTGGATTGAACTCAGTGACTATTAATATTATTCTGTTTCAATGTGTGAGATGGGAGCATTGTTAAATGAAGTTCCAGTTGTGTCTTTCTTCACTTCATTCTAGTGAAAAAATACTGGAAAATGAGAGAAAATGTAAATAACTTAGAGCTGTTGGAATGGGGAAGAGAAAAGACCATAATTTCTGATATTTCTGAGTCTGTTGCTTTTGAATCTACTATATTTTATTCAATTTTATTCAATGTTCAATTATGACTGTAGTAAAAACAATATCCTAAGTTTTTTGGAGAAAGAAGATATGGCTAATAGATTTTTAAAAATGAGGCATATGATTGACACATACTGCTATCAGGGAAGTGTGGAATGTTTTGTCACTGGAAATTGATGTCTGAAGACCCAAGCTGTTACAAGACCACACAATTTGTTGTTTAGCTATTGAATAATATCTAATTCTTCATGATCCCATATGAGATTTTCTTGGCAAAAATACAGAGTGGCTTGCCATTTCTTTTTCCAGCTCATTTTACAGATGAAGAAACTGTAGGCAAACAGGGTTAAGTGACCTGCCCACTTTCATACAGCTACTAAATGTCTTGAGGCAAGATTTGAACTTGTCTTTTTTTACTTCAAGCCTAACATTCTAACCACTGAACCCTCCAGAACCCAAGTGACCCATATAATACCACTGTTAAACATGCGTATTTAAGTACACGAAGTATCAGGGAAATCAATTTGATTGCATGCCTTCCACAATGGGTAGGTTTTGTTTGTATTCTTCTGTCTTAGATAAAGAACATCAAAAAGAATTTTGAAAATGCTTTCTCCTGACAGCTGAGCTCCTCTATCCTCATCAGTTTGGGGAAATTAAAAAGTCCAGAGGGGTTGCTTTTATTTCCATTACTGGGTGATTTTCAAGTCCACAGAGGCTGGACAAATTTTTAACTTTGAATTCCATCCAGAAATTACCTACTTGATGTTCCACTGCATCTCTGAAGCTACTTTTCTGAGTTTCTCCATTCCTGTTGATGATAGTTTCACAGGCAACAGTCCTACCAGTGAGCGTGCCTTCTTCCCCTACACATAATCTGTATTTGGTTTCATCTGTTTCTCTGGTCTTTGTTTTTCTTCTCTCTTTCTGATCAACAGCCTGACCTCTATCCAGCAGTGCTCAGCATCTTTGAGAGGAAATCTGACCTTTGATTGAGTTAAGGAACAGTGCATTTTGTTTTGTGGGGAGCAAAATTTCTGCTGCTCCATTAACTCCTCCATGTGGACCTGAGTATTTTATTTCCTGGTGGGTTGTTTCTGTCATTTTCAGTAGTTTCCCTACGGGAGTAGGATAAAATCAGAGACTGACAGTGAATAATAAACTGTAGGAAAGTAGCTGCTCTCGTTTGGAATTAATGATATTTTATTAAAATTTCAAAGAACACCCAGTTGGTAGCTACAGTACCAATTACCCATCTAAACATCAAGCTAGGATTCTCAATTAAAAACATGTTGTCCTTTCTTTTTAAATATCTTTCTTCAATTGAGAATTATGCAAGAAAAATCATGAAAGCAGAAGCCTTTAATCTTCTTCTGTATGTGCTGAACCCATTTAATATTCTGGTGAAGCCCATAGACTGACACTTCTTGGTATGATGCTTATAAATGAATCAAGTAAAAAGGGAAACTATCAGATCAAAAGTCCAAGCCCTATGAATGTAATTCATATTATTATTATTCGAATAGAATATTATTATTCTATAAAAAAAGTGACAAGCAGGCTGATTTCAGAAAAGTCTGGAAAGACCTAAATGAACTGATGCTGAATAAAGTGAGCAGAATCAAGAGAACATTTTACATAACAACAACAAAATTATATAATGATCAACTTGATGGATTTGGCTCTTTTCAATTCTGGAGTAATTCAAGGCAATTCCAACAATCTTGTGCTGGAAAGTGCCATCTACATCCACAGGAAGAACTATGGAAACTGAATGTGCATAAAAACATTATATTTTCACCTTTTATTGTTATTATTTGTTTGCTTGTTTTTTTCTTTTCTCCTGTTTTTTCCTATTTGATCTGATTTTTCATGCACAGCATAACAAATATGGAAATATGTTTAGAAGAATTTCACATGTTTAGCCTACATGGGATTGCTTGCTGTTAATAGGAGAAGAGAAGGGGAAAGGAGGGAGAACAAGTGGAAATGCAAGGTATTACCATAGTGAATAATGAAAATTATCTTTGCTGGTATTTGGAAAAATAAAAAAAAACTATTAAAATTTTAAAAAATAAAAATCACAAACCCTAAGTCGAGAATCCCAGTATTAAGCTGTTTATGCTCTTTTGCCCAGAGATTCCACTATTTGACATATAACCTTAGGAAATCAAAATCACAGAGGAAAATGATCCCTACATATACCAAAATATTCATATTAGAATTTTTGCTTATAGCCAAAAAAGGAAGCCAAAGATGCCTATCACTTGGGTAACTGTTAGATAAAATCCAACATTATGAAAACAATGGGTTATGATTACATCATAGAAATCACAAGTATTAAAAATTTAATGAAATGAGGTTTATATGAACTGATGAAGAGAGATATATACATAAATATGAAAATTATTTTTGTATAAAAATATACAGATGTGTGTATATATGTATGTATGCATGTATGTATATGTATGTAAATAGTCCTTGCTTTCAAAGTGATCATATTCTATTTAAAGAAAACCAAGAAGACTCAGCATAAGTCTGGCCTGTGCTTGGCATTAGGAATGTATATACAAGAAATAACAATCTTTGTCCTAAAGTCACTCATTTTCTTTGGAAAGAAATGGAAAGATAGAAATTATAAGCAAATTACATCTCAGTGATTTGAAGGTGTTAGCTTTAACAAAATAAAGAGCACAGAGATTAGGAAAGATCTTGGGTTTAGTTTTATCTTGATTAGATTCCAAGACTTAGTACTGAGAGGAGTCCAATCCTACTGGATCCCCTGTTCAAATTAACAAAAGCAAAAGAAAAATGTTGTATGTGGAAAACAAGAAGCTAGTTAGTTTTGCTAGAATGGAGGGAAGTATTATGAAACAAGATTGAAAAGATAAGAATTAGAGGGAGCATGGTTTTCAATGCAAGGTCTAAGGATCTGAGGATTTCAGAGTTTATTTTAGAGAAAATAGAGAAAAAAAGAAAATGCTTTTTGTTTGTTTTTATCATTGATGTTATTAGATCAGATTTATGTTTTTAGAGTATTAATTTGACAAATATAGTAAAAATAGATTGGATAAAGGACATATGGGAGCCAAAAAATATCAGCAATGTATCTTAATAGTTGAAGGGAGAAGTGATTATCCAGAGGTTATACTGCAGAAGGGAAAGGTCTTGCACTTTGTAGCAATCTAGAAAGACTTTGAGAAAGAACATGACACGGTGGATAAAGTGCTGAAATTATGATCAGTGCTGGGCTTGAATCCTCTTTGTGAAACGTATTAGCTCTGTGAGTCTGAGGAAGTCACTTAAGCTTTTTCAACCTCAGGTTTTTTCCTTTTTAAAATGAGAGGTTTGGACTTAATGATCTCTAAAGGTCCTTTCCAGATCTAAATCTTCTACTCTTTTATGCTATGCATATGACTATGGCATCCAATAATGATATATCTTAAACTCAGACCATACTGAGACTTGGCAGGTTGGGGATGATTTTGTTTTCATTCAGTATCCTAAAGCTCATCTCTTGTCACATGGAAGGAGTTGTAATCAGAATTTGTGAAGAGATATCACACTGATAAAACCATGAGTTCTTGAAGGATTGCAGGCACCATATCAGTTCCAATTATTTGCATATTCATTGTCACTTTCCCTTTTAGGCGGAGTACAGATGCCAAGCTGGAGTAAATCCATGTCATGAATTTCTTGGAGCCCAATCTGCAACATTCAATTTACAAGATGAAAAAGGAAACAAAACAGGTATGTAAGGTTATGGTTATGAATGGAAGGGAGAATGGAAGCTTTTATTTCTTGAGATAAAGAATTGAAAACAAATTTACCACATGACATCTAGTTCCCTCTCAAGGAAATGGATATATTTCTGGTACTAGGAAAGAGAAATGGTATATTGGATGCAAAGGAGGAAGAGAAAGATGCTTTTAAGAATCATATTGGACAAAGCTATGTATTTTCTGTGCCTACATTTTAGGACATAATGACCCATTTACAGATTGGTAGATGGAATTGGGTCAAAGAAAGAGTAAAACCCATTTTGAGCCTTTGAGGCCTTAAAAATAGAGAAAATGATGCCATGTTTCTTTTGTGGCCCTCAACTTCCTCTTCTATGAAATGACTTTGGCCAATGACCTCTAAGATCTCACCCTATTCTAAATGCTACAAATAGAAAAAATACTTTTAGCCAATTGAAAAGAATAATTATGAAATAACTAATGTATTATGAAATGGATAATGAGATGGCTAAAAGCTATCTATTAAAAACCATTTTCATTTCAATTTCTCTTGTTTTCAAATCGATAATTTTCAAAATGAAAAGGACACTTTTTCAAATTCATATTATTGTCTCAAATGAAATATTTAAAACAAATATTTTGTCCAAGCTTGAGTAAAGCCCATAATAATTACTCTTATTCAGATATAAATGAAAGTTGATGTGTAATTTTATATTTAAAAATATCATTGTCAGACTTCCGGTTAAGATGGCGGAGAGGAGGCTCACAGTTGCATAAGCTCCGCGCTTTCTCTCACTATCCACTTCATTACAAGCCTCTGAATCAATGCTTGACTGAAAAAAACCCACAAATAGTTACCAAGAGAAGCCATCCTTGAGATCCGCCAAGAAAGGTCTGTCTTTACTGGAGGGCTGGGGCGGTTTTAGATCGGGCGCAGGCTGAGGGCAGCGGCAGTGAGAGCACGGGAGCAGAGCTGAGAGGGGGTGGGGAGTGATCGTAGCCGTCTCTGCGGGGAGAGCTTCGCTACAGGTTTGGAACCTGCAGCAAGTCAACAGCCCAGCAGAGAAGCTAAAAACACCGGGGCTGAAGAACACAACCGCAAACAGCTGGAGTCTCTCAGGACCTGGCCGCCCCCCCCTTCCCCCCCCTCAGTGACTCAGCACGCTCTGGGATCTCAGAGCACAGGCGCAGCACAGTCCTGCTAGTGCCTCACTGCTGCCCCCTGCAGTGTAGAGGAAGCTCGATAACACACCCAGCCCCCCCCCAAAGAAAGACTCCAGTTTTTTCTGTTTTTCTTTGGTAGTTTGTCTCTGATTAATAGACAGAATGAGCAAGAAGCTGAAGAGGACTTTAACCCTTGACAGCTTCTATACAGATAGAGAGCAGACTCTAAATCCTGAGGAGACTAAAAACAGGCAGTCCCCAGGTGATTCCCCAAAGGAGGAGATCGTCTGTTCCTCAGCACAGATGAACCTCATAGAAGTGATTAAAAAGGCTCTCACAAGGGAGCTAGAAGAAAAATGGGAAAAGGAGAGGGAGGCTCTGCAAAAGGAGAGGGAGGCTTGGCAAAAGAGCCTGGAGAAGTCAGTTAAAGAGAGAGTGGATAAAGAAGTAAAATCCTTGAAAAATAGGATTAGTGAACTGGAAACAGAAAACAGCTCTCTAAAAAACAAAATTGGCGAAATGGAAAAAAATTCCACAGAACAAAAGAACTCAATGGGACAATTAGAGAAAGATTTTAAAAAAGTGAGTGAAGAGAATACTTCACTGAACATCAGAATTGAACAAGTGGAATTGAATGACTCGAGGAGACAAGAAGAATCAGTCAAGCAAATCCAAAAAAATCAAACAATGGAGAAAAATGTGAAATACCTTCTGGGGAAGACAACAGACCTGGAAAACAGATCCAGGAGAGACAATCTGAGAATCATTGGACTCCCAGAAAAACATGATGAAAAAAAGAGCCTGGACACCGTCTTCCAGGAAATTATCAAAGAGAACTGCCCAGAAGTCATAGGAACAGAGGAAAAAATAAACATTGAAAGGATTCATCGATCACCCACTGAAAGGGATCCTAAAATCAAAACACCAAGGAATATAGTGGCCAAATGCCAGAACCCTCAGATGAAAGAAAAAATATTGCAAGCGGCTAGAAAAACCCAATTCAAGTATCAAGGAGCCACAATAAGGATCACCCAGGATCTGGCAGCATCCACATTAAAAGATCGAAGGGCCTGGAATATGATATTCCGAAAGGCTAAGGAACTTGGTATGCAACCAAAAATAACTTACCCAGCGAGAATGAGCATCTTTTTCCAGGGAAGAAGATGGACATTCAACGAAGTAAGCGAATTTCATCTATTTCTGATGAAAAAACCAGAACTTAACAAAAAGTTTGATCTACAAATATAGAACTCAAGAGAAATCTAAAAAGGTAAAGATTAATCTTGGGAACTATATTTTGACTATATAGATGTATAAAGAATACATGTATACCTTGTTCTAGAAATTGATGTGGAAAGGACATTGTACCAGAAAAAGGGTAAAGTGGGGGTAGTACATCTCATGAAGAGGCATAGGAAACCTATTATATCTGAAAGAAAGAATGGAGGGGGATGAATATAGTGGGTATCTTACTGCCTTCAGAATTGGCTTTAAGTGAAAAATCTTAAGACATATTCAATCTATGGTGAAAATTCTCCCATCTCATTGAAAAGTGAGAAGGGAAAAGTGGAAAGGGAAGGAATAAGCTAAGCGGAAGGGAATACGGGAACTGGGAGGGAAAGGGGTAAGATAGGGGGAGGAACTCTAAGGCGGGGGGAGGGACACTAAAAAGGGAGGGCTGTGAGAAGCAAGGGGTGCTCACAAGCTTAATACTTGGAAGGGGGGGAAAGGGGAAAGAAGGGAGGAAAGCATAAACCGGGGTTAACAAGATGGCAAGTAATACAGAATTGGTCATTCTAACCATAAACGTGAACGGGGTAAACTCCCCCATAAAGAGGAAGCGGTTAGCAGAATGGATTAAAAGCCAGAATCCTACAATATGTTGTTTACAGGAAACACACCTGAAGCGGGGAGATACATGCAGGTTAAAGGTAAAAGGTTGGAGCAAAATCTACTATGCTTCAGGTGAAGTCAAAAAAGCAGGGGTAGCCATCCTGATCTCAGATCAAGCTAAAGCAAAAATTGACCTAATTAAAAGAGATAAGGAAGGACACTATATCTTGCTAAAGGGTAGCATGGATAATGAAGCACTATCTATATTAAACATATATGCACCAAGTGGGGTAGCATCTAAATTCTTAAAAGAGAAACTAAGAGAGCTGCAAGAAGAAATAGACAGTAAAACTATAATAGTGGGAGATCTTAACCTTGCACTCTCAGAATTAGATAAATCAAACCAGAAAATAAATAAGAAAGAAGTCAAAGAGGTAAACAGAATACTAGAAAAGCTAGATATGATAGATCTCTGGAGAAAATGTAATGGAGACAGAAAGGAATACACTTTCTTTTCAGCAGTTCATGGAACCTATACAAAAATTGACCATATATTAGGACATAAAAACCTCAAACTCAAATGTAGTAAGGCAGAAATAGTAAATGCATCCTTTTCAGACCACGATGCAATGAAAATTACATTCAACAAAAAAGCAGGGGGAAGTAGACCAAAAAATAATTGGAAACTAAATAATCTCATACTAAAGAATGATTGGGTAAAACAGCAAATCATAGACATAATTAATAACTTCACCCAAGAAAACGATAATAATGAGACATCATACCAAAATGTATGGGATGCAGCCAAAGCGGTAATAAGGGGAAATTTCATATCTCTAGAGGCCTATTTGTATAAAATAGAGAAAGAGAAGGTCAATGAATTGGGTTTGCAATTAAAAATGCTAGAAAAGGAACAAATTAAAAACCCCCAGTCAAACACTAAACTTGAAATTCTAAAAGTAAAAGGTGAGATCAATAAAATTGAAAGTAAAAAAACTATTGAATTGATTAATAAAACTAAGAGTTGGTTCTATGAAAAAACCAACAAAATAGACAAACCCTTAGTAAATCTGATTAAAAAAAGGAAAGAGGAAAATCAAATTGTTAGTCTTAAAAATGAAAAGGGAGAACTCACCACTAACGAAGAGGAAATTAGAGCAATAATTAGGAGTTACTTTGCCCAACTTTATGCCAATAAATTCGACAACTTAAATGAAATAGAAAAATACCTCCAAAAATACAGCTTGCCCAAACTAACAGAGGAAGAAGTAAATATCCTAAACAGTCCCATCTCAGAAAAAGAAATAGAACAAACTATCAATCAACTCCCTAAGAAAAAATCCCCAGGACCAGATGGATTTACATGTGAATTCTACCAAACATTTAAAGAACAATTAACTCCAATGTTATATAAACTATTTGAAAAAATAGGGATTGAAGGAGTCCTACCAAACTCCTTTTATGACACAGATATGGTACTGATACCTAAACCAGGTAGGCTGAAAACAGAGAAAGAAAATTATAGACCAATCTCCCTAATGAATATTGATGCTAAAATCTTAAATAAAATATTAGCAAAAAGATTACAGAAAATTGTCACCAGGATAATACACTATGACCAAGTAGGATTTATACCAGGAATGCAGGGCTGGTTCAATATTAGGAAAACTATTAGCATAATTGACTATATCAATAACCAAACAAACAAAAACCACATGATCATCTCAATAGATGCAGAAAAAGCATTTGATAAAATCCAACATCCATTCCTAATAAAAACACTTGAGAGCATAGGAATAAATGGACTTTTCCTTAAAATAGTCAGGAGCATATATTTAAAACCATCAGTAAGCATCATATGCAATGGGGAAAAACTGGAACCTTTCCCAGTAAGATCTGGAGTGAAGCAAGGTTGCCCACTATCACCATTATTATTTAATATCGTATTAGAAACACTAGCCTCGGCAATAAGAGTCGAGAAAGATATAAAAGGAATTAGAGTAGGCAATGAGGAAACCAAACTATCACTCTTTGCAGATGATATGATGGTATACCTAGAGAACCCCAGAGATTCTACCAAAAAGCTATTGGAAATAATTCATAATTTTAGCAAAGTAGCTGGCTACAAAATAAATCCCCATAAATCCTCAGCATTTTTATACATCACCAACAAAACCCAACAGCAAGAGATACAAAGAGAAATTCCATTCAGAATAACTGTTGATACCATAAAATATTTGGGAATCTATCTACCAAAGGAAAGTCAGGAATTATATGAGCAAAATTATAAAAAAGTCTCCACACAAATAAAGTCAGACTTAAATAATTGGAAAAATATTAAGTGCTCTTGGATCGGCCGAGCGAACATAATAAAGATGACAATACTCCCTAAACTAATCTATTTATTTAGTGCTATACCAATCAGACTTCCAAGAAAATATTTTATTGATCTAGAAAAAATAACAACAAAATTCATATGGAACAATAAAAAGTCGAGAATCTCAATGGAATTAATGAAAAAAAAATCAAATGAAGGTGGCCTAGCTGTACCTGATCTAAAATTATATTATAAAGCAGCAGTCACCAAAACCATTTGGTATTGGCTAAGAAATAGATTAGTGGATCAGTGGAAAAGGCTAGGCTCACAAGACAGAATAGTCAATTATAGCAATCTAGTGTTTGACAAACCCAAAGCCCCTAACTTCTGGGAAAAGAATTCATTATTTGATAAAAACTGCTGGGATAATTGGAAATTAGTATGGCAGAAATTAGGCATGGACCCACACTTAACACCATATACCAAGATAAGATCAAAATGGGTCCATGACCTAGGCATAAAGAACGAGATTATAAATAAATTAGAGGAACATAGAATAGTTTATCTCTCAGACTTGTGGAGGAGAAAGAAATTTGTGACCAAAGATGAACTAGAGACCATTACTGATCACAGAATAGAAAATTTCGATTACATCAAATTAAAAAGCCTTTGTACAAATAAAACTAATGCAAACAAGATTAGAAGGGAAGCAACAAACTGGGAAAACATTTTCACAGTTAAAGGTTCTGATAAAGGCCTCATTGCCAAAATATATAGAGAACTGACTCAAATTTATAAGAAATCAAGCCATTCTCCAATTGATAAATGGTCAAAGGATATGAACAGACAATTTTCAGAGGATGAGATTGAAACTATTACCACTCATATGAAAGAGTGTTCCAAATCATTATTGATCAGAGAAATGCAAATTAAGACAACTCTGAGATACCACTACACACCTGTCAGATTGGCTAAGATGACAGGAAAAAATAATGATGAATGTTGGAGGGGATGCGGGAAAACTGGGACACTAATGCATTGTTGGTGGAGTTGTGAACGAATCCAACCATTCTGGAGAGCAATCTGGAATTATGCCCAAAAAATTATCAAAATGTGCATATCCTTTGATCCAGCAGTGTTTCTATTGGGCTTATATCCCAAAGAAATACTAAAGAAGGGAAAGGGACCTGTATGTGCCAAAATGTTTGTAGCAGCCCTGTTTGTAGTGGCTAGAAACTGGAAAATGAATGGATGCCCATCAATTGGAGAATGGCTGGGTAAATTGTGGTATATGAATGTTATGGAATATTATTGTTCTGTAAGAAATGACCAGCAGGATGAATACAGAGAGGCTTGGAGAGACCTACATGAACTGATGCTAAGTGAAATGAGCAGAACCAGGAGATCATTATACACTTCGACAACGATATTGTATGAGGACATATTTTGATGGAAGTGGATTTCTTTGACAAAGAGACCTGAGCTTCAGTTGATAAATGACGGACAAAAGCAGCTACACCCAAAGAAAGAACACTGGGAAACGAATGTGAACTATCTGCATTTTTGTTTTTCTTCCCGGATTATTTATACCTTCTGAATCCAATTCTCCCTACGCAACAAGAGAACTGTTCGGTTCTGCAAACATATATTCTATCTAGGATATACTGCAACATATCCAACATATAAAGGACTGCTTGCCATCTAGGGGAGGGGGTGCAGGGAGGGAGGGGAAAAAAAATCGGAACAGAAATGAGTGTCAATATAATGTAATTATTAAATAAAAAATTAAAAAAAAAATATCATTGTATTTGAAACTGAATTTGGGAAGGAGCTTTTAGCATTGTTATCCCCATTTTCAAAAGTGGAAACCAAGGCTTTAAAAAGTTCTATTGTAATTTTCCTGATCTTAATTCACCATTTCTCTAGTTAGTGTTTGCATATAATTTTTCTTTATTTACTTGCATATATGTTGCATATAAAGCCACCTTGCCCCCAATTACAACATCTGCCCATTTCCTATATACCCATAGAATGCTGATCAAGGACAACTTTATTTTATCTTCAAATCCTCAGTGTCTAACAAAATGTCAGGCAAAAAAGTAAGTAGATTTCAAATAAAGACTTGTTGATTTTAAATGGATGGTTTGCTCTTTTTCCTTCCTTGAAGAGGACCATGACATAAGGGAGGTGATTCCAAGAAGTGCGAGTGGATTAAAGTGAGGGAGAGCTGTGCAAAGTTGCCAGTTTCCCTTTCCCCTTAAGAACCAAATGGGTTTCCAGTGACAAAACATAGATCAAGACAACTGGAGGTGGTCCTCAATGCAGTGGGAAACCTTGGCCTTTATATGCTAAGTTCTTCAGCAGAACTCAGTTTGACAAAGGCTACATCCATTCAGTAATTAAAGCTGGATAGAAATTGAGACAAAGAATGGTTTCTTTCATCATGAAGCTCATGCTCAAATATCTAGAAACCGAACCTTTCTTTTCCCAATTCTAACTCCAAAACACTCTCCACTATACACTGTCAGTCAATTGGAAAGGATAATCATTTATTAGCTTAAGTAAGACCACGATCCTGTCAGTTATAATTACTTGCATGGGGAAATCTTGGCTGAGCCTGAGAGAAGGCGTAGTAGCCCTTACTGCTTACCACCCACAGCCCTTCTTCCTTTAGCCAATTCCAACAGCAGATCCTGGCCTTGAATCAGCACCATTTCCATTGGAGCATGTTTGCTTTAACTCCTCTTTGCCAGATTCTAAGTGATTCATGGAGCGTATTTCACCTTCCAAATAGTGGCTCATAAATATAGGACAAGAAGGAAGTCAATAGATAGCAGCCCTTTTTCAGGGATACGGCCAATTGCCTCAATGAAAGCTCAATCAGTCATGTTGACTTTTGTAATTGCATACAGTCTCTTCTTCCCTGTCACATTATCATTAAAAAAAAGAGTGCCAAAAGAAACTTAATGTAATAGCTAAATAATTGTTGTATAACATTACTAACTGAATTTAATAGAATTTGATACAAGATAGGAGAAGGGTCAGGGAAATGAAATTAAGATTTCCATCATATTGGTTTTCCCCTACTTACAGGTGAATTTGGGATTGTCTGAACAACTCTAGGATATTTTTTAAGAATAAAGGAACTCATGTAGTGGATGTAGGTCTGGTTTGGAGTTCAGATGAACCGTGCTCAATACTGCCTCTGTTATATCACTCTCAGTGCTCCCAGAAATTCTCAGCCTATAACCCAGTTCTCATTCCTACTCTCAATGTAGTGTTCTTTCTGGTGTACCATACTACATCTTATGCTATGCTACATTATTGAAAAATAAGCATTCTTAGGTCTGAGGGGAAATATGACTCTAGTTGGAGTGATTTCCCAGGCAAGAAAATTTATGGTGACAATGTTGTCTCCACCACTTAGAGTTCATAAAGTTGAGCAGCCTGAGGTCTTTCTGTGAATTTCAGTGCTGGTCAGTAATAAGAACCAACCCACAATGAATTTTCAAGCCATCAGCCATCCCTTTATTTTTGGCAAGGGACTTCCAAGTCACTAACATCTGTTTCACATATTAAAGAGCTACTTAAAATATGTCATCCCTATTTTGAGATAAGAGCTTAAAATAATGGGGGAGAAGAGGTGGTAGTTTTAGGGGACATAAGCATATGTCATTTTCCCCTTGGAATGAATAAGTGGCTATTTGGTCATTTTCCAAACAGTGTCCTTTACTGAGTTGACATCTGCATCCTAAAGGACTTTGAATGTTTTCCAGGTTATAAATAGCCCCTTTCTTGTATAAATGTGATGAACAAAACATTTTTCTTTCCTATTTTACTGAATTTAATTTTGCCCAGCAAGAAAAAACCTGATCGGGATATAGAAGTGACTGGAACTCTTAGGAAAGATGACTACTCCAGGGTACTCTGCACTTAAAGTTTTGTGCAGAAAAATCAGATGGAGCAGTCAAAGGACCTCTGATACCCCTATAGGTTTTTCTGCCTTGGATCATTGGAATTAGAGTAAGAAAAATCCTTAGAGGCCCTATAATTTAACTCCTCTCCTTTCACAGATGAGGAAACCAAGACTCAGAGGAGTTGTATGACTCATGCAGGTTCATAAACTAGTAAGCATGACAGACAGGATTTGAATTCAGATCTCCTTGACTCCAAGTGCATGCGTATGTCTATGTCATACTGCTTCTGGCATATCTGGAGACATTCCAGAGAACATGAAGGAGAAAGGAGGACAATAAGGAAAGAGTACTGGGAGAACTTACCAACACTCTTCCTTGTAATCAAGATTGACAACCTTCAGCCCCTATGCCTAATTACTCCTAAAGGACACTGAACTAGGGCTGGGGAGGATGAGGGAAGAGTCACATCCAAAGGATAACCAAGAAGCCTTAGGCAAGATGATCTACATGTCATGAGAAGAGGGAAGTAATCAAGATAGTCATAGAATAAATGAGCTTTCTTCCAATGATTTTGTTTTATAACCTAATAGAATGTAAGCTTTATGAGAACAGGGGTTATTTCACTTCTCTATATCCTTAGCACCTAGCACAAGGTCTGCCATATATATGTGAGACAAAATAAATTTTGTTGTCACGTTTTTCAGCCATATATGACTCTCCATAATTCTATTTGTATTTTTGTTGACAGAGATAATCAAGTAGATTGTCATTTCCTTCTCTATCTCATTTTACAGTTGAGAAACTGAAGCAAACAGGATGAAATGATTTACCCAGCATCACACAGCAAGTTGTCTAAGGTCAGATTTTAACTCACCAAGTGGAGCCATCTTGACTTCAGGTCTAGCTCTCTATCTACTAACTGTTTATTTGTTAACTGGGGTGAGGGTGAACTTGCTGACATTTATGTACAGATCATCCTGGGAATCCTATGTCAGTTTTTTAATAATACATATTTCCATATTTATCATGCTGCACAAGAAAAATCATATCAAAAAAGAAAAAATGAGAAAAAAAGGACTTCCAGACTCAAGGGTTGGGAGGTAATTTTTTATGTACATCATACTTTCAGTTTGAGCTCATTCTCACCACAGATTTTGTGTATTTGTAGAAGAGTGAGCTCTAGGCTTTTCAGGGAGTTATGGTAAAGGAAAGATGTTCTATCTCTATTTTCTTTCTTTGGTAGTTTCAAGTGAAGAGGTTTAATTTCAACTGTTTTTTTTTTTCATTTCTCTGTACCACAGGTAATGTGTCCTACCACCAAGATACTTAGGGACTTTAGATTAACTCCCTGTTCCAATGGACCTCCTTTTGAGTACCCTGCAAAGGGAAAAAAATGTTGTCAAGCATCAGCACTACTCCAGCTCCTTACTTAGCACTTTAAAACTTCCCCAGTCTCTGGCTATTTCATTCTGATCTTGTTCTCTGAGGCCAATAGGTCTGATAAAATGAGTCCACAAAAAGATAATGTGTTGCACTAGTGATATAATGAAATCAGTTTCAGTCTACAAGACCACATGGGAACTTAAGGAAAAATTGTTTTTTATCATGTATAACTGAGCTAATGTGAGTCTGTTGAAGCTGAAGTGAATAGGTATAAAAAAAGGAAAGATGTTCTATCTCTATTTTCTTTCTTTGGTAGTTTCAAGTGAAGAGGTTTAATTTCAACTGTTTTTTTTTTTCAGAGCTGGATCAGAGAAAGTGCTGGCATGCCTTCTGCCCACTTCTGTAAGTATTTAATTGCCTCTGTGTCATTTGGGTTTCTTTTATTGATTAGGTGATTAAACAGTAACCTTGAGATAATCATGCCCAGACAATGACCGAGTATGAATGCAAGATCCAGAAAGATTAAAGATCTATAGCTATCATCTTCCCTTCTTCCAGCACCAGAGCAGAAGTAGGGTATTGAGTATCACCCACAACAAAATGGATCATCCAGCAATAGTAAACTAGCCTAACCCAACTATATATTCATCTGACGCAGCATGTGATTGGCTCAGCCAATCAGCAGAGATGTCACACTCTTTGGGATCCAGGAATGACTTGTACATAATCAATGGCATAATTTGTGGTAAATTTCATGAGAATTCTATAAAATGAGAAAAAAAGGACTTCCAGACTCAAGGGTTGGGAGGTAATTTTTTATGTACATCATACTTTCAGTTTGAGCTCATTCTCACCACAGATTTTGTGTATTTGTAGAAGAGTGAGCTCTAGGCTTTTCAGGGAGTTATGGTAAGGGGAAGATGTTTTCTATTAGCAGGTCTTGATGTAATTTTTCTGTAAATCCTTTTTCTAAGAGCTAATAATTTTGGCTGGTTTTTAATGGGGAGATACTGATTGGGGCTCAGAAATACAGTAATAGCCATATCTCCTCTAAAAGTTACCCCTAGAAACCTTGAAGAACTTAGTTTTAATTTCTGGACACAATGTGTTAGTGCCAGTCTAAGTTGCATGAGTGAGTGCAGAGGGACAATATATTTTACCAGAGAGGAATAACTTGATTGATGATTATTATAGGAATCATTAAAAAAGTAATAGGTGCACAGAGTTAGAGAATATTAGAAGGTACTTTAGACATCATCCAATCCTAATTTCTCATTTTATAGATAAGGGAACAAAGAACAGGATGGTGAACTCAAGCCCACTAAGAAAGTTAGTTGGCAAACCAAGACTAGTACCTAAGTATCCCATTTAAATCCAGTGGTCTATTTGAACATTGCTTCCTTTTAGGGGAAACCCATTGACTCTCTCTGAATGACATCCCTCTAAATGTCCAATCCCAAAATTTCAAGCACAATGAAATAGACAAATTAAATCCTTAATATCATAGTTGAAAATTAGGGCCCAGAGAAGTGAATGAAATATCCTGTCTAGATCCATAAAAACGGTAAGTAGCAGAATGAAATATGAATGCAAGTCTCATGAATGCAGACCCAGCATTCTTAATACTGAAGAGGAAACCTCTGAACTTGGAAAATCCTGGAAGGAGAAAATCTTCAATTCTGTCTCAATAAGAGACTTTGCCCTATTTCTTTTTCCTTAAATGAATTTAAGTTCCAATAGCTTGAGGGGGGAATGATGTGGGAAAGATTCCTTTCTAGATTCTCACCTCTCCTAGTTAATAATGTAAATTGCCCTTTAACTCACAAATCCTGGTCCCTTTGAATTCCAATAGAAGATCTGACCTGTTCCCAGCCCCACCCAGATATGAGCCAACTTTGGGGCTACACCTGAAAGCCCCTCGAGCTAAGTCTCCTATTATAAAAAGGCCACGCTGGGAACCCCTCTTGGCAGAGATTCCAAACATGGCTACCATGTGAGGACCCTCTGTCCACTGGACCCTCTGTCCAGTGCCCTCCTTATCTCTACCTTCACCTATACTTTAACTTTGCTTATCCAATAATAAACCTCTTTTATCAATATAGCTCTCCAGGCCAATAAATGCTTTTATTGGGAACTCCCTTGCGCCGAATCTGTACCCCAAACCTGCCACTAGACCTTAACCCTAATTTCATTTAGATACCCCAAAGCTAGACCTCAACATTACTACATAGGATCAGAGGGTCTTAATTTGAGCAGGAAGAGCTTTTAGAGAGCATTGAGTCCAACCTTCTCATTTTATAAGTGAGGAAACTGGAAGCTAGCCTGAAAATAAGAATGATTCAACTGGATACACCTAGGGCATGCGGGAAGATTGGATGTTAATTCCTGGAAGAAATATGGGCTGGTGGAAATCAATTAATCAGCTAATATTTATTAAACTCCTACTTTGTACCAAGCTCTATGCTAGGCACTGGGTATAAAATACAAAGAAGTAATTTCTACTCACATTTCTAATAGAAAAGACAAGTATTTGCATAACAATATGCAGAATAAGTATTTTTAGTAGTTAAATACAAGATTGTTTGAGAGAAAGGAAACTAGCAATTGGGGGAATCAAGACTTAATGTAGGAGGTGTTCCTGAGCTGGGTCTGGATGAAAAAGGATTTCCTCTAGAGCCAATCAGCTCCTAGATAACAGAGCCTCTCTTACTTTATTTTCCCAGCATTAAGTACACAATATCTGTCTTATAGTAGGTGATTAATAAATGTTCATTATTTACCAACTAGACTTTGAATTATACTAACATGCTTGTTGTTGCTAGTTGTATCACCTGGGTATTTCTTAATATTACAATCTCACCTGAACTGAAAGAGGAAGAGGAAGGAAGGAGAGGAGAAAGGGAGTAGGAGGGGAGAGGAAGAAGAAAGAGAGGGGGAAGGAATGTGGAGGAATAGGAGCTTCAAGCGGCTGTGCTACTTTATAGGAAGAGGGGGGAGGGACTTGCTGCTTGTTCTCCTTTTCTGAGTCTTTAATGCAGCTTTTCCATTTTCCAGTGTTTTTCCATCCCTCTCTCTGTTTGTCTGTGCCTGTACACATACAAGGCTACATTCTGGAAGAAATCTGTTAATCTGAAAACAAGAAATTATTTTAAAATAACAAATGATATGTTTGTTTCAATCCTATTGATAAGCACTGCATGTGTTTTAATCTCCTTCCTTTCTTGTCTCTCTTCTCTCTTGTCTCTTAGTTTCTGTTTTTATCTCTCTCTGTGTGTCTCCTCCTGTCTCTCTCTGTCTTTCTGTTTCAACCTCTCTTTGTTTTTCTGTCTTGATCTCTGGCTCTCTCTCTTTGGTTCTGTTTTTCTCTCCTCCCTATCTGTCAGTCTCTCTTTCCTTCCTCCCTTCCTCCCTTTTTTTCTCTGCCTCTCTGCCTCTGTTCCTCTCCTTTCCTCTCCATCTCCCCTTTTCCCTCTCTCTTCCTCCCCCTTCTCTCCCTCTCCTTCTTCCTTTCACTCTTTCCTTCCTTTTCCCTCTTCCTTCCTCTCTCTCTTTTTTTCCCTCTCCCTTTCTCTCTTTTCTCTCTCTCTCTTGTCTTCTTCCCTCTCTCCTTCCTTTCCTCCCCCCCTAGCCATCCATCTATTTGTGTTTCTCTGTCTCTCTTTCTCTCTTGCCCCACCACTGTATTTTCTATAAGTTTTCCCCAAAGCATAGTCAAACAGCCAAGCCATCAATAATATTGTCACTGAACCGCTCCTTCTGTTAGGAAAGATTGTAAGGATAAGATGTAACATGAACAAACTGATCTTATGTTTGTTATTCATTTCTACTTTAAATCCCTTCTTAAATTAAATACTACCATAGAAAAATAAAACAAAACAACAAAAATACCAAGATTCAAAGCTTGTTTCTGCCCCTAATTATCTGTACCTCCTTAGCCCCTTTAGGAAAATTGCTTCCTCACTCCTCTGGCTCTATTTCAATTTCTACATTTGCAAAATGATGGTAAGTGGACTAGAGAGCATCAAAGATCCAAATTTATAATGTATAATTTCAGATTTTGATGAATTTTTTTTCTTTTCTTCCTCTTCAAAAATTTTCAAGCTCTTTATTATATGAAATTAGTGGAGGAAATATTGGTGATGTTAAATATAATATGTATACGTACATAGTTGTGTATATAAATGTATACACACACATACATACTATATGTGTATCAATTTAAAGCTATTTTTTTTAAATATTGCATATAATCTCTGTTGTTTCTTTAGTGTATAGACAATATCTGAACCCTTTAGGAATTTGAATATGCTGCTTGCTGACCCCTATATAAAGCAAATCTCCCAACGTGACTTCTCCAAAGAGTATTTTCAGACTGACAATCTTTTATGAAGAGATTTCAGGGATTCCTTCTTTCAGTTAATACTGAATTCTGACTCCTGAGGCTGTCATTCAAGTCTTCCTATAATCTGGCCCCTTTCAATTATGGTATTCTATGTTCTATATCATAGGACTCTTCCTATCTTGGGCATCTTTCCTATCTTATGAACTTTCAAATTTTGATATTCTATTTTCTAAACTCTAACATTCTAGCTAAGAAGTTATGCTTGCATATTTTTATTTGTAAATATGCTTCATTAAAATTCTAAAAAAAAAACAAGCATATTAGGAAGGGACTTCATACATATGAAGAAATTACATGTTTTATTCTTCAAAGAAATCAGTTTTCTATCTTTCAATTTTCACTTATTTGAAATGTTGGCCTTCAGCACCAAAGTTTCTAGAAGAAAAAGTTACACTTTTCTTTCAGCTTAATGTTTTATCTTAGCATTAGCTTTCTTCAGTCTTATTACTTTATTTTATTCTTGTAATAAAATCTCAGCAGGCAGAGACTTTCTGTAAAATTCTTTGAGGTTGTACATGATGGTAATCAGTATCTAAACCAAGCTTTGCTCAGGAGTCTCATGGTGGACTTCCATGCCGAAGTCTTTAAATAAGTTTTATTTAGAACTCTTATGAATAATGATGTGCTTAGAGAGATTATATTGGCTCCTTATTTGGCTTTTTCATATAATTTCATTTAATTCTGCTTTCTTTCCCTTTCTATTTTCTATCCTTCAAGATCAAATTTAAATCCCAATACTTCAATAAAGACTTTCCCAAACATAATCGTGGATAATCACTGACTTCCTTGGACTTTTAGTTATTTTTTTTTATCTGTAAAGCTACTCCCTGGACTATCAGCCAAAAATCCTTATAAACAATCTGGAACCTCAGAGGAAAGGAATTCATTGACATTTTAATCCAACAAATATCTGATCAAAAATCCCCTACAAGATCCTTAATAATTGCTCCCCCAGCTTTTGCTTAAAGAATTCCAGTGAGAAGAAACTTATAAGTTCCTTAAATTTTGAGCTCCTCTAAGCAGAAGCTATCTTTTGTCCTTTTTTGTATTCCCAATACTATCACACTGCCTAACACATAATGAACACAGTAAATATTAATGAACTGACTATTTGGACTCTTGAGAAATCTCATTACACTTTTGGATTCCTCGAAACTTTAGTTAAGTTTTCCTTATCTAAAGACTAAATTTGTTTTTTATTATTTGTATTAAAGCTTCTTATTTTCCAAACACATGCATAGATAATTTTCATCATTCAGTCTTGCAAAAACTTGCGTTTCAAAAATTTCCCCCTGCCTTTCCCTACCCCCTCTCCTTCAAGACTAAATTTGTCTGCTTTAACTTTGAATAATTGTTTCTAAGTCTGTCCTCTGGGAATTGCAAGATGTTTGGATATCAAATTGCTCTTTCTTGTAAGACATGTATATGGTGTGTGTATATCATATATATTTGAGATATATATATTATATGTATATATATACATATATTTCTATATATAGATATGCATACATATATACACATATGTGTATATGTATATGTGTGTGGGTCCATGTGTATGGGTGTCTGTAGGCATATATACACCTACCTAATAACTGTTCTCACAAGTTATTCTATTTATATCTTTGACAGATCTTTCTTGGTATTCTTTGCCAATATCAAATTGTTCTCAGGACTGAGAAGGGATGATTTGTTTCTCTAAACTGCAATTTCCAAGATGCCAGCAGAATTCAAACTTATATTACAATTATGTTTCATTAAAGGTCTTATGATCATTGTTCTCTATTAGGAGTAGCACTCATGGTGCCATCATGCTTTAAACTCTCTTTTCTATGTCTGCCAGCTCTTTCTGAAGAAAGGCCTCCCAGCTTCCTCATCATCATGCTATATTGGAGTAGGCCCATTTTAGAAGACTTACTCAACTTCATGGAATACCCAAGAATAGAACCCAGGAGTTCTACTTGGTTCACAACAAACTGTCAAAATTCCATCTGGAGAGTGTATGGTAGGGCTAGAAAAAGCAACAACATGTGGATAATCATACTCATGGTAAATCTGGTTTCCCTAGACTCATGGGAAGCATAGTACTATTTTTTGACAGTCATCTTGATTTTTGTGTGGAAACAAAAGATGCTATCTGCAGACCAAAAAAAAAAAATAAAAACCCACAACTTTTTCTGCATGAATCCACTAGAGACAAACACGCTCTGTTTGTTTGTTTTAGAATAACTACACTGGAAGCTCTGTGATTTTATTCAGAAGGAAAATGAAGTATTTATGGATGTACAAAGAAGCTGATGATTCTCTTCATTCCACATGACTCTAAGTACAGGGAATTCCCTCATGTGAATCAATGTGCTTTATCGGAAAGAACTGGATCAGATGGTTGGCCATCTACTAGCAAATGAAATCCTTTGAGGGAAGGAAGGTCTCCTAGCAGTTTTCAATATCACACCCAGGTAATATTCTTGCTATATTCTGAACTAGTAAATTATGCTAAAGGATTGTGTTGGCCTGTGAGCACTACATTTGAAACCAAGGGTGTTACCAGCATATTGATAATATTGGACATTGAGTCAAATCAAAGTGATCAGAAGATACTAGGGATTATCTTATAGGTAGGGCAGGGGTCCTCAAACTATGGCCCGTAGGCCAGATGTGGCAGCTGAGGACATTTATCCCCCTCACCCAGGGATATGAAGTTTCTTTATTTAAAGGCCCACAAAACAAAGGTTTTTTTTTTTTGTTGTTGTTTTTGTTTTTTTTTACTATAGTCTGGCCCTCCAACAGTCTGAGGGACAGTGAACTGGCCCCCTATTTAAAAAGTTTGAGGACCCCTGAGAGTAGCAGAGTCAGTATTTATTTGAACTTAACTGCCTAAATCCAAACCCTGCTTGTCTAAATTGAACTAGATGACCTAAGTGATATTTTTAAAATTTGAAATTCTAGGATATCTACACCTAGTCATCTCCAAAAGATAAACAAGTATCTGAGTACTGTATTTCTCATATTGTTACACCTATATCTTTCTTCCAATATAGGAAAATCAGATATAATTGCTTTCTAGATACTACATAAACTTGTAATTATGAACTTTTTCATCACTTAAGAAACTATTATGTATTATTACTTTCTGAAGACCTCCTCAGTTTCCCTTCAAACAATTAGAAAACTGGCTCAGAATTGAAATAGGAGCAGGAACCAGTTTATCAGCCAGGCAGAAAAAGTCTGTCTCACTGGAGTGAGAGGAAAGCAAGGTTCAAGAGTAGCAACAGCAGCCAAACTCACAGCAGGGGAACTACTTAAGGGCTCCATGACTGGATCAATGTACCAGTGAGGCCCTGCCCTCCTATAAACCAACAGACTCCAATGGCAAGTGAGCAAGATGTACAATGCAGCAAGGTCCCATGCCCAGCACAAAACACCAGCCAGTAGTTGACTTCATTGCTCACCAGTAGTGAAGTACCTGCCCAGAGATGGTCAATAACAAGACCATGCCCTTGGGACTACTAGGAGAGAGGTTCTACTTCCATAGAAACCAACCAATGGGAACTCACCCCTAAGGCAGATCAATAAGAAGATACTTCCTTCAGGGCCATCCACCAGAAATAATCTGTTACTAGGCAATTCAGCAGCAAGGCTCTACTCCTGGAACAAGCCAGTAAATAAGCCCAACACCCAGGGGAAAACCAGCAGGGGAATCCTGAGTAAATCAAAAGAGATGTCTACCCTCCTGAGAAACCTAGCAGCAAAGCCCAGAAGCCCAATGAAAACCACCTTAAGACACACCCCCCCCAATTAAAAAAAAAACAAAACCTTGAGACAATGCAAGGCCAGCACTCACATAAAAACACCAACTCACAAAAAAGACAGAAAAACTGAGCAACCCCTCACCCCGCCCCCCCCCAAAAAAAAAACAACTTTATTATAGAAAGTTACTATGTGACAGGAAGGATCAAGTCACAAACTTAGATGAAGACACTAGTATTAAAATGCTTCCTCAAAGAAAGCCTCAAAGAAAAATATAATTTGTTCTCATGTTATACCTGTTTCTCTGCCTCTGTTTTTCTTCTGCCTCAATCTCCCTGGTGGCAATCCCCTGTCCTGGCCATTATGAATTAGATAATTAGGGCCGAGAGCTCTGGCCACCAACATTCCAAAGAGTCATAAAACTTCAGATGGCTTATCTCAAATACCTAGATGGCACCCCCAACTTCTGGCGTAGACATCCTGTCTGTAGCTTCTTCACTTATTAGAATTTATGATCCTTTCTCTGTACTCCCAACCTGTCAGAACTGAATTTATGGTACTTTCTAGAACTTCCATCCACTTAGTAGTGTTATATCCCCTTGCCTTTTTTTACCTGTTTGTTGGAGCCCTATAAGAGTCTCTGGAATCCCTTGCTCACTGCTGAATGCTTTGAGACAAGAGTCCAATTCAGCTGACTGGGGGTCAGATATGAATCCTGTTTGGCCATGGATTCTGTTTGGCTGCCAGTCCAGACTCTTTACTAATACAATATTAAAAACCCTCTAATCTCTATATTTCCTCAGTTTCTCTGCCATTACATTCAGGTCCAAAAAGAATTCCTAGAAAAACTTAAAAGGAATTTAAAAAGCAAATTAGGGAAGTAGAAGAAAAATTGGGAAAATAAATGAGAGTCATGCAAGGAAGTCATGAAAAAAGAGTAAATAGTGTGAGGGAAATATAGAAAAATTTACTGAGGAAAATAATTCCCTAAAAAAATTAGAATTGGCCAAATGAAAAAGAAGTACAAAATCGCACTAAAGAAAATGTTTCCTTAAAAAATTAGAACTGAACAAGTGAAAATTAGTGAATCTCTAAGACATCAAGACAACTGCAATAAAATAAAATGGAAAAAAAAGTATAAAATAAAGGAGAAAATATGAAATTTCTCATCAAAAAAACCACTACCTTAAAAAATAGATCCAGAAAAGATAACAATTGGGGGCAATCTGAAGGTCATTATTTTTTTTTAAAGCCTGACCAACATCTTTCAAGGAATTTTCAAAGAAAACTAGCTAGAGGACAAACCAGATTAAACAAGAACCAGAAGCAAAATAAAAATTAAAAGAATCCATCTAGCACCATCTGAACAAGATCTCAAATTGAAAACTCCCAGGAACATCATAGCCATTTGCAGAGCTCACAAATCAAGGAGAAAGTATTACAAAAATCCAAAAGAATGATTGAAATATTGGGGAACAGCAATCACACAGGCCAAATTGGCAGCTTCCACAAACTAGAGGACTTGGAATATGATATACTAGAAGGCTCAGCAGTTAAAATTACAACCCAGAATCATCTACCCATAAAATAGAGCACTTTTAATCATTTCTAATTAAAAGACCAGAGCTGAATAAAAATTTGACCTCTAAATACAAGACTCAAGGAAAACATAAAAAATAGAGAAAAAGCAAGAAATTAAATAAGCTTAAACTGTTTATATCTCTGTAACTGTTAACACTTTTATTGCTATAAGAAAATTAGAAGGAGAACATGTAGACAGAAGGTGTGGAAATAAGATGACTTTGTTGGGATGATATTACCAAAAACAAAATAATTGAGTGAGAAATAAAATTATATTTAAAAATGAAAGGAGGGAGATTGAATGAGGTAAATTATCCCACATAAAAGAGGCATGAAAGAGCTATTATAATGAAAAGGAATATAATGGGGTGGCAGGCAAAATTTAAATCTTAATCTCATCAAATTTGACTCAAAGAAGAAAAACTATGCACAATCAACTGGATACAGAAATTTATTGTATCCTATTAGAAAACAAAAAGGATTGAAATGATAGAAGATGGAGGAAGGGACTGATAAAAATGAGGGTATGTTGGAGAAGGTGGAGATAAGAAGTAAAACATTTATGAGGAGGGAAAGCGGAGAGGTAAGAAAGAGTAGATGGACAAGCAAAAAATAGTGTGAAAGAAAAATCAATTAATTATCATAACTATAAATGTGAATGGGATGAATGCACTCATAAAATGGAAGCAGAGAGCAAAGTGGCTTAGAAATCAGAATTCTATGATATTTACAAGAAGTACATTTGAATAAGAAAAATGTACATAGGATAAAGGTAAAAGTCTGAAACAGAATAGAAAGATTTTCATTGTACATGGCAACAACAATGATTGATTCCAATGGACTTGGCTCTTTCCAACAATGAGCTGATTCAGATAAGTTCCAATAATTTGGGGATGAAGAGATCATCTACACCCAGAGAGAGGACTGTGGGAATTGAGTGTGGACCAGAAAATAACATTTTCACTCTTTCTGTTGCTATTTGCTTGCATTTTGTTTTCTTTCTCAATTTTTTTTTCCTTCTTGATTTGATTTTTCTTGTGCAGCAAGTTAACGATATAAATATGTATACATATATTGGATTTAACATATTTTTCAACATATTTAACATGTATTGGATTACCTGCCATCTAGGGTAGGGAGTGAGGGGAAGGAGGGGAACATTTGGAACATCTAGTTTTTCAAGGGTCAATATTGAAAAATTACCCATGCATATGTTTTTTAAATTAAAATTTTTAATAAAAAAAGAATAGATTTTGAAGAGTAAAGGATTGAGGAAATTCACATATGAAGTGATGTTAGTTTCTTCCAAAAGAACAAAGATAGGATCATTTCTTGAGAGAATAAGTAGTTGAGATAGGTCTGGGACATTAAGATGAGGTTTGGAATATGCTCCTTTGAAGAATACAAATTATTTTATGAAGATACATCCTTAGTTTCCTTTTGACTTTTTACATTTCAAAATAAGATGTGATAATAGATTTCCCCCCAATTTTGACATTTTTTATTTAAAGATTTAAGTTCCAAATTCTATTCTCTACCTTTCTCTTTCCCCTTCTTCCTCTGTGAGATGGTAAGGATTTAGCTATAGGTTACACATGTGGAATTATGTAAAACTTTTCCATATTAGTCATTTTGTACATCTCAAATAAAATAAAAATAAAAATAAGTAATTAAAAATAGCATGTTTCGGTTTATATCCCATCAATATCAGTTCTTTCTCTGGAGGTGGATAGTATATTTCATCATTGGTTCTTTAGAATTGTCTTGGATTATTATATCGCTGAGAGTAGCTAAGTCATTTCACAATTCTTCATCAAACAATATTGCTATTAATGAGTATTTCTCTTTTGGGAGCACTTTGTATACAATCTATAAAAATATTTTGTAGGTATCACAAATGGGGATTCCCTTTTCCATTATTATATAGAAATTCTCTTAATTTTATGGGTTCATCCTATAGCCTGCAAATTTCAAAAACCCCATAAATCTTAGTGCTCATTTTTTGCAGCAATTTCTTCAATTCTATTGTTTCTATTTTATCACTCCATATTTGTTCAAAACTGAGAAAAGGACATTGAAATTTCCCACCACAATTACAGTACTGGTTGTGTTTTCCTATAATTAGTTTTTCCTTTATCAATTTAGAGACTAAGGGATTTTTAGTATATAAATGTAATGTTGATACTGCCTTTTCATGTATGGTTTCTTTGAGCATAACATACTTTTCTTGTTTATTTCTTTTGTTGTATTTTTTGGGGGGTTATAGTATGATTATAATTTCTGCTCTTTTGCATACACATTGCATACATAATTTTTTCAAGCTTCTCATGTTTATTCTTTTTATCTTTATTTTAGATGTGTTTTTATAAGCATCACGATTTGTAGATTTTTTTTTTAATTCAATCTGTAATTGTTTTTCTTTTTCATGCTGGTTAGGTCTAACTTTTCCTCCACTAATCTCTAACATCGTTTTCTTGTTCTGAATTACATTTTTTCTCCTATTATATAAATGTGAAAATGTATCTCTTCAGATGTTATTGACTAATTTAGTTAAGAAAAAAAAAACAATTTCATTAGTTCTCTTACCTTAAGTTCAAGCTCCTTTCCATTTGTCATCCTTTTCCTTATTTTGGAGATTTTACTTATTAATCCCTTTTTATTCCTACCTCTTATTATCTAGATTAATCCCTTTTGTGTTTCTCAAATAAAATAATGCTTCCCTTCTTTCTTCAATTTCTTTTCTTTATTCATTTTAAAATTTCTTTTCCATGCATTTTCTAATATACACATACTCACATATATACATATGTGCATATATATGTTTAATTTTTTTCTTCAATATCTTTCTCTCCTCTATTTTAAGTTTTTATACTTTGATTCATAGTCTTTATGAAGTTATATGGGGTGTGTTCCCAGAGAACTAACTTCTGGTGAAAGGGCTTGCCTTTTCTGTACTTCTGACCTATCTTTGGTGTTCACCTGAAAACCATTTCTCATCTGTGGTGCCAAAAACTGTATCATGTGGTATCCAAATCCCAGTAAACCATCCTGGCAAATGGGCTAAAAAACTTTAAACTCATTGGTGAGTTTTTTTGGGGGGAGTGCCTACTGTAAGCATGTGAAGACTTTCTGGAAGAATGGATGGAAGAGAATAATTTGTTCCAACAGCCATGAAGAAGGCTAAAAAAGCATTGTAGAAGGCTTGGGGCTTGGCAAGACATTGAAGACATCAAGGTCATCCATTGAATTCTGGGCTATCACCAGTCATCTTGACTGCTTTTGCAGTTAAACTTAGATGACTCTAAAAGAGGGAATGAGGCTACCAATATGTGCAACTCTACCTCACTTAAATCTACTTCTTCCTAACACTATAGTAGTTATTTTTACTTCATTATTAACTTTTGATTTGATTAGTCAATAACACTTCTCCCTTTTGTGCACATTTCAGTTTTGTAATTTGATCCCATATAAAATATTTAATCACAAGTGGGAGGAATGTTATGAGGTTTAGGACACGATGTTTCAGGATTATCCTTTCATAATCACTAAGCCGTGTCTCCTCGTGTACTTTTTGCAAGAAATCTCTATGCAGTACTTCTGTTTTTATTTTATTTTTATTATTGCCAACCCCATAATGCTCTTTAAAAAAAATTCCCTTTCTCCTTTTCTCTTTTTTTCTCTGGGTTAATTCTTTTCATTATCTGTACCTTCCCTATTTGCTGTCTTAGTTTATATCTTTTGTATTTCCATTGTGTTGTGATGTTGCAAAACCATTTGCTCTGTTTAAGTTTTCTTTGTAGGAATACATCAAATGTAATACATTTAGCATCCATATTTTTGAATGATGGTTAATCTAAAGTTCTCAGAGTATATCAACTTGGGTTTCTTCTTGGATTTTTTTTTTAACTCTTTAGCACACTGTTCCCTACTGCTCTTTCTGGTTGGAATAGAATAGTCTTGCATTATTTGAATTTTCTTCCCTTCATATTAAAGATCTTTAACTGAGTTTGGAAATATTCTTTTTTGTTATTGAACTGTGTTATTGAACGCAGTTTAATAATTGTGTCTTAAAATTTGTAGGGTAATGTCTCCCAACCCCCCACCAGAAGTGATCTATGGGGTTTTGTTTAATCAAAACTTTATTTTTTACATTCAGAAATTCTAGGCCATTTTCTTTTATTATTTATTTCAATAAAATCTTCAGGATTTTTTTGGATTATTTTGTCCTTCTTAGAAGATCTATAATCTTTAAATTGTACTCTGAAAATAATATTTTGTTGTATGTTTTCTTTTAATGTTTTGCTTTTTGCTTCTATTTTTCCAGATAATTCATCAGTTTTGTGCATTTAACATTGATCAACTAATAAATTATTCTCTTTTGTTTGGTTCTTATTTCTTTGATATGTTTGCCACTGTTAATTCAAGATTTTCAATTCTACTGATTTTTTTCCCTATGTAATCCATAAATCATACTTTTGTAATTCTTATTTCTTTTTTAAACCACTTAGGAAGATTTTGCTGTGATTCTTTATTCACTTGGGAATCAAAAGGTTCTCTCTGATCAAGTACTGATTCATTTTCCTTTGATTTTCAATATTCATTCAGAAATTTTTGACGTTTAATTAAAATATGGATAACTAAGTTATATGACAAACACAGCTCTGGATCTGGAGTTGGTAAGATCTAAATTCAAATGATACTTCAGCAGTATGACTCTGAGCAAGATAATTAAATCCTATTTATTTCAGTTCCTCAATTATAAAATGGGGACATACTAAAGAATTATTTGGCAGATCACTCCATTATCTTTGCCAAGAAAACTTCATGAACAGATGAATGAGGTCAAGAAGAGTCAGACATAACTGAATGAGTGAACATCATCATTTATTGAAATAAAGTCTACATTCCTTTCCACTCTCATTAGTTTTCTTGGTGCTTTGTTTATTTGTATTCAAGGTAATTTTTCCCTCCTGAGATCTCTGGTATTTTCAGTCTTTTCCTTTTTTTTCCCCTTTATTTTCTTCTATCACTCACTTTCTAACTCTTTCCCCTTCAATGGTGGTTATCATGGAACACAGACTTCAAAGCTATTTCTATCTCCTCCCACAATGGGAAATTGACATTTCAGCAGACTCAGTTTTTATGACAAGTGAATTTTAGAGGGAAAAAAATTGATCATATTAAGATGGCAGTCCCCTTTCTTAAAGGTCTCATGGAATAACATACATATTGGCATTCTGATCTACTTCCTTTTACTCCTCTGTTCTTTGACTGAATATTGCTTCAACACATAGTACTGACACATTGCAGTCCAGCCACCTTCTGACATTTGACTCCACGGTGCAAGAGGGAAAGAAAGGTAAAATTGTTTTATAGAACTACTGTCAGAAAACTTGTACAGCCCTAACAAAGCATGTTATTTAGTTATTTGTGGGTCGCTATTGAGCTTATTACATATTAGGGATTAGCCTTTTTTTACTGTTAGTTCATCAGTTTTTTTTTTTTTTAAATTTTTAGTATTTTAGACCATGGAGATAATTTAAGTTTATCTCTTATACATTATTTCTATTTTGTAGAGAGGTTGTAATGATCTAAAATAGTGTCTAATTTTCCACCTCATTTTTCACTTGACTAAAAGTTCTCTGGATGTTAAAAATGTTAAGGTTCGTGTATCAAATAGGGATGTTATTGCTATTCTCTTGTACCAATCTCTGAATGTTTGCTTTTATTTAACAAAAGTAACTTTGACAGACTTTGATACAAAATCATAGGAAAATTCAGTTTTCAAAATAATGATATTGAGGATTAAGAAGGGATCAGTCATAGGGACAAAGAAATACAGCGTGAAGAAACAGCAGAAATCATTAAAGTGCAAATCTCTCATTTGACAGAGGAAGAAACAATCTTTTGAAAATGGGGAAGTGGGTGCAGAAAGATGGCACAGGGGATATAGTAATAACCCTGGAGTCAGGAGGATCTGAGTTCAAATCCAGCTTCAAATACTTAACACTTTCTAGCTGTGTGACCCTGCAGCAAGTCATTTAATCCCAATTGCCACACATACAAAGATGAATAAAAATTTGTATGATTTTGGCAAATCACACAAATATGCCAAAGAATAACAAGGATTTGACTCCAAACTCAACAGCCTTTCCATTCAATATATTAATCAGGATTTTGAAAAATAAAGTTATTTTCCATCACTTTATTTTTTTTTAGATTTTTAAAAATTTCCATCACTCTTTAAATCATTTTAAAAAAAATCCTAATCCAGGCACCTCATTCCATTTTTAGGCATAAAAGCATTTTTTTTTACTTTTGGTTTGTTTTTGCAAGCAATTGTGGTTAAGTGACTTTCCCAGTATCACACAAAAATTTTTTTTGAAGATTCTTTTCGACTACTCATTACCCTGTTCCATTGATTAAAAATGAAGAAGGTTTGGCAAACTCCTAATTTATAGATAGCTTGGTGTAGAAGAGGAAAGATTATATTAGTAATAGAAACCTGAGGATTCACTCCCAATTTATATGCTTGTTATCTATGTGAACCTGTAAAAGCAGCAAGTTGTCTTAATCTCAGTTTTTCCATTTTTAAAATGGGGATTATGCCCCTTGTCCAATAGAGTGATTGTGTGAAGGAAGAACCTTGGAAAGCCTAACCACTATACAAAGGAGGGTTATTGTTATGAATGTTACCTGGACAAGGGTTCCATGGTAATGCAAAGCATTTAAGACAATCATCTTGTTTGTACAAATTTACCTGAAATAAGTTCTAGTTGATTTTTTAATCAGAATCAGTTGAAGAGAAAAATAATCAGCATGCCTATTTCTAGAACTAGTCTAGACTCTCCCTGATGCTGCCAGATTCATTGAACAGGAACTTGCTATTCAGATCATTCTAAAAATAGCTAACCAAAAAGGACCAATTTTCTTGTTGTTGTTGTTGCTGCTGTTCATCTTTTTCTTTCTTTCTTTCTTCCCCCGCCCTTTTCTTTGACAAGCAGTCATATAAGTGGTAATATTGGATGATGAGTTTCTGGCAGTGATGGAAAGAAACCACCATCTGTATATACAATGAGATTTCATTCAGGTGAAATCAGCATCCTGGAAACACCTAAGAAATCAGTAGAAAACATTTGTTTTATTCCTGTGTGTATGTGTGTTAGTAAATATGTAAAATAATTTTTTTAAAGTATTGGAACTGTTACTAATTAAGATTACTTATTATTCCACTGGCCTAAAATACTTCTCCCAGTTCTCACATTCTATTGTTTATCTCACAATTCTATTCTCACAAGAACCATGTTGTAATGTATAGACCAATCTAAATATTACTTCAGATACTTAGTATGACCGGAAGCATTTCAGTTAACCTTCTTGCACTTTAATTTGTTCGTCTATAAATTGTTGGGGTTGAGATCCCAATATTTTGTTGTTTATCTTCCAATTACTATCGTGTTCTGAAATTATCTAATAAACTATGTTTTAAAAATTCCTTAGAGCTATTTAGAAAGTTAAACATAGGTAAAAGCTAAAACTTTCTCATTACACATTTTGTTGGGGTTTTTTATGGTCCCATACAAAAAACAGGAATTTAGATTTGCATTTGCATTGAAACATATACATATTTTCCTCAGAATTCCCTTGTCTATATGAGCCATACAAGCATTATTTGCTCCATGATTTTACAGAACTCTTTTTTTACAGAAATCTGAGGAAACTGAGTTTTTCTAATATCTTTAAAAATATCCAGGTAGTAAATGACATAATTAGGAGTTCAGGGGCAAACCAAAGCCTCATGATATCCAGGGTCTTTTCTATTCCCCTCCTGCATCTTCTGATAAAATATAAAGTTCTAGATTGAAGAGCAAAGTTGAATCTATCCTCTTCATTAATAGTTATTTCTGTATGATAAATTGCCATTGTATTAGTTCCCATCATACTTTCAAATTTCTTGATTTTTATCAACTATAATTCATCAGACATTAAATGGCACTGTTAAGAATCTGGGGGTGATGGCATTAAAACTTAGAGTACTTTGTGTTGTGCTGTATTTTACTTCTTAAAATATATCAATTTGGCACTTTGACCTAAACTTGAACTTTTTTCTCAAAATAACTGCCTCTTGGCAAAATATAACTTGCCTTTTCTCTTAAGAACAAAAACTGAAACTTCTCAAAGAACCTATGGAACCTGAGGAGCTCAATCAGGAGTAACTACTAAACTAACCATGGGTTTGATTCAACAGATCATTCTCCCTCGATACAAAGATCCTTTGGGATTGTTCTAGCAAAGGAGAACTAGGAAAAAGATCATTATGGCATAGATTTTAGAGCTGAATAGTTTATCTACTTCTTTTCGTTGAGGAAACTATAAGCCACGTAAGGTCTAGGGACAAAAGTGTCAGAACCATGGAAGTGTCAGAACCATGATTTGAAGATCCAATATAGCTCTCGTTGGTTCCATTGTCTCTGAAGAGTTGACAGTAGAACCCATAGTCAAGCAATCAAGTATCTTTTGACAGCAACTGGATGCCTAACCTAATTCCACATGTTGGTTATGATTCCAGATCCAAGATGTCTCTCATTGTTCCATTGTCTCTAAAGAGCTGACAATAAAACTCTAGTCACACAATCAAGTATTTACTGGCATCAACTGGGTGCCTAGCCTAAATACACATGCTGCTTGGGAGACAAGAAAATAATAACACATGGAATAACTCTCCTTGTAGAAGGAAGGGGCAACATAGTCTAGTACAGTGAACCCCTGATGAGGTTAGAGATAAGAATTCTTGACAAAGATGATCCCATTCAAGAAGCATTAGTTAAGTTTGAACTATATAATTGTACTCTGCTAAATACTAGGACTACAAAGACAAAAGATTATAGTATATGGCCTCCAAAAACATAGAGTTTGTCAAAGGGACCAACATGCTCATATATTATGATAGATGTGGTTCTATAGAAATACCAAGATTTGGAATTACATGACAAGGATTTGAATTATTTCTGACCTTTAACTGCCTTTTGTGGCCTTGAACAACTTAAGTCACCTTACTTCATTAACCTTAGGTTCCCAACTATAAATCACTGGGGTAAGACTCAATGTAAATTCAATATGAGCTGTTTGATTATGACAAAATAGTCTACAAAGGGCATCATGATGAGTAGTAGAAAGGGGGAGAAGGAAACTGGAGTGATGGGGCTGACAAGAATAGGTACAAGAGATAAAGAAGCAGAAGCAGTGATCTTACTATCCCTGTAAACTTAGAAAAAAATTGCTTGATTTTTCTTCATCTCAGTTTCTTCATGTGTAAAATGAGAATGTTAGCTAAGAAGAATATGTCAAATCTGACTTCAGACACTTTCTAGCAGTGTGATTCTAAAAACGTTAGTTCAGTTTGCCCCACTTACCTCATCTATAAAATGGAGATAATAATGACATCTACCTCCCAGGGTTGTTATAGAGACTAAGTGAGATAACATATGTGAAGCATTTAATCTAGTGCCTGGGATATGGTAGATATTTTATAAATGTTAGCTAATATTATTATTTGCTCCAGTTTTATTGGATCTTTATAAATCCTATATCTAGGTGTGATATGCCTTATCATTTTGGGGAAAAAACTATTGGGGCTCTTCATGATTTTTATTCTACATTATGCTGAACTGAATGGTAGTCTTAAGTTAAAAAGATATTGGTTCAGAAATTTATTAACTGTGATTCTCTAGGTAAATTACTTAGCTTCTGGGTAAGTCACTTAGCCTCTTGCCTATCTTTAAAATTTGGATCATAATGTCATTTATCTTCTGGGACTGTTGACTGGGTCAAATGAGATAATGTATGTGTGAAGCACTCTATAAGCCATAAGGCTCTATGTAACACCTAGACTTCATCATCAACATCATGTCTTTAACTAGAGGATAGATGTTGACATATGAGGTGTATCACAAGGTGGATTCATTTGCATTTAGAGGTTGGATAAGGTAGCCAATATGTTTCCTTCAAACTGAAATTCTGTGATTAAAAAGACCTAAACTATTGAAAAAGCACAAGATCACACAGTATTATTAAGTGACTGTCAAATTCATGTTGATAAATCTGATTTGTTTTTCTGTTAGTTTGGCAAAATTTATCATTTCATGGTAGTACAGACCTGTTGAAAGTCAATTGATACTGGACTGAGAGGGAATAAGGGAGTTATTTGAATTATCAAAGAAGGTATTTAGAATTTAGTTTGATCTCTGCATTGAAGTTTAGCTAGATTCTTATCTGAAAATGCTATATATCTCCACTAGATATGCCATATTCTTGAACTAGAAATGGAGCTCCAAATGCATCGTCTCAAAGAGATCTTGACTTAGGTATGATCCTACCAAAAATTTGATTTTGAGCATACTTAATGAGAATATATAGGAAGTAAACTTTCTCTTTGTCTTTGGATTCCATTTTGGTATGTTCTATAACTCTTCAGAAATTTGGTGATTATTCTATGTGTAAATGTATGTGTGTGAGTGTGTGTGTGTGTACACATACACACATATACATATATTTTATGGCTTTGAAAATTATAAACAGGAATAAAATTTGAATTATTAGGATTACTGTTTATTTGTTTTTAATTATCCTGGCTTTTTAATATTGCTCCTTTGGCAACTTGTTTGTCTCCTTTTGTCATAAGAAAGGACTGGGGAGACATTTGGTGTCCATCTGTTGGGGAATAGCAGAATAAACTGTGATGTGCTAATATATAGGAATATTAAAAAAAATCTATTGAGAAAAAATATTAAGAAATAGCTAAAATGATAGATAAGCTTCGAAAAGGCTCACATGAACTAATGTAGAGAAATAATAAGAATCAAGGCAACAATATATTCACTATTTCTTACACTATGAAAGAAAACACCTTCGAAAGACTTGAGAACTTTCCTTAATATTTAGTAATGGCTTCTGAAGAAAAATGATGAAGCATTCTTTCTTCATCTCAAAAGAGAGATATAGAACTAGAACTATGGAGTGGAACCATCCATTCAAAACCAAATAATGACTTTTAAAAAACATAATTATATGTGTTACAAGGGAGAATTTCAATAGGTGGGAGAAAAAGAAACAAAAAGAAAATGATTAAATATCAAAAAATTCAGGGGGGGGAGAATAGGAGGTCTTAGAAGAAAGCATCAACAAGAAGGGCAGTTTTGTCCTTACTATATTAAATTTAATAAACATTTTTGAAAAGGTATGCTATTTTCTTCTTTGTTTATTCAAAAGGCAATTTTTATTTGTCAAATTCATAATGAATTTAATTAATATTTAATATGTGTTTGAGATAACATTTGTCAAATGTATATTATATTAAAAATGAGAATCAAGTGAAAAATTGACACAAAAAAGTTAGGAAAATAAACAGAATAGAAAAGCAGGATAATTGAAGATAAAGAGAAGGATACGAAAAAATAATACTTAGACTTTAAATTTGGTAATTTTTTAAAAAAAAATGTTAATTCATTTTATCTTGGGGTAAGAGATAACACAATAACTTTGGCAGAGAGCTGCTATAATTATCCCTAGTTTACACATTAGGAAACAGAGGAAAAAACCTTTTCCAGTATCCTACAGCTAGTCAGCATCTGAAGCTAGATTTGAATGCAAATATTCCTGATTCCAAGTCCAGTCTCTCTCTACAACACCTAATTACCCAAGATAAATAAATCTAGATAATTCTGGCATGCTTTTGTTTTGACTTTATTACTTTTTCTTTTTCTTGAGAAAGAAAGTCATCATTTTAGTGTAAATATTTTTGAGTGATACTGTGTGGATGATAGGCAATACTTCCCTTTCTCTACACTTGCTGAAAGTCTACCTACCCATTAACATTCAAGTCAAGTTTCCATGTTCTTCATGAAATTTTCCCGGAATCTGACTCTCATGGATCTATTTGAATCGCTTGTACTGCTAAAGTCTGTTGATTATAAAGCCACACTAAATGGCTCAGTGGTGTATATCAGTATTGTTTTGAAATAATAATTATCATAATTTTAATTATTGACATTTTTACAGTGTTTTAAGTTTGCAAAATCCTTTACAATCTATTATCAAGTTTAAGGCTCACACTAACCATGTTAAGTAGATATCACATCTATCACAATGTCAGTTTTACCCAGGAGAAAGCACCATGTATGACAGTCAGTAAATAAGCATTTGTTAAGTACCTCTAATGTGCTAAGTGCTACGGATATAAAGCAAGGCAAACAACAGTCCTTGTGAAAATGGGTGAAGATAGCATACACAAGGAATTTGAAAGCAAGGGAGGGAGGCAGAGAGAAGTCCAGAGGAGTACAACAGAGTGCAGATGGAAATGAGATTACTGGTCTAAACAACTTCCTTAAAAGAGGAACTTTCTACCCTCCAAACAAAGGGAGGGAAGGACCTTAGGATCAGAGGTCTGATGAGTTAATAGTTTTAGGTATGAAGGGATACTAGGAAATGAAAATCCTGAGTCAATGGTGAGACTTACATGAACTGATGCTAAGTGAAATGAGCAGAACCAGGAGATCATTATATACCTCAACAACGATACTGTTTGACGATGTATTCTGATGGAAGTGGATCTCTTCGATAAAGAGAGCTAATTCAGTTTCAATTGATCAAGGGTGGACAGAAGCAGCTACTCCCCAAGAAAGAACACTGGGAAATGAATATAAACTGCTTGCATTTTTGTTTTTCTTCCCAGGTTATTTATATCTTCTGAATCCAATTCTCCCTGTGCAACAAAAGAACTGTTCAGTTCTGCACACATATATTGTATCTAGGTTATACTGTAACCTATTTAACATGTAAAGGGCTGCTTGCCATCTGGGGGAAGGGGTGGAGGGAGGGAGGGGAAAAATCAGAACAGAAGTGAGTGCAAGGGATAATGGTGTAAAAAATTACCCTGGCATGGGTTCTGTCAATAAAAAGTTAAAAAAAAAAAAAACTTTCATTATCAATTGGGAGGAGTTAGTCTGCTTCCTTTTATAACATAGCAAATATGGAAATGGGCTTTATATAATGTCACATGTATAATTGATATGAAATTTCTTGCATTTTCAAGAACAGAAGCACAAGAGGGATTAAGAGAATTCAGAGCTTAAGAAATTAAAAGAATTGTTAATTGTTTTACATGTAATTGGGGAAAATAAATAAATAAATATGTATGTATATATGTATATGTGTGTGTATGCATATATTTAAAAGTCAAAAATAAATAAATAAATATTAATGCTTCTGGAAAAAGGAAAAAAAAAGAAAATCCTGAGTCAAGATGGAAGAGTCCAGAGGAATGAAGCCAAGTGGGAAAACATACAACATACATATACACATACTTATTTGTATACACACACATATGAATGCATGTATGGGTATGTACATCTATACTTTGTGTGTATGTGTGTATATATTAATTCGTGTTTTATTTTCCATATTAATTGTGAACACCTTGAAATCAGAGCTACATCTATGTATTTTATTATATTCCCTCATAGCATTTGAGACAAGATTGGACATTTAACATCCAATCTATTAGAGAGTAAAACAAAAGTCCAAAATTGTGTTGCTACTACTTGTGAATTTTATTAGTCCACATCATATATTTTGCACATGTAGATGTGGTATCTTTAAGTCTGAGACAAGATCTCCAACACCCGGCATGGGTTTATCCTTCAGATATGCATTGTATTCAATGCACTAAGCATTTATTTAATTTGAATTTTCAAAATTATCCCATTCAGTAAGCAGATATCTTATTTGTTCTGAGTGGAAATATGTAGGGGTAGGGAATTTTTACTTTGAATAAATCTGTAAGTGATACTCTCAAATCACAGCTTCCTACCAAAGATTGGGTCTGCATACTCATGGCAGGAATAAGCAGTCCTAGTCACATAGAGCATGCAAAGTTTGAAATTAGACATCATAAATTGAAACCCCAGATCTGTAATTGACTACCTCTGGGATCCTGAGATTGTCATCAACTTCTATTGGTTCAGAGGAAAGGACAACCTCAACTCCTTCATTGAGTTGTCTCATCTATAAAATGAAGGGGTTGAATTAGATAATCTCCTAAAATTCCTTTTTGTTCCAAATCTATAATCCCATGATTCTATGGGCATAGCTTCATAAGGCTGTTTATAGAGAACTGCCATGTGAATGGCTTGGATTGGTATTTTTAGTTATCATGCTATTTATTGCACCACAGAAATCTGTTATACAATTCAAGCTGAATGAAAATTTCACTCACATATCACATCACATAATATAAGAAGTAAAAAAAAAAAAAAAAAAAAAAAAAAGAGAGGGAAGTCCTGGATTGTTTAAATTAAATTAAATCTTTCCTTCCTTCCTTCCTTCCTTCCTTCCTTCCTTCCTTCTTTCCTTCCTTCCTTCCTTCTTTCCTTCCTTCTTCCTTCCTTCCTTCCTTCCTTCCTTCTTTCCTTCCTTCCTTCCTTCCTTCCTTCCTTCCTTCCTTCCTTCCTTTCTTCTTTCTTTCCTTCCTTCCTTCTTCCTTCCTTCCTTCCTTCCTTCCTTCCTTCCTTCCTTCCTTCCTTCCTTCCTTCTTTCCTTCCTTCCCTCCTTCCTTCCCTCCTTCCCTCCTTCCCTCCTTCCTTCCTTCCCTTTTTCTTCCTCTTCTGCTCAACCTTATCTACCTTTGACCTAGTCTAGAGCTCTGATAATCTTCCAGATACCAAATAATTCCCTCATCTTTAATATTGCTCTCAAATCTGACTAGACTTCTTATTCAAAAGACTTCCCTCGCCCAGTAATCTCTCTAGATTTAGTCAAAAGTCAGGGGAGGAACTGATGAAAGGGAAGGAAGGGAAAGAAGAGAAGAGAAAAATCAAAAGAAGTAAAGAAGAAAGGAAAAGGAGAAGATAACTAAAAATGGAACATGGGGTAGATTTTTCAGGCAGTTTTCAATTTCACTGAAGAAGGGCAATCAAAATTAAAGCAACCAAAAAGCAGGGGCAAATTTAGGCAATAAACATTTCCCTTTTGATAAACTGCTATTTATGTCCTGCCATGTTCCCTGTTGAGCCACATTAATGTCATTATTAAGTTATTTTATCTATAATCTGAGAATTTTTTTATCTCTATAAAGAGTATGTCATCATAACTAAGGATAGAAGATAGAGGGGTCAGAAACATTTAAAACTTTGTTTTTAATAATTCTGTCAATGAAACAGGAATTATGGATTCAGAATCTATTTGGAAACTAAAGGGGATGTAGAAGAAAGCATTTCATGTATTAGAACAAATTTTACAGCATCATTGAGAAGAGTTGATGCAAAAGACTTTCAAGTCAATGAATGTTTAACAGCGCAGTGAGTTTGGTTAAGCAGTCTGGTTGGTAATAAAGGCAGGGAAGAAACCTCTCAGTGGAGAATGCTACTTCTAATAAATGTCCTTGGGACTTCAGAGTCAACTCCACAGAGCATCTGCATCTGTGGAGATACACAACGGAGAAGTGAAAGGAGAAAAAATTCCCAAGGTCTAGTATGATGGGATGGGTGAAATCATCATCCCACCCCCTTAATGAATGCCTTTCTTAGGATGCTATTTTTATGGTGAGGAGAGAGGGAGAACCCACGCTCTGATAAGGACTATTTAAAATAGGCTGGAAATAAGTGTTGATTTCATGTTAATTGACTGCAGCCAAATGGCCCAAGAGACCGTGATAAAGGGCTCTGCTAGGCTGAGTGACAACACCTGGAGCAGGTGACATTGTCAAACCATCTGGAATAATATTCTTTCCAATGAGCTTCTTATTGATGCTGTCACCCTTAAGTCACCCTTTGATAATTATACAGTGGGAACTGGCAGCAGGAATCTGTGGGGAAGGTTGAGTCATGACTCCTGTTTGGAATCTCAATATCTTCACATTCTCAGAAAACTGTATACATGGCCCATGGCCTATTTTGTGGGAGCTTCTGTGTGCAAGTTTGCAAACACTCTCTTTCTCTGTTTCTGTCTCTGTTTCACCTTCTCTGCCTCTGTTTTTGTGTCTTTCTGTCTCTGTCTCTCTGTCTCTGCCTTCCTTCCTTTCTTCCTTCCTTTTTTTCTTCCTTCCTTTTTTTCTTCCTTCCTTCCTTTTTTTATTCCTTCCTTCTCCCCTTCCTTCCTTCCTTATCTTCTTCTTCTTCTTCTTCTTCTTCTTCTTCCTTCTTCTTCTCCTTCTCCTTCTTCTCCTACTTTTCTCAATTTCTGTCTCTGTCTCTGTCTTTCTCCCTCCTTTCCCCCTTTCTCTTTCTTACTTTCTCTCTTCTTTCTCTTTTCTTTTTCTCCTCTCCCCTCAATACTTAACAAATCAAATCAATCCAATAATTATTCCTAATAATGCATACCTAGTTGCATACCTGTAGTTCCCAAATCTCTCCACTTGGAAAAAAGATAATTATCTTTAACTATGAGTTCTCCAGAGTCAAGTTCAGTCATTAAAAAGTGGTGGCTTTTGATATTTTTCTTCATTATCTCTACTTACTTCACATTGTCTCAATTTACAAACACTTTCCCAAAATTCTCTAATTGAATGATTTACCTATCATCATGCAATATTTTTTGTGAAGCAGGCTTTGAATACAGGTCTTCCTACCTCTTCAGCCATCACTCTATCCCATTATGCCATACTCTTTCTCTTAAAAATTAAATATACTACAATATAGTATCTGGACATAGACACATTATAAAAGTTTGATCATTGAAAAATGCATCAAGATTTGTAAAAGGAAATTTGTGATGAAATCCAGCTCTTTTAAATTAAAAGGCAAAAAATGAAATTCATATGATAGAAATCTTTTGTACCCATCATTTTTTTTTATTCAGCAATCACATTTTTTCTATTTTTATACTATAGTTTATTCAGTTATTCTTCAATTGATGACACCCACATGATTTTCTTTGAGTGTGAGTTGGAGGTGAAGGGGAGGGAGGGGGAATGTTGCTATTGTCACACATACATAAACAAAACTGCAGCATTCTTTCCCTTTTGTCTTTAACCAAAGGAACTAGAACCTGATATGTAGCTCTTTGGCAAATTTCCATTATGCTTATCAATCAGCAAGGTTTTTTAAATGTACCTATGCTCTTTATTGTCATATTGATACAAAATTTCTCTGCAGAAAATATAATACAAAACATAAAAGGATAACCTAGAACTTAAGGAGTCTTGGGTTCAAGGCCTGCTTCTGAAAAATATTATAATTATAGGGGAATCACAAAATATTGCAGAGTTCCAGAATTCCTCTAGGCAAATCAATGGTTTTTAATTTAATTTAATTTTTAATGTATAGAAGAAAAACAAGCTTTCCCATAACACAGATAAAAAAAAAAGATGTTGTACATGGAACTTCAAATATACAACAAAATTATCTTGCAAATTCCTTTTTTCCCCCTTCCGTTCTCTCCCCTTCCCACCTGAACTTTAGAGGTAGTTACCACTAGACATAAATAAGTACACAAACATACACACACTCCAAAGATGCTTAGGGGAAATGAAAAAAGACCTATATATTATATAAAATATGCATAACAGCTCTTTTTATGGTGACAAAAATCTGGAAATTTCAGAAATGCCCTATCAATTGGGGTTGGGGAACAGCTGAACAAATTGCTATATATGATTGTGATAAAATAATACTAATGCTGTAAGAAACAGTAAGTTCATGATTTTAGGGGGGGAAACATGGAAAGACTTGCACAAAATAATGGAGAGCAAAATGAGCAAGACCAGGAGAGCACTGCATATAGTAACAATCTTCATTATTTGTGGGTTCTGCTTACTTCACATTGCCTCAGGTTATAAAAGCCTTCACAAGATTTTCTGAATTAGTGATTCATCTTTCATCATACAATTTTTTTCTGAAGCAGACTTTGAACGCATGTATTCCTATCTCTTCAATATATTTGTATGTTAGAAACAACTTCAGCAAATAAGTTATTTTGTCTATTATAATAAGGTTTTCAATTACAGTGTGTTAAAAAGCTGTAATAGTAGAAGTTGTTCCCTATATCAGATGTGTCGAGCACAAGACACAGGAGCCACATTAGTGCCTGTAGCACATCCAAGTGTGCCACAATCAGATTACAATACAGCTTAAAAACAATGGAAAAAAAAATGAAAATACAATGAAACAGATACTATTACATTTTAACATTAAGTCAATAGTCAGATCACAAGGATCCTTATGTATCATTTAGTGACTCTCATTTTTATTTTAGTTGGACACCATTCCTCTAGACTAATCATTATTCTTATCATTATTATATCAATTTTATCAATATTATATCAATAATCATTATTATAATCAAATTATGATTCTGGGGGGAGAGGGGGAAGTATCATTTATGTCCTCTTCTTCTATTAGATTATAAATCTAATGAAGGTAAAGCACCATATTTTATCTAAAGCACCATTAGATACAATATGGTGCTTTACCTTCATTAGATTTATAACCATATCCCCCAATCCCTTTTATCCCAGTGGGTTGAATATGGCAGGCAGTTTATAATTTCTACTTGAATATATTAATTTATTTTCCAATCTCTCTTGGAGGGAAAGAAATTCTACTTTTCTTTGAGTTACAGTGAAAACTGGTTCAAATATCTGAGACTATACAATAGTAATACTATTCTTGATTAGTAATCAACTCAAAAGCAAGTATCTGTATACACACATTCACACATACTATATATATAAATGCATATGTGTGTCAGTACATATATATATATATATACATTTGAACTATAATAATTACTAATTTTTCTTTATATTCATCCTTGTTCCTCATCCAAAGCAATTTTAAATTAATCAAGGCCTTTCATGGATTAACCCAATTGCTTCTCCATTGGATAGCAGAATATATTTTTTATTTCATAATGTATTTTGAAGAAGCTTACAATAAATATTCCTGGTTGAATGATAAGTCAAATATTATATGTGATTCATCAGAATTTCTGGCTTTTCCTAACACTCCATGGATTCACTAAGTCACCTGGGAGAACAAATCACATAGTTTAAGGACCACATGAATGAAGCAAAACAAAACAAACAAACAAAAAAATGATTCCTGTTGGATATTATTGCAAGATAGTGAAGATTTCCTCCTGTTTTATTGTCAGCACTAAAGAGATGACACTTTATTTTTCTTAGTCTGCTAAGAATAAAGAAATTTAAAAATTTGGAACACAAAATTTTGCAGAGGTTGAATGTTGAAAGCTATCTTAGCATGAAGAAATTGCTTTAATATGTCCCATCAGGAAATTGATATAATGTACCACAATTCCCATCTAATATAGCATTCCCTGTAATTTTATTACATGTATAAATAACCTAGCTATTAAGTATCTGAAGCCAGATTTGAACTCACAAAGATGAGACTTCTTCACTCCAAACCTCGCACTTGATCCACTAAGCTACTTAGCCATCCATACACTTAAGTGGGGTGTATAGATATTCAGAGAGGACTAAAACTTCTGGTGTGAGGGCTTGCCAAGCCCTTTTTAGGGCACCTCATTCATCTTTGGTTTCTACCTATCATTCAACTTTCATCTTTGGTACCAAGAAGCTTTAGCATGTTTATAATTATAGAATACATTGTATTCAGAACTGTCCTTCTCTTCTTTTCTTCTTTGTAGATTTTCTTTTGTTCTCTGTAGCATACTTTTAACTTTATTCTATTTTTCCCCTTTTCTCCCCTTTATCTCTTCTCCTCCTCCCCCCCCCCACTGTAGCAGGCTACAGTTATACATAGATATATTTATGTATACATATGCACAAATAAATATGCACATATATTCATATTCACATACATACACAAATATATCTATCTGCATAAATCATATACCTACATGTGTGGTGTTTTTCTTCTTTAAAATATAATAATTCTCTCTGGGAGCAGGTTTCTCGGGGAGGTTTTCTGCAGGCAGCCTTAGTTTCAGTTGAAAGTAATAATCACCCAAATGCAGCCAGGTGCTAAAAGTTCAAATCTTTTATTGTGTCCTTCAATATAGCCCGGTTAGTTTTCTTAGAGGCCTATCTCTCTGCTTGGTTCCAAAAGCTCTTGCAGATTTTCCCTTGCTTCTGCCTCTGCTTTCTTCAGCCTCCAGCCAGCCAGGTGGAAGTTGTAATGAATCTTTCTTGCCTCCGAGAGAGGGCTTCTGGCTGAACTCACTTGCTGCTCCCCTCTCAATCTTTTCAGCTGAACTCTAGACTGAGTCCACTTATATATCATCTCCCAAAGGTTTACCCCTCCCCTCCCGAGGGAGGGATTAAGGGAGGTGTGAATTCGGATATCTCATACTAAATCCTGAAATCTCTCAAAAGTGTGAACTCCAATGAGTACAGGTGTGAATACAAGCATTGTTTCTCAGTTCTACTTAATACCTTGTTTCTTCTGGCCCATAATATCTCTTTGTAAGACTGGAGCAATCATACTAAATTAGATAATTATTGTCTCTATCAACTCTAATGACTTAACAATTTGTAAAGATTCCAACATATATGCATTTATATGCACCTCTTTGAGGTTGTATTATACTTATTTGTTTCCTGTTTCTCTGAAGGTGGATAATATCCTACTTATATAAAATCATTCCACATATTTCTAAATTGACCAACTCATAATTTTCCATGCCACAGCAATATTCTAACTTCACACTATCCAGTTGTTCTGAACATTCTAATAACTGTAGCCTGCTACAGCCTGGCAGCTAGGTAGTGAAGTGGATAGAGCACCAGCTCTGAAGTCAGGAGGACCCGAATCTGGCCTCAGATACTTAACATGTCCTGGCTGTGTGACCCTGGGCAAGTCACTTAACCCCAATTGCCTCAGCAATATATATATTTCTGCCTCAATATTAGTTCTTTAGCATTTTGATATATACTGTTCCAAGACCTGATGTCTTTTAATGTAGTAGCTGCTAGGTCTTATATGATTCTAACTGGGGCTTCATCATATTTGAATTTCCCCCTTATTGATCATAAGATTTTCTCCTTGATCTGGGGATTTTAGAATACAGCAATGAATTCTTGTAGGAATTCCTCATAGGATATCATTATGGTCATAATTGGTGGGTTTTTTTTTTCCTACTCTTCCCTCTTGTTCTATCACTTCAGGACAAGTATTTTTAATTATTTCTTGTATTATTGTGTCAAGATATTTCTGTTTCTTTTTGTCACAGCTTTTAGATAGATCAATGATTCTTAGTTTTCTCTTCTTTATCTGCTCTCCAGATCTGTTGCTTTCTTTATGAGATGTTTCACATTCTCTTCTAGGCTTTCATTCATTATGTTTTGTTTTATTATTTCTTGGTTTCTTATAACTTCCCTGCTTTCTCCTTGTTCAATTTTAGCTCTTCTATGAATTCTTTTAAAAAAACAGGTAACCATTTGACATTACTCTTTGAGTTAGGAGAGACTTTTTTCTTCCTTGTTTCAGTATCCTCCTCTAAATATTAGTCCCAGCCCCTGTCCCCTAATGACTTTCTATGATTGAGTTCTTTTTCTGCCTCCTTTTTTAAAAACTAAGAGCATGTTAATGTAATCACCTCTAGGGAGGGGGCACCTCTGGTCTCATTATATTTGTTTTGTTTGTGGGGAAAATCTGGAGAGTTTGCTATTTTCTGTCTTATTCAACTATCTTCCCAGAATCCTATAAGTGTGTAAATTTTACTTCCCCATTCTCTTTCTTAGTTAATGAAAAAATAAGTTATCTGAAATATGGAAAGAAGAGAAATTAGAGAAGACTAGGTCTTAGATAAACCTACATTTAATAATAATAATAATAATAATATCAATAGCAACTATAACAACAATTCAAATTTATAGAGCCTTGTAAGACCTGCAAAACAATTTTTACATATTATCTCAAGCATTTTATGAGGTAGTTACTATTATTATCACCATTTGACTGCAAAGGAAACCTAAAGCTGAAAAAAATTAAAGTGGCTTTCCCAGAGATACACAACTAGCAGGAGTTTGGGTGGTATTTTAACTCAAAATTCTCAATCTTAAGTCTAATGTTCTATCCACCAAACCTTGGAGAAATGCTGACATTTCTGATCATAACAAAGAATGAAGCATTCTGGGAGATCCCCCTTTCTATTCATTAATTTTATTCAATTCTATAAGCATATATTAAAGTATATACTGTGGGAAAGACCTTGATTATACATAAACAAAAGTCTCTGCCCTCAAGGAGTTTCTTTTCTACTATACTATAAGTATATTCAATACTATAAGTATTGAGCAGAGACCTTTAACAAATTTATATAGTTGATAAAATTTCATAATGTGATGCTGGAGAAACTGAGACAAGACAGAGATTAGGGTTTTTGATAATTTATTAGTGGAGAGCTTTGACTAGTTGACTGGAGGGGACTCTTGTCTTAAAGCACCCAGTATCTAGCAATTAATTCCAGAGACTTTTATAGGGCTCCAACTATCAAGAAAACAAAGGCAAAGGGAACAAACATCTGGAAAGTCATAATTTCAGAAAAGACCATACATTCTGATAAGTTGGGATTGAAGAAGGTGATCAAGCAGGAGACAGGAAGTCTGAGCCAGGAAAGATAGAGGGTACCCTCTAGGTATTTGAAATAAGCCATCCAGAGTTTTATGACTCTTTGGAATGCCAGAGTGGCCAGAACTCCTCAGCCCTAATTATCTCAGTACTAATCATGTTTGTAATTACAATTCAGGAAACCTGAGCCAAGGACACTGAAGTATTTCAATAATAGGAAATCTTTCAAATACAAACAAGTGGTTCACAGAGAGATTTAAATCAGTCTTTTGATTAAGGAAGTGCTAGTTTGTATATTTGTCTAAACCTTGCATAAATAATAGTCATTAAACATTATGGCAGGAAAAATAGCTAGAATGTTGCATTCATATCCTTCACTCTAAAGAGCTACAGGGGAATGACATCCAGTATATTATTTGGATCCTCAAAAATGATTCAAAGGAAGACAAGGACAATAATCATATAGAAGGAGCAGTATGGATGGTTGTAATGTGAATTGCTAAATGATCCAGTGAAGGGAGTACACAGGCAAACAAAGTTTTCTTTGAAGTACTGAATTAAATAAGTCTTTTCATGGACTGATTGAGATAAATAACAACAATAAAAATAAGAACTTGGATTATTATTTCCTTGGCATGGGAAAGTTCCAAACAAAGAAATTCCTTCTACCAATGCAAGTAGACATTTATTTGCAACTTAAAATACTATAAAATTTTCTAGAGCTCTGAGAGGTCAGATGACTGAATCAGAAACATTTTCCAGTGTGCCTCAGGGGCAGGACTTCAGGCTAAGTCTTCTGGCTTTAAATCTAACTTTCTTATCCCCATGCCATAAAACAGATGATGATGATGATGATGATGATAATGATAAGAAGGATGATGATAATGATAAGGATAAGGATGAGGATGATGGTGATGGTGATGGTGATGATTATGATGATGACCAAAATTCATATAGAGTTTTAGGGCTGGCAAAAGACTTCACATACATGATATCACTTGAAGCTCATAAGTAACATTATGATTATACATGACTTGTTCAGGTGACAGCTCATAAGTTTCACAGGTGAGATTTGAAAAGCCTAGGACTTCCTACCTCTAAGTATATTTCTCTAAGTGCATTACTTTTCAACTTATTCTTAGACTTGAGGACAAGAATTGGATAGAAAATAAGACTCCTTGTAGCCCTTATGGAATATAGTCCAATGTCGTATATTGAATAAATATTCATTTAGTAAATATTTTTTGTAAATGACAGAATTTTAGAGCTATAAAAGTATCTTAGCAGTTAGATGGTACAATGAATAGAGTGCTGGACCAGAAATCAGGGAAATTCATCTTCCTGAGTTTAAATCTACCCTCATACATTTACTGCCCAAGTGAGCCTAGACATGTCACTCAATTAACCCTGTTTGCCTTCGTTCTTCATATACAATACGTACTAGAGAAAGAAATGGCAAACAACTTCAGTGTCAAGAAAACCCCAAATAGGTTCATGAAGAATTGAATATGATCATACAACAACAAAACAAATCATTTGCTTCAATCTTCATTTTATATGTACCTGGACTCTGAAAAGATAAAATTTCTTCCCCATTTTCCCCAGCTAGCCTATCTTTGTTTATCACACTTTGTTTCCACAACAGGAGATATTTGTTTTCCTATTTTAATACTTTGTGACTTCATACAGGTTGTCTGTCATTCCTGGAATACAGGAGGAATTAACATTCTAATGTTTCTCCTCTTAGAATACTCAGCTTCAAGCCTAGTTCAGGTGTTGCTTCCTATAGGAAAATTGACCTCAGTACCCTAAAGGCTAGTATTCTTTCCTAAAGTACTTTGTGAATTTTTTTTTGGTAATAAATCAGGGCAGCTATAATAACTATATATATATATATATATATTATATATATATATATATATATATATATATATATATATATATGTAAAACTAACAATAAATCAGGATGGTACTGTGGAATAGAGCACAGTAGTCAAGAAGACCTCAGTCTAAATCCTTCTTTGGACAAAAAAATGTGCAACTCTGAACAAGTACTTTAAATTGCCTCAGTTTCCTCATCTGTAAAATGGAAATAATAATACCACCTACCTCACAGGATTGTGGTCAGTATCAAATGAGTTAACAATTGTAAAGTGCTTTGCAAATCTTAAAAGTGTTGCATAAATGTTAGCTATCATTATCATGTTGAGAACAAACATTTTTTGTTGTTTTTGTTCGTAGCTTGTGTGCAATAGATGTTTATTAAATATTGAGCTTATTTAAATAACAAGGCTCAAACTTAGGTCACCAAATAGGTCTTTCTCCAGCATTTTCCTCCTCTTCCTCTTCTTCCTCTTCTACCTTTTCCTCCTCCTTCTTCCCCTCCTCTTGTTCTTCTATCTTTTCCTTTTTTCCTTTTTTTTTTTTTTTTTTTTTTTGGTCAACACATTAGTATTGATTGTCCTAGTGAAACTTTTGAATTTACTATTATCAGATGTTTGGTAGCAAATTGGACTTTAGACTTGATTAAATTTCCATTCCTATTTCAGATCTTACCCATCCTTAGATAAAAGTGCTAATGAGCAATGAAATAACCAAAGTATGGCTAGCAGACAAGAAAGGAGCCTGGGGCTTGGATAAAGCAGAGTTCAGAGAAAAATGGAAAACCTAGGAAAACAGTTCCTATTTTGACTGAAGTCTAGCTAGCAAATTCAAGTTCTAACAAGATTCTGGCCCCTAGCAGTACTCCATCTTTTAATAATGAAATGCTTATTAAAAACAAACCAAAAACAAAATCCCACTCCCTACATAAAATCCTAGATCAGATTCAGAAACAAAGGCTAAATGCTAGCTTCCACAATAAGTCAGAAAATAACAGGCATAGGTGAATATAAAGGGTGGAGGAGGGATAAGGAGTGATTAAAAAAACAACATTATTCTGGCTTGAAGATCTTGGGCAAATACAAGTATGTTTGCCCATCTTTTCAGCAGTACCCATAGTGTTAGTCTGCCTCCCAAAATAGATGGACTTGATATAGCCAAATATGAAGAACCAGTTGAATTGCTTGGCCTCCACAATGTTCTATTTTAAAAAGTCACCTAGTTAAGCTTTCACTAAAAAGAGGGAAAAAAATACTTTGGCAGCAGGTTATTTTTTTCCTATGAAATCATAAAGCTTAATCCAAAAATTTCCTGGAATTTATCGTGCCAAAGGCAAAGTTATAAATAATTTCCTCCTCATTAGATCCTACCTTCTAACCTCTGAAATAGTGGGTCTATGCTAGCCACATCAAAACTGCCACTCACAAAAGAACATTTGAAAAAAAGGAAGAGAATGGGGAATAACCTGTTCTCTAATGGCTTCTAACTACTGGATACTCCTTTCTTTTAGATGGCCTGCAGAGAATAGGGGTGACCATGCTCTATGTTGGAGAAGCTTTCAAGGGGCAAATTTGGAGAGAAGTACCATAGGTATTCCAAAATAATAAGATCTGTCAGTGGAGCAGTTATGCATCTGATGAGCACTTCATGCTGTATTTGAAACTTTATTAATTATTGACAAGAGTCTCTGTTCTCTCCCTATATTTCTTTGTGAGAAAGATTATCTGGCAATATGTTCAACCTTCCAAGTGAATATTAGGATCGTAGAATTAAAATCCTTAGTCAATTATATTACTTTTTTCTTCTTTTCCTTCCAACTTTACTTTCTTTATATATGTAACAAACAGTTGGATATTTGGGGGTCATTGGAGAATGGACAAAACAGTTAATTAAATTTTCCCAGGGCTGGCATTAGACTAGTGTGTAATACTGAGGGGATTGATTGATACAGAGAAATCATTTCTCTCTGTGGTGTGTGTATGTGTGTGTGTGTGGGGGGGGGAGTGTTTGGAGGGGAATGAAGCCCATTGTCTGACTGCTGTATCGTTGCCTTAACTAGTGAGACAAGTTGAAAACTGAAATTTTCAAATATATTTTGGTAATTGATTTCATTTGTAATCCTATATATATTCATATATTTTAAAGGCCTTATTCTGAAATGGAATCCATGGCATTATCCTTTTCCTGAAGGGGTCTATGATATATGTGGTTATGTTGAGTTTTCTTTATAGAGCTTTCTCTTCTCTCTGGGTTCTTCTCACACTATATCATGCTTCTGCGTGGGATAGTATTTATAAGAGAAGTGTGTGGGACTGAAGAAAAGAAATTCTTTACTATTTATTTTTCTATACTGTTAGAATAAATGTTATTTCTCTACTGGCTCGTTTAGAAAAAAAAAAGTATCAATTGGGGCTTAAACTGTTGTTTTTTTGTTTTGTTTTGTTTTGTTTTGTTTTTAAATAAAGTCACACCCAAAGCTTGCCATTAACTTAAGGTATCTTTTTAAAAGTTCACAAATGAGGGAATCCTAGGTTACATAAATAATATCCTTCTGGACAATTCTCCCAACTTGCTTTCACATTTATGGCTTACGTGCTCAAGAGAGGACTATACTTCTGGACTCTGGCAAGTATTCTGTAATTAGCCATTCCTAACAATATAGCTCATGTACCCCAAGCAGTGTGCTTCCAATTATCAGTCAATAGACAATTAACACAAAGAAGAGGGCAGCAACTAAAATGTCAAATAATACTAATTACAACCCCTCCTCCTAAATTTTACATGCAGCATCTTAATGAAATGTGAGCTAAAACAAGAGGCCCAATAATTGTGAGGTAAATAGTTAAGCGACACATGGCAAAAGATAATTTACTCCTTTGGATTTTATGGGTCTTGAAGTCCTTTTTCTCATGGTGGAATCGTTATCAAACTCCTCCATGGACATAGCATCTCAAATGTGTAGATAGTTTAGTTAGGCCCTTGCAGTCTGATCCTCTCCACAGATTGGAAGGCTATAGCTATAGGGCTAGTTCTTCCTTTAGTCCATAGTCCACTTTCTTTGCTATGAAAGCTCCTGCTCCTTGAAGTTTTTTTCCAACTCCTACTGAAAGCATCTGTTCAGAATGTGTCACTGTGGCTCTCTCACCTGTGTCTAGAATATGTTAGAATGGATTTTCCAATTCATGGCTTATCTCATTCTGATTGCTCTTCAAGTAGATGCATTACTTTATGTAGGAAGTGAAAAGCAAATAATTCCTTCTTGCCCCTAGTCTTACAAAGGGGTCTCTTCCATAGGTGGTTCCTGATTGATACTTACTTCAAGTACTGCTGGCTCCACACACATGACCAATTAGTAGCCCTGTCAATCAAATTGTTTCAGTCAGATCGTTATCATACTTTGCTATGGAATCATTAGGTATTAATATCTTTTTAATAGCTCACAATCTGGGTCTGTGCCCTGCATCCAATTGAGCTGAACAATATCAAATCTTTTTTCTACTAGATCCAAGTTCCTTGATGTATGTATGTGATAGACTGCTAAAGACCATGTTCCACTTCTTAGAATCATGTTTTTACATGATAACAAAGGATTACAAAGGAAACCAAATAAACTGAATTATTGTTATCAAAGTACAAAAAACATTCACAAACTCCAATTAAGAATACTTGCTCTATATTAGTGTACTTAATGTATATAACTTGCATGATATTTGTAGCCCAAGACATATAGTGACTCACATTGTTTCTCTCTCTCTCTCTCTTTCTGTCTCTGTCTCTGTAATTTGTCTCCATCTCTATCTCTGTTCATCTGTTTGCTTGTCTGTCTGTATTTCTCTCTTTTTCTCTCACACATATACACACACAGAGAGACACACATAGAGACAGAGACACACAGAGACAAAGACAGAGAGACAGAATAAATTTATTTATCTCCATCCCTACTTTTCCCAATCCCATATCCTTCTGACTTCCCCAACAATTTTTTCACAAGCTGTTTTTCACAATCTCAGACACTGAAGGTCTGGCAAATAAAGCTTGGGGTATGTGTGTGTGGGAGAGAGATCCTTTAGGAGAGCTTATTTCCATAGCTTCTGGTAGAGATGAGGGGCCATCCAGACAGCTGGGAGAGATCTGCATAACCCTGGTTGAGCTGTTCATCAAAGTGATACCTTTTTTAAATAAAACATCAAAGGCTGGTTGCTGTAGGGTTTGTCTAAGACAGAGGGAAGATAAGCTGTCTTGCTATCCAGCAGAGAAAGAGAGCACACTCTTTGGGATTCTAGTCAGACTTGAGGCAAACTTCTTTTTTCAAATGCTCAGGGCTTTCAATATGAGGCTGCTAAAAGCCAGACTGATCTCCTCAGAGGGTTTGGGATTTTGGAGCTCCCATCAGGGGGAATTCTAATGTTATATGTTGAGTTTTTAGTGAGGAGATAGAAGAAGGAAGACACTGAATTTAGAGTTGAGGCAGACCATAATGGTCATTCAATCCAGCACCCTCCATTATAGATGAGGATACTGAGCCCCAGAAAAATCACATAGATAGTAAGAAGTGGGGATCTCTCCTTAGTTAGGTCTCTTAGGTCCCATAGCTGTGGTGTGACAGGGGAGAAGGCCACATCCATCTGTGATCAATAGGATGGTAACCCAAAGCTTCAGGTGTTTTAGGAGATTGTCTAAATAGTCAGACTAACAAAACTTTCATCAAATCAATCTAAAGCATTTGTTAAGTGTCCACTCTTTTCTAGGCCCCAGAAGAACAAATTTAAAAAAAAAATACTAAGAAAGAACTATACCAAGAATGCAGAACTATACCAAGAATGCAGTATTTTTTTAAACACAAGTGGGAATATTTCTAGAAATGCTCCTAATGAAGCAGATCTTTATTCAGGTAAAAGACTAAAAATTATAGATCCAGCCATTGACTTGGAGCAGAAAGGGCCCTGCCAAGCATGAAATTACTTGCCTCAAGTCATAGGCAGTAAGTAGCTCAACTTGCTTGTGAACCTGGGACTTCTGACTTCCAGTGCAGTGAGTACTCTATCCAGTATATCAAGTTTCTTCCCATATTTTAATAGGATGGAAAGTCAAGGGGCAACTACATAGCAGAGTAAAGTACAGGGCCCCAAAGCAGTTCAAATCCTCCCTCAGACACCTAATTAATCATGTGACTCTCTTGGTCTCAATTTCCTCATCTGTAAAATGAACTGGAAAAGGAAGTGGCAAACTACTCCAATATCTTTGGCAAGAAAACCCAAATGAGGTCACCAAGAGTCAGACATACCTGAAATGACAGCAAGTAAGTAGGGCCTCATAAAACAGGAACAGATAAGCCTCCTTGGCTACATATACCTTATTCTCCTTTTCCCCCACCCCTGTTCTGGACACAATAAAATAATTCAATTCAATAAATATTATTAAGGGCCTGCTTTGTACCAGGCACTGTGCTGAATGTCTGGGTTAAAAATAAGAAAAATTACATTGGCTCTGCCCTCATGGAGTTTAGGGTCAAACAAGAAAAGATACTATGCAAAAGAAAGCTGGAAAGGTAGAATGTACCACAAGCAGGGCCTCTGACTGAAAAGTGAAAGCTATCTGGAAAGTTCTCATTCTAGCCTTCTATAAAAGAAGCTTTGGGGAAGAGTCTGGGGCTCTACCCTATAGTCTTCCAAGTAGCAAAAAGAGCACAGAGGAATTGAGAATATATTGAGCATCAAAAACTGAGTTAATTAGCATTGATGAGATTATTATTATATAGTCAAAAGGCCTCTAAGCTAGTGATAACTTCATTTCTTGAGTCTTTCCTTACACTCCTAAAAAGCTTAAGAAATGTTATAAAACAATATGTTGATGTCTCTGTGTCTCCCTGTCTCTACCTCCCTCTCTCTCTCTCTCTCTCTCTCTGTCTGTCTGTCTTTCTCTGTCTCTCTCTCTCTTTCTCTCTCTCTCTTTGTTTCTTTCTCTGTCTCTCTCTGTCTCTTTGTTTCTCTGTCTCTCTCTGTCTCTCTGTCTTTCTCACACACATGCACACAAAAGTATACACAAATAATTAAGTTTAATCTGCATTATTAAACTTTTTTTACATCCAGACAATTATATAAAAAACTCAAACCTAGATATGAGATAATTGCTGATTTCTGACATTTAAATTTTCATAATGAAAATTCCACAATGGCATCTCAAAAGCTAGTTAGAGCTGATTCTGTTACACTGGATCCAGGGCCATGCTTGTGTTAGTACATTTTGTCTGCCCACACATCCTGGAAAATCACATGAAACTTAAGATCTAAACACTCAGGAACCCTGAATCCCCAAAACAATTTTCGGTGCTAAACATTTGGTAAGCACATGGAATATTCACTGTAAGCTAGGATGAAGTGTTTGGTCAAGAGGTCCAAGGCTTAAACCAAGATGTAGACACCAAAGAAATGCCTCAGGACATTAGCTATCTGGAATGACCTCTGCTCTTTTCTCTAAGAAGTTTGGCCACTGGTGGCTCAGATTCTCTGGCTAGAAGATGAAAGCTACCTCTGTGAGAACAAGTCAGAAAGATTTCAGCTGGATATAGGGCAAGGAATTGTCTGCCTCCTCCAAAAGAGCTGGCAAAAAAAGCACCTACTTCAAGGCTTTAAGCTATGAAAGCATGGCAACACCTGCTTTTTTTCTGAGGGAGAGATAGCTGAAGTTTTCAAATGAGGCAGAAGCTGTAAGTGGTAAAAATAAAGAGTAAAGCAATGTGTAGCAGAAACCTACATGACAGTGCTCTATGGGTCTAAAATCTTAGCTCAGGGGTTCTTGTCACTATTTACTTTGAAAGGTTTACCCTCAATAGCTTAAAGCAGACTTTGGTCTGCTTTGGTACAGACTCAATTTAAGCCTTGGGGAAGTATGGGGTATTCAGGGAGGACTAGCACCTCTAGGGTGAGGGCTTGTCAATCCTTTTTCAGAGATACTCATCCACCTTTGATAGCTACCTGTCACTCAACTCTCACCTGTGGCTCCAAGAAGCTGTAGCACAAAGTTTCTAAACCTGTAGATGGCGACCCCACATGGGGTAGCTTAACTGAAAGTGAAGATCTTGAAAAATCAATAACATGCCAGCATTTAATTCTTCATGTAAGAATAAACAAGCACATCTATCCCTTTAGTATGAAAAATTGTTTTTGTCTTTAATAAATGGAAAAATTATTTTTATGGCAAAGAATTATTTTAAAATATTTTTTATGATTTATTATCAATAAATGTTTGATTTGTGTACCTATTTTATATATCTATATACCAGTAGTCATGTAAAAAATTTCTTGTGCAAAAAAGGTGGTTGCCAGTGGAAAAAGTTTAAGAAGCCATACTATAGTACATCCAGGGGCCAAACCTCAAACATCTTGGCAGTTGGGAGATGTCTATGTCAAGCATTTGAAGATCCCCAGGCAGAATGGGAGGCTGAAGTAGGTGTTATGAAGGGCATTGGAGAAGCTAAGATCATCTACTACATGTTGGAGTCCCCTCTGCTCTTGACTTTGACTAGCCACAGAACTTCAGTGATTCTGGGAGAGTGGGTCTGAAGACTTTTCAACTCTGTCTTATTTAAATCCAAGTCATATACAAATCAATATTTCACCTTGTGGTCCTCTTCCAGGAATACTAAAAGTGCCTAGAGGATAAAGCCCTTAATTTTTTTCCCTGTGTTTCTGGATGCAGATGTGTTGGCCCAAATCTGGCTTTGGGACTCTACCTTGCATCTAGATTTAGAATCAGAGCTAGGAGAAGTGAGGGTGGTTAGATTTTAGCTGTATTAGTTACTAGCAGTACTATTTTGTGCAAGTTGCTCCTTCCTTTGGACTTTTCTGTAAAAAGAAATTTGTTTAGATGACCTCTTAGGTCCTTTTCAACCCAGAATCCATAATCCTATAATCAAATTATCTTTAGTTAATTGAAAAGATTAGTCATTCAGAACATTTTGGCTTTTAATCATACTAGATAATAGTGACACTATATACATGGGAAAAAACACTCAAACATCTAAGTCAATTGAAATGCATCCTAACTATTGAAAAAATTGAACATGAAGGAAACAGTCAAAGCTTCCTGATTCTTACTTTTTTGGATGAACTGCTATTCAACACTGCCTTTTACTACTTGTAGTTAGAGAGATCTGGGTTGATAAGACATCTTTGAGTCTCAGGTCCCACACCTATTAAAAGGCACCATAACTTTCATAGTACCTGCATCACTGGGTTGTGGGGAGTAAGATAATCTGCTTTTCCAATTTTATAGAGCTAGATAAATGCCCATTTTCACTATCACATTATCATCACTGCTGTTATCATCTACCTATGCTTGGGGGACCAAGCATCCACCACTATGTGGGTGGGTTTTAGGGGAAGGAAGGAAGAAAGGGAGAGAGGGAAAGGAAGGAGGGAAGGAGAAATGGAGGAATGGAGAAAGAGAGGGAGGGAGAATGGGAGGGAGCCAGAAACAGAGAACTTATTTCTAGAATTATATTGACTAGGTAGAAAAGTGACTGAGGAACCATATATTCAGCCAAACTATAAAGCATCATCTAATAGTTGTTGAGTGTGTGTGTGTGTGTGTGTGTGTGTATGTGTATGTGTGTATGTGTGTGTGTATGTATGTTTGGTATAGGGGAGGGAGGATTGTATACATACATGTTGGGGGTTATCACTGCTGAGATGGTTGGGGACAAAGTTGTTCTGGATAATGGGTACTTAGGAGCTGCTTTAAAATCTTCACAGTAAATTTATTTAGAAGAATTGCACACATTTAACCAATATTGGATTGCTTGCTGCCTAGGAGAAGGGGAAAGGAAGGAGAAAAATTTGGAACATAAAGTTTTGCAAAGGTGAATGTTGAAAACTATCTTTGCCTGTATTTGGAAACATTAAAAAGTTATTATTAAAAATATAAAATCTTCAAAGTCCTTCACATATATCATCACACCTAAATCTCACAATTTTCCAAAGATATTAAGCAATACATGATTGTATCCCTTTTATCATTGTTTTTCAAATTGGGAAATAGATTCAGATTAAAAAAAAATAATAATGTCTGGTGTCTATTGGGTTATATAGAAGCTAATAATACAAACCACCTCCCAACATCATCTATTAAGTTACCTTAATAATGTGACTAATCAAGGACTCCCTGTTTATACAAACCCAGCCATAGCTCACTTAATACCTAGTCAGTTATATACAGAAAATAGACCTGAATAGAGAAAAAAGGGGCGTTAAGACATCTCATTAGTTAAAATAGATGTCAAAAAAATAGGATACATATTTGTTTGTTTGTTTCCTCTGCAAATTAGTCTTAAGAGGGACCTCTAGGCCTTTACCCAGTATCTATTTGTGCTCACTTTAGACACTATTTGTGCTCACTTTAGACACAATTTTAAAAATCTTGTTTATCAAGTTTCTTAGCCTAGAGCAATCTCAAAGCAACAAACCAGAGGTACCAAGGGCTCCTGGAAGCACTCTGATAGCAACAAGAAATGACAACTGACATTGAAGGAGAAAATAGAAAACATAGAACTATTTGCTTTTCCACAAACTTGGTACTTCATCTCCTACCTTCCGCCTCTGAATAGGCTGTCCCCTGTGACTGAATGTGTTCTCTCTCCTTCCCACTCTCCCTTTGCCTATTTTCTTTCTTCAAAGCTTCATTCTGATATTCCATCCTTTTAGGGAAATTTCCTGAGTTCCCTAGAGTCCTAGTGATTGATCCTTTCTCAAATGATCTATTTACCCATAAAGAAACTGTTCTGGGGCCACTCCCCCAGCATAAACTTTCATTGACATCCCAGATAATCAGGGGAGGCTGCTTCCTAATATCAAGATTCTAGGTATCATCCCAAGAGTCTACAGGTTTGGACAGTTTCTCCTGAGCCCCAACTAGTATGCTCTCCATCAACAATCAGTTCATTTCATTAGCTTTTAGAGAAGGGATTTACTGAGAAGGTATAGCAATGATTGAACATTCTTCAAACAAGGAGCCTAAGGCAATATGCCTTTGCCATAAATATGTACAGATTCTAGGCATGGATTTTACTTAACATCAAATGGTAGAGCAGCACATACATACTTATGTAGAAAACACATGTGGCAAAGCAATATCTTCCTACTCTTGGCACTGGGAGATTATATCACATTATATTATATTATATTAAAATATTAATATATACACATTCATTCATTCACTCAATGTGTTTGCTTGGCTTCCATTGTGGAACCATTATTAATTTTTTTGAGGGTTGTAGCATCAATCCTTTGTTTCAAGTTAACAATATCTCTGCTAGGCTGGTGAATTTTCTATTGAACTATGCTGGTCAACTGGACTTCTGGGCCAAGTCATCTTCTTTTGACCATGGAAGGGAGGATGTCCACTATTGCCTTGGAATTTCATCACACTTAGCAATGCTCACAAGTTTATTGCCTGAGAAGGTCCATTTCAAGGATGTTTCCTAGTCAACTAATATAACAAGTAAACACAAAAGAGACAGAAGCAGTCTCTTTCTTTTTTTTCTGTCTCCTTTCTTTTGTATAATCTTCATCCTTTTGCTCTTCCTCCTCTTTCTTTTCTTATTTCATCTTTAATTCCTTCTCCTTTTCCATCACTTCCTTTTTCTTTCTCCTACTTCATCTCTTGCTTCCCTTCCTTCTTCATATTCCCTGTCTTCTTTTTCATTTTTTTCATTTTATTAATTTTTATGATGATCTAGGAAAAAAATTATCATTTGATGTTATGCTCGTTAAATTTGGCAATGGTCCAAAGTGGGGAGGAAAAACTAATGCAGTACATGTCAGAGTAAGGATCCACAAGGATCTAGACAGCCCGGAGCATTGTTTTGAATCTGATAAGATAGAATTCAATAGGGATAAATGTCAAATGTTGCACTGGGAATAAAATATTATTTTCAGAAATGTAAAATAAGAGTGGTTCTGGGAAGAAGCAAAAAGATCTAAAGATATGAATGAACTATCTGCTCAATATGAGTCAGCAGTATGTTGTGGAAGCCAAAAGTTAAAGTGATATCAGGCATCATTAAGAGGAATATACCTTTCAGAAATAGAGGGTTAATAGCCCCATTGTTCCCTACTCCTATAATATCTTATCTGGAGCGCTGTGTTCAGTTCTGGGCAGAATGGTTTAAGGTCACTATTGAACTTGAATATTTATAGAAAAGTACAACCGGAATTGTGAATGGCTTTGAATTCATAGCATATGAGGATTAGTTTAAGTAACTGAATCTATTTATCCTAAAGAAAAGAAAACTCAGGTGGGGTGGGATATGAGCACTGTTTTTAAGTATTTGGAAAGATGTCATCTTTCAGAAGGATAAAGTTTCTTTTGTTTGGCCATGGAGAATAATAGGCAAAAGCTGTAAGGAAGCAAATATAAACTTGATGTCAGGAAAGAAAAACAAACAAGCAAGCAAACAACAACAACAAAAACCTTCTTAACAAAATAAAACTAAAGGAAAGTGGAATGGTTTGCCTTGAGAAGTGGTGTGTTTTCCATCCTTGGATATTTTCAAACAGAGATTAGATATCACTCTTGACTATATTATACTGGGAATTATTTTTGTTTGTAAATTGCCATAGATGATAACTGAATTACTTTTTGACTCTCCAATTCTATAGGTTTGTCTTCCCTCTTCCTTCTTTCTCCTTCTCCTCCTTTATATGTTTTCTACCAGTGCTGTGATGCTGCTTACAAATAATTCTTGTTCTTCAAATATTTATATCTGAAGTAACCCTACAAAGTGCCAGGAATTGTCACAATGACGTATTCACAAATTTCTCTCTCTTCCTCATATTAGTCTTACACTTCTATATTCCAAGAAAAATTCTTGTTTTCAGCTTTTCAAAATTAATCTTACATTTATTAGTAATCAACAATAAAGAAAAATAACATAACATTTACAACTGTTTATAGTTTTCAGTAATTTCTGCAAATGATAAGTATATATACAATAGATTATTATTTATCCTATCATCCCTTCTTTTTCTCTTTATTCATATGTTTTTGCATTTGTACATACATTTTTTTCCTTTGTACAACATCATGATTTGTGCCTCTGTTCCTCTATAATCTACCTCTGTTGGCTATAATTTTTCTTTAGTCATGCTGCTGAAGGTTTTCTCAAATATCCTGAGCCAGCTTTCTTAGGGAACTTACTTCATTAATTTCAAGCTTTAGTATAATGCCCCAAGAGATCATCTGCATAGATATTGTGTCTATAAACAATGCTAAGGTGCTGCAGGTCCTTTGCAACTTCAATACATAACCCATGTTTCTTCAGCCTATCACTGGCTAATTACCTTAACTCTGTAGATGAGGTCTTTGTAGTTCAGAAAGGCTGCTAAGGAACTTATCCATAGTGACATGACTAAGAGATGTCACTGGTAGGTGACACTGGTAGGCTTAACCTATTTCCTATTTAATGTCTTTCTTGATGAAATTGTCACTACACCAGGTACAAGGGCAAATAGGGCAAGCAGCTGCCTAATCACAAATTGAGTTTGGCAAATACTGAGTAGAATTAACTTAGGAACTTTCAAGTTGGCATTTTGTGTAACACATTTCATCTAAAAGTTTAACAAAAAAAAAAAAAAAGGAGCCTCACTAAGCTAATGAATGGTTTGCTTCTCTTGCTGTCTTCTGGGAAATAATCTTGCCATGTTTAGTACTTAAGAGAAGGAAAACGTCACACTCCCTGCAGCTGTAAAAGCAATATATGGAGGAGGAGAGAAATCCTGAATTCATAAGAGTAGAAAAATGAAGTGCAGGTGATTAGGTGACTCAAAATGAGATTCATAATATAATGCATATTTTCCTTTTATTTGACACAATGGTTTTCTAAAAGTTTTCATGTAATATTTTCTTTATTCTTTAATTTAGTTTTTAATTAATAAGCCCTCATTTTGTTGCCTTCTCACCATTTACATTGGGAGGATAGATAGATAGATGATAAAGATTGATATAGAAACAGATACAGATATATAGATATAGATGATCTGCATAACTAGATATATATGATATTGATATAAAGATATGGATAAATATAGATACACATAACATATATGTATGTGTGTATATGTATACTTATATAACATTTATGTTTATGCATGTACATGCACAATCAAACAAAATAGTCATAATATCACTTTTTTGTTAACAAAAGAAAAAAGTATTCATCAGTTGGGAGATGATTGAATAATTATGAAATATTAAGAAATTGAGGCTTATTGTACCTTGACAAATATGAGAAACTCAGACAAACATGAGACAAATGAACAGAGAAATATTATTTTGACTAGATGAAAGAACAAGTTATCATTTTCTCTTCCCTAATTCCATGTAACCATAGTTGTGAATTTAGAATATATTTTCTTTTTTGGTTGTTGTGGTTGTGGTTATTGTGGTTTTGCTGAGGCAATTGGAGTTAAGTGACTTTCCCAGAGTCACACAGCCAGGAAATGTTAAGTGTCTGAATCCAGATTTGAACTCAGGTCCTCCTGATTTTAGGGGTGGTGCTCTATCCACTGTGCCACCTAACTGTCCCAGAAATATTTTTCTTTCAAAGAGAATATGAACAGGTGATACCTTGAACATTGCAGATTCATGTCAGGTTTTTCTGGTTTGTTGCTTCATTTTGCTGATCTTCCCTGTCTTACTCTCTCTCTTTTTTTTTTTTTAACTTTTAATTCTTTGTTGTAAAAGATAGCTTTCTTGGATAGAACAGAACATGGGAATCAATATAAATGTGGCAGAAATGTAAATGTAAAATGTAAGTTGTAGAAGAGATTAGGCTTGATATTTTAAAAAATGATTTAAAGCCTGTCAGATCAGAAGAATCAACAGGACAATGTATGTTTATGTGTAATGTTCTCTCTAAAATGTAATGTTCTCTGTTGAGGTTTTTTTGGGGGTCTCTGGAAGCAGTCTTCATTTCACTTTACCAGAACAGCCAGGTGTTAAAGTCCAAATCCTTTATTCTCTCCTTCAAAGTCTTGTCTCCCTTCCTGGGGCCTGGTTAGTTTTCTTAGAGGCCTATCTCTCTCCTTGGTTTTGAGAACTTGAGCTCCTGCCTCCTTCTCTGCCCTCTGAATCTCTCCAAATCCAAAGGTTTGTGCTTGAACCTCCAGCTACCACAAAGGTGGAAGATGGAATGAATTTGTCTCAGCCTCAGAGAGCTTCTAGTGGACCTGTCTTTTTTGGACCTGATTGCTTTTAGCTTATATGCTCCACACTGAGTATACACCAATCATTATATGACTAGGAAACCATTATTTGTGGTAAGATTAAATCAATGCTAAATTAGATTTAACCACTGTCTCCTCAATTCCACTTAATACCTTATAAGCATCTTTTGTTTCAAGTTCAGAATTCTGGCCCATAACTTTTATTTTTTTTTATAAACCATAAAGAGTTATATAGGTGTTAGAATTAAAACTTTTTTAAAATTTCAATTTCATTTTAATAGATTTTGATTAGCCTCTATTTCCATTGTTAATAAGATAAAAAATCTCCTGATTTTAAACTTGCTTATAACTTGAAAAGACATTTCTAGTTGTCTCTAGAAAAAATTAAGTGACTTGCTAGGAAGCATTAAGTGTCTGAATCCAGATTATCAAGGTGGGTACCTGTACCTCTCCTAATTTCTTTCTTAGATACTTTTTGGTGAACAACAACAACAACAACAGCAAAAACAAACCCCACACATAATGAACATGATTCTCTCTGTGTATCTCTCTATCTCTGTTTCTGTTTCTCTGAGTTTCTTTCTCTCTCTCTCTCTCTCTCTCTCTCTCTCTCTCTCTCTCTCTCTCTCTCTCTCTCTCTCTCTCTCTCTCTCTCTCTCTCTCTCTCTCTGTCTCCCTTCATCTCTCTCTTTTGTAGAGAAAAGAAACTGAATGAGGAGTTATGTGGCGAAGTGATTACAGTTCTAAGCCTAGAGTCAGGAAGATCTAAATTCAAATCCATTGTAGCTGACTAATTAGGGAAATCACTTAAAGTCTGTCTCAATTTCTTTAACTGCAAAATGGAGGATATATCTATGTCACAGTGTTGGTAAGGCTCAAATGCAACATTTCAAAAGTTCTTGGGAAAATGTCTGGTATGTAATAGATGTTATATAAATGCTCAAATGTTTGTTTGTCTCCTTCTTTCCTAAGAGGCCAAATAGGAGTTTATCATGTAGTAAGTGGGAGAAATGGGAGAGATATGAATGGTTCTATGTAAGCAGAATTAACAGGCATTGATGGTTAAATATATCCTTTCAAGATCCTGTCCAAAGGTTCCCCATGACATTATGCTTTTCCATCCCCCAGCCTTGTTATCTAAGAGTCATTACAGCTCATTAGATTTAGAAAAGATAATAGAGCTCACCTAATGCAACCTTCTTATTTTATAGCATAAGCAACTGGGGTTCAAAGAAGTTCAGTGTTTTGTCCAAGTTTATGCAATTAGTTAATTGAAGAGCTAAGACCTGAACCCATGTTTTTGCTTCCTAGTGTAGTGCTTTCCCCATTGCTCTATGACACCTCTCAAGGAAGAAATTTTCATACACACACATATATGTGTATCTACATACACACATATACATGTATACATACATATATAATATAAATATATACTGTATATATGTATAAAAGCTAGTCCAGATATATTGTCATTTATCACTTCAAGAAGTTATAGAAAGAATTATCATTCATAAGATGAATGGGGAACTGCAAAGGTCAAATGGCTACCTAATAAAGAGTACTCATGCTGGTCATGAAGATTTGTCTTTCATTGTCCTCTCTTATCCAAATTCGATTTAACTCACTATCAATCAAAGCCATGGGAAGGTGATTATGGTGTAGTATAAGAATCACTGGAGACCTGTGTACAAGCCCCAGTTGTGATTCTTGTTCACTTGCTTCAGTCATGACTTATCTTTCCTGATTCCATGTGGATGTTTCTTAGTGATATGTATATATAGAATATTTTACACATACACACACACATGAATATACACATTTATATATAAAATATATATACTCATATATAAATGCATATACATTTAGTATATATTATGCATCTGTGTATAGAATGTATATATTATGTATTTGTGTATATATTATATATGAGTATATAAATATAGATACATTTATTTGCATTTGTATCTATCACCTATTTATTTTGTGTGTGTACACATGTGTGTAATGAGTAAGAAGAATCAAATGTAATTAAATTTGGTTTCTGAAGTCATATCACGGCTTCAAGAAATATGAAATTTGAATGAAGAACAAGATTGAAGTGGAAATTGAGAGCCATCTTTTTTCTAGTAGACCGTGTTGGAGTCTGAAAGACCTGATTGGAATCCCATTTCAAATATTTAGTAGCTGTGTCATACTAGCCAAGTCACTTACCCACTGTCTGTCTCATCTTTTTCATTTGTAAAATTGTGATGTTGGGCTTGATGAAATTCATTGTACATTGTAATTTAAAGCCATGATCAATCCTATGAAAAATTCAAACTTGGACATGGTGAATTTGAGATCCCCACAAGGCTTCTGGTTAGAAATGTCCAATAATCATTTAAGAACCTAGGATTTACTGGATGTCAAAGGGAAAAGTGGGTTTAGATGTGAAAACTGCATATCAGTGGTGATTTCAATTTTAAAATGAAACAAAAATGCCTAGGGACAGAGATTGACATGAGAGCAAATGAGCTTTTAAAGGTGGTGGAGTAGAGATAATAAAACTAAAGAAGAAAATTAGTTTACCCAAGATCTCCATTTTAAGTTGGAAAATGAATGGTTCATACTTTGCTACTGTCATTTATTAATATCAGAATGCCATCTAAATAATTAGAAATTCCACCAAAGTTAGAGGAAGGATTGGATGGGAGGACCTAGGGGAAAAATCTCTTCCATTGGAGGTGATTTACTCTATCAGTACAGAAGCAATCATTTGTACCTGGTCTATGCATCTTCTCTCAGACATCTCAGAAGCTACAGATTTGATTAGTGAGAGACAGTAGTGTTCTCTGCGCAAGCTGAAAAGTAACAAAGTGAATGATGAAGAGGTAAGCAGTCTGCATTACTGGAAAATCACCTAAGCTGGGGTCAGGCCTTGTAAATTCTGTCATTGTCAGGGGTTTCCTATTTGTTCCAAGAGATTAGATTATCACTCACTGCAGACTGTGGTTGAAGGAGGGGGGAGTAGGACTCCCCTCACCAGGTTTATTTTTTAAGAGATTCTCTTCAAGGGAGATCATGGTTACAGAACCAGGTCCCCAAACCTTGGAAGCAATTTGTTTTCTGTGTTGAAATATTTCGCTCATTCAGATTTCATTCCCTTCTAGCAGCACTAAGAATCTAGCGTTTAATGAAACTGTTAAGAGTTCATAGGGTGAAAATAGTGTGAATTAAATGATTTTTTTCATACCTTTTTAATATGAGGGGAGCTTTTTTTTTTCTTTTCTGCTACAGTAAATCATGACTGTTCTTTAAAGGAATAAAATGAGTTTGGAACTATCTTCCAAATGAAACTCATCACAGATGGGCAGAAAATAAGTCAGCTAATGAGCTCTCACAGACTGAATAAATTAAAGCATTCTGTCATCAGTGTAATAAAAGGGAGAGAGAAATAGAAGAGATGTCACCAAGAGAGAAGAACGATGGCTTGAGTGGTGTCTATGAGATGACAAAACATCTGGATAGAAAGTGTAAGACATGACCCATCATCTGCTTGTTGGTTCTAGGCAAGGCCAAACATCTGGATGGCTGATGGAATTTTTTCTTTTCTCATGTAGTTCTTTGGCACAGTTTCTTGCCAGCACCTGAATTTTTCAAGAAGGGTTATGGGATGATTTTTTTTTCTTTTTCTAATTTTATCCCAGATATTCTAGAATGTTTGATGAAAACCAGAAATGTCCCAGTTTTTATGTGGCATGTTTCACTGTTGTGGCAAAGGGCTTTCTAGAAATATGCTCCAACCCTACTCTTTTTTTTTTCCCACTAGCAGCCTTCCAAACAGAACTTGCTCAATTAGAGGCTCTCATTTATGTCTAAATTTATGGGAAGTCATGAAGATATCAGAAGCAGAATCACAGAATTTCCAAGTTGGAAGTGAGCTTAGAGGCCATCTAAACCCAATCATACCTGAATAATGATCCCCTGTTGACCTATTCCACAGTCATCCAATATTTGTTTACCTTCTTAATGGGGGAAAACCAACCACTCCCTGAGATTGTCTCCTCCCCATTTGGATAGCTCTATTAGGATGTTTTTTATTGACCTTTATCCTCAATTTGATTCTGCTCTCTGGAGACATGCAGAGGGATTCTAATCTTTGTTCTATCTGATGAGCCTTCACACATTTTATATAGCTATGATATGTCCCCAAACCTGGATCTTTTCTTCCTCAGGCTAAATAGATCCAGATCCTTTAGTGGAGTTTCACATGGCATGAACTTTACATCCTTCAATACCCTTATCTCTATTTCATCTCTTTTTGTTGTTCATTCATTTCAGTCTTGCCTGACTTATCATGACTCCAAATTGGGGTTTTCTTGGCAAAGATACTGAAGTGTTTTGCCAATTCCTTCTCTAGTTCATTTTATAGATGAGGAAACTGAGGCAAACATGGTTAAGAGATTTACTCAGGATCACACAACTAGTGAATATTGAAGGTTAGATTTGAACTTGGGTCTTTCTGACTCTATGGCCAGTGCTCAATACATTGTATCACCTAGCTACTTATTATTATTATCATCATCATTATTATTACTTTAGTTAATGTTGTCATTGTTATTAAACAAGTAATTTGTGACAAAACTTGATCCAAAAACCAGATCTCATTACTTCTATTCTTATGATTTTCCATTTGATTGTGCTTTCTTCTCCCCCCACCCCAAATAACTCAAATGATTTTTTATAGTTCTTATCATGAAGCCTCTAACTAGCCCAAAGACTTCACCAGCTCAGAATTTATTAGCCACTTTACCAAGTTATTTCTTGGATCAAAAGTAGTAAAGTATGCAAAGTGTCATGTAACAACAGCAATTACATATATATATATATATATGTATGTATGTACATCACATTGCTTACAACAACCCTATGAGATAGGTAACAATATTTTTTCCCATTTACACTGAACCTCAGAGAAGACTGACTTATCCTTAGTCATATAATTAATAAGAGTCTAATAAAGAACCAGAAGCTAGGTCTGAACTATTCACCATTGTTTCTCAAGTAAATGTTTAAAAATGTAACCTTTTTATCATCATTAATACCTAAGCAGGAACAAATAAGAAGTGGGTGGGATTAATTTTTAATTATTTTTTTAATTAAAAAGAATTTTTTTCTCTCTCTCCCATCTCTTCTCCACAGATAAAAACAAAACAAAACAAAACAAAACCCACATAACTAAAATGCATAGTCAAACAAAACATTGGTTCTGTCCAAAACTGTGTTCATTACTCTGCATGTTTAATCTATTACTTCTATCAAGAGATGTGCGTAGCTTGTTTCCTCTTCCGGTCTCCAGAAAAGCAGTTGTTATCACATGGATCAAAGTACTTATGTTTTTCAGTTTTAAAAATGTTTTTATGAACCATATTTTCTTGCTTCTGCATTTCTTATTCTATATCAGTTCATACAAATTTTCTAATGCTTCTGTGAAACCATTCCTTCCATAAGATTTTTTACAGCACAGTAGTATTTCACTTTCTAATACAATAACTTGTTCATTCATCCCCTCTATTGGTAATTATTGCATTCTTTTCTCTATAGTTCTTTATTTAAAAAAAAATTATTCTAGGCCATTTTCCTTTTACTTTGATCTCAGTGGGATGTAGGTCTGAGGATGAAAAGTTATGCATAGTTTTGTAGCTATTTGGGGAATGGGAATGGATTTAAATTTTATACTGCTTTTGCACATAGATGAAAATCAGTCCCTTTTCTAGACTCTCTCTCTGTCTCTCTCTGTCTCTCCGTCTCTTTCTCTGTCTCTATCTGTTTTTGTCTCTCTGTCTCTATCTCTGTTTCTCTTTCTCTCTCTCTACTATACCCAGAAAAAACATCTGGAAGAAACAACTGCACTGATTCTTTGGCTAGACTTTTGGGCCTTTTGTTTCCTAGAACAAATAAAGGGTGACTGTACTAGGTCTCTTTTAGGCTTAAGAGTTTATTGTAGTATATAATATTAATAAGATGAAAACATAAGAGGTTTAAAATGCCGTGGAGAATATCTAATCAATATTCCTCCTTTTTCAGATGAGAACATGGAGGCCCAGAGCTATAAACTGATCTTTCCACTTTCTGGTATACCTTAAGTACAAAATGTGACATTTCATTTTCATGACCTGTTAATTTGTTTTGATCAAATAAACTTCCTTTTTTTTTTATTTTTTAAAGCAATATTCTACTCTGTGGGGTGGATTTTTTTTAGGAAATGACAATAATATATGACAAAATATAATTATATATGGTAAGATAAATAAAACTTAAATGTATTAAATTATCAAAACAAACACTTTTCACAGCATACTTCCATAGATTTCACTACAATGCTAATGGAGTCTGGGATATGACACACACACTCTAAATCTTCCATATTTGTGCATTTAACTTTGGTGACTTCAGGCTTTCAAGTGATTTTATTAGTAACCTTGATTTCATGATTTTATTTTTGTGTTGGCAGCCATGCTCATTCAGAGCTGATGAAACACAGGACATGCCCTGCCTCCCCAGTTACCATTGCTGCAGATTCTCAGATATCCTGGCCACCATGGGGGCATGCAGAGTGGTCCATCCTGATGGTCAGGATTCGGAGCCTTGGGCTACAAACAAAGGGTTCCCTCCAAGGCATGGGCTTTTCTTCTGGAAAGGGTTTAACGATGCAGGTGAAAGGAAATTCCACATGGCAGGTCGCCCTTTCCCCTTTTCTTCCTCTGACTTCTTGACATCTCTGCCCTTCCCTTTCCCATCAAATCTTTCCCTATCAGCTCCAACCATCAGGTGCCTTTCCTCTCCCTTGAATTGAAAGAGTAGGAAAAGTGTGTATTATCAGAATTAATGTATTTTTAATAACTCTAGCAAAAGAGGATGGTTTTTGCTTGTCATGGGAACTAACTCTCATTTTCCAGATATTCAAGTTTTTCACTTTCAAGTCATTTTCTAGGAATGTTACCCCCTTTCCTCAAAGTTCAGCATCTTCTCACTCCCTCTTCCTCTTCCCCTCCTTCATTTCTCCCTCTTTCTCTTGTCTCTTCTGTAAGTGTGTCTCTCTGTCTCTGATGTCTCTTTGTCTCTCTGTCTCTTTCTGTGTGTCTCTGTCTCTTTCTCTGTCTGTCTCTGTCTCTGTCTTCTCCCCTACTCCCTCACAAGAGAACCCATAAGCCAATTGCTGTCTCAGACACTTGCTTGGATGCTTGCCCCTTAAGCAAGTCACTTAGTCTCTCATTACCTGAACTTCCTCACTCATAGGCAAATGAGAAGAGCTAGATAGACTTGATGGCTTGCAATCTATGATCATGTGACTTACATTTAAGCAGGAACTTATCGTGTACTTTTGACTAAGGTAAGGTCACTTTCACTGAATCTCAGTTTTTGTTTTTTTTTTCAGTTATAGGGAAGGGGAGGGAGACGTATTATATTGGAGAGAATAATTTAGATGATCTATGAGGGTCCTTCCAGTTCTCTCAGCTCATTCTATGAATCAGCATGACATCTGTGAACCATACATCCCCCTTCTCTTCTCTCACCAAGGGCACAATAAAACAAAAATGCCATTGCTTGGGAAGAAAAATAAAATTATGGGAGCTGGCACAACAGGAGCCACCGGGATTTGAAACCAGAAACCACAAATCCTGGAATGCTCTGACCTTATCTTTCCATTAATGATGGATACATGACACGAAGGAAACGTTTGACAAAGATCAGGAGTATTTTCCCCATTTGATTCAATGTCTGTGAATGGGTCTGATTAGATGAAGTATTTTTCAGTGTTGAGTTACATGTTCCCTGTTTCCAGAGCTGGGACCTCGGGGGGGGGGGGGGGGGGGGGGGGGGGGGGGAAGGTCATTTACTCTCTGGAGGAATGAACTTTGAACCTGAGATACAGGAAGTTGCAGGAAGTGACATGACCTGTGGGAGGCAGCCAGCATTAGTGACCATTGGTCAAGGATGATTACATCTTGTTAGTCTATCCAATGAGAAGGCTCGAGTCTTTTGCTTTTAAACCTGGACAAGCAGGAAATAGGTCAGGTTCCAGAAGCACATGGTGGGATTTAGGATGGTTCCCAGGTGTGTGTCTGGGCCTTTCCCTACAGGGATTAAATAAATTTTTTCTCTTTGTACCTGATGATGTCTGTGATTAGTTAATTGGATTGGGAAGGGGGGCTTGCACCCGACCATCCCACATATCTGGAGCTTGATTATTTTTAAAATACATATTTTATGAGCAGAGCCAGGAGATCCTTTTACACGGCAACAACAAGACTATATGATGATCAATTCTGGTGGACGTGGCTCTCTTCAATATTGAGATAATTCAAACCAGTTTTACTTGTGCAGTGATAAAGAGCCATCTACACCCATAGAGAGAACCGTGGGAACAGAGTGTGGACCACAACATAGCATTCTCACTCTCTCTGTTATTTGCTTGCATTTTGTTTTCTTTCTCAATTTTTCTTTTTCTTCCTTCTTGATCTGATTTTTCTTGTGTAACAAGATAATTGTATAAATGTGTATACATATATTCTCATCTAACATGTATTTCAATATATTTAACATGTATTAGACGACCTGCCAGCTAAGGGAGAGGGTGGGGGAAAGGAGGGGAAAAGTTGGAACATAAGGTTATGCAAAGGTCAATGTTGGAAAACTACCCATGCATATGCTTTGTAAATAAAAAGCTTCAATAAAAAAATTCAAAAAATGAAATAAAATAAAATACGTGTTTTACCCAAGATATGGAAATAACGATAAAGATATTATCAAGATCAAGTCCCAGAAATGTAACAGGAATCTGCTTCATGTAACCTTTCTGTGCCTCAATTTCCTAATTTGTAAAATAGGAGGAAAGGTAGACAACAAGTCTGTTGCCTGACAAGTGGCCATTTATTCTCTTTTAGAAGTCCTCCAAGAACTCTCTACTTTCCAAGCAGCTTATTTTATTTTTTGGAAAGCTCCAAATAGTATCAAGTTTTTGTTTGTTTTATTTTAAATACTGAGCCAATATCTGACGCTCTTTGACTTCCACTTATTGATCCTAGTTCTACTTTCTAGAGCCTAGCTCAATAAGTCTAATCCATATTCTGCATGAAAACTTAGAAATCAGAGATACAAGAGACCTTAACTCGCAGGGTTCCTTAATTTACAGTCCCATGAACTCTCAAAGAGATGAAGTATTGATTTTTTTGTGGGGGAGGAGGAAAGAGATAAGGGGTGTTTTATGAATTCACATGGGGGAAAGTTTTATTTTTATTTTCAATTTCCTTTAATTTTATTGTTGTTCAGTTGTTTTTAGTTATGTCCAACTTTGGGGCTTTTCTTGGCAGATACTGGAGTGGCTTACCAATTCTTTCTCCAATCTTCAACTTAAAAGTACTCAATTATTAAAACAAAACAAATAAACCTTATTAAGAGAAAGTACATTTATCTAAACACTTTCTCTTCTTCTTCCTTTCCCTCTGTGTGTGTGTCTCTGTGTCCCTCTGTCTCTCTCTGTGTCCCTCTCTCTTTCTCTATTTCTCTTGTCTCTCTCTGTCTGTCTCTGTCTCTCTCTCTCATAAACACACAGAGAATAAGAACTCTTGATCTAGACCTACCCTACCTCATTGTCTGATTTACCTACTCTGTTACCTAAAAGGATTAATGATTCCTCCAATCTGACACAGGCAGCAAATGGCAGAGTCAAGATGTGGCCCAAGGCTTCTGACTCCAAATCTGACAGAAAAATTATACCTCCCAGATTAAGCTGATCACTTCTACTATTATCACCAAAATTCTAACACAAGCCCTAACTGATACCACCCCAATCAATTTCAACTCTCCTCTTATCAGAGGACTGGAGGGTAGAATACCAAATTCTTCCATGTTCTTCCTTTATAGAGGGTGAGCAATGGACTTCCAATCTGCATTTTCTGTTGTACCTGAAAATCCTTGGAACCAGATGCCCCACCCACTGATTACTCTCCACCTCTTTTCTTTTCCTCTTGTATATTATAACCTTTCCCCATTAAAATTTTAAACTCCTTTCTTTCTTTTTATTAATTGTATATCCAGAGCTTAGCATAAAGCTTGGCACATAGTAGAAGCTTAGTAAACTTTTAATCTATTTTATTCATCCATTTGTTCTCATATATGTAAACCAAAATTTATGGGTTTTAATCTTAAATTCTTTTGCTCCCCTCATCCCTTTTCTGGTAGCAATATTTAGGGATAAATAAATATGTTAAGGACTTCTCTTAAAATTATATCATCAGGTTCATTCAGATGAATTTATGTGACTAATAGTAACTAGTAGTAGGACCCAAAGTCCAAAAGTAAAGTAAGCTTTTGAATATTTGGGGTCTGTATATTTTTTAATGGAGACTCCATCTAGACCCATGCTTGTATTTCTATGTTGCTGAATCATACTCCAAACTTTCAGTAGTCCTAACACATTATAATCCAGTCATAACCATTCGCACTATGAGACTCTTGTCCTTATTCTCCCATAAGTTTACATGGATAGTTATGGAAATTATTATTTCTTGTATTAATTGAATCAGGACCAAGGTTTTTCTCCTTTTCTATTTCTTCAACCAAAAATCCATCAGTGTGAGAAATCTTTCTCAAAAATTTACCCAAGAAAAGAAATTCTAAGCTTAGGATAATGGATAGATTTCTGCTCATTGTATTTACTTAGATAGGCCACGTAAAATTTGGATTTTCTCTTTTGTCAGACAGATGATATAGAAACTGATAAGTCTTTTTGCAAGATTTGAGTGGTCCAAGTCATATATCTCAAGGCTTTCAATCTACCTCTCATTATAATATGTATTCACTCATTATATGTTAACTAGGCAGAGTTTATTACTGCTCCCACTCTTTTAAGGACATTTAAAATGTGAGCCCATCTCCATGAGGGTTCTTTGGCATTTGAGAGTGCTACTGGCCTATTTTATTAAAAATATGCTAACCTTATTAATAAAATGATCAAATTACCCAAAAATTGTCTCAAACTTTTTAAATGTCACAATGATCTAAACAGAGTTTTAGGGACCTTCCTTCTCTTGTCTTTCCATGGCATGATTACCAAGTATTTTGACAATTTATTAATTATACTTTTCTATATATTTATTTTACTATTCATATATGCTTATGATGATTTTATTTTAATATCACTTTTACAGAATTGCTTATTTGTGATATATTGAGTCCTGCTAACATCTTTTTATTATCCTTTGGGATAATGGTAACTAAATCCATCCCAGGATCATGGCCTTGAATAAACAACAAATTTTTTTCCCATTCATCTTTATCACTTGAAGTTGTTGAATTCATGAAGTTTTCCTTTATACCTGAAGAAGACCAAAATGACATCAAAATGCCCTGGTACAGTGTACCTCTGACTGTGGCTGATCAGTCCAACACAAGCTTAGAGGAGTCTGCCATAAGTCAGGCACACATAAATTTCCATATCTCATATTCTGAGGTACTGCAATTTTGCTTTGCTTGTAGATCATAGCACCTTCTTTGATGTGGGCATACCATGCTGGGTGGTCCTCTCCCAGAGTCTCCCATGTCTCAAATCGATTCTAAAGTTCTTTAGAGAGGTATTGATAATGTCTTATCAATGATTACATGGGTACATCCCTGGTAAGTATACTGCCAAGATCAAACTTATCCATGACATTTAATATAACTGCATTTGTTATATCCATTTCCTTTAACCATATATGGATGGTAGAGAACGTCTGTTTTCTTGGCGTTAATTGTCAGGCCAAAACTTACAGAGACTAGATTCATCTTCTGTTACTTCTCTTCCTCAGAGGTTTCATTGAGTGTACAAATATCTGTAAACAAATGTTACAACACGAACTCTCCACTTTAGTCTTGGCTTGCAGCTTTTCAAGTGAAGCAATTTACTGTCAGTGCAGTAATTGACCTCAATCCTATTTTCGTCCTTGTTGGAAGTATCTCACAACATTGTGGGAAAAAAAAAATGTTCAAATTATGAGGACAAGTGTGCAGCCCTGATGCACCATTGTCCATTACACAGAATGCATACAAGCATGCCATTGTGGAACTAAATTTTACCAATATACATACATGGCATATTACTATGAACATATGTATACATCCCTATACATCTACAATCTTCATTATATACTTCTACTGTTGTGTCATAGTTCCTTTTTGATGTCCTGACCTAGTTTCCCCAATTGTCCTATTTAGTTACTCTGCCTCAGGTTATAACCTTTCCCTCTTAATGTTTGTTGAGATAAAGTTCTACCTCAGTTGCTCTGCCCCAAAACCCCAAGCTATAATCATTCCCTCTTAAATGGTTGATGAGATAAAAGTTTTATATGTTTAGGTTATAATCATTCCTTCTTAATGTTTGACAGGATAAAGATTTATCCATTTTAGATATCATTAGAATATCAGTAACCTCTCTAGTACCTCCCTACATTGTGTCATTCTAGGTGCTTCCCTCCATTAGCTTATCCCCATCCAGGTAGCTCCCCCATTATGTCATTGTTCTTGTTATCCTATAAAAGACTCTTGCTGTCTAATGCTCAAGGCTAGATTCTTTTTTCCAGCTCTGGGACCAAGATCCATTTGGTCTCTGTCTTGCTCAGTTTCTCTGGCATTACATACATATAGATAATGTCATCAATGTGAATGTTTACTCAAATATCGCCGTTCACAACCTATTTCTACCTTCCCAGGGGTCCACTCTACATGTTGTGGGGAGAAAAGATTTTCATTGAGACCTCCTGACACTACACGACTTCCATCAATGAATAGGGGTTATCAACCTGTCATAACAGTTTTTGCTATATTACTATCCTATATCTTTTTTTTTTTTTGGTTATGCATTCTTATGCATCAACTATGCAGTTCTTTGCTGTTAATAAACTGTAATTTCATATACATGCCCACCATGGCAACTAATTTGTGTAATGTATCTAAATATAGATGAGTAAATATATTTGTTGATGTGGATATATATTTGCATATAAAATATATATGCATAATTTGTGATTATTTCTGTATATATATTTAAAAATAAAAAGTAATCAGTCTTCCAGAGTCTAAGATGAAACAAATGTTTCTCTGGGAATTCAAAAATAGTTAACATATGATTATGTATTTCCTTTGCTAGATTTATAGTTTAATGACATAAATTTGCTAAATATTTTAAAATATACATCTTTTCTGCACTGATGATTAAAGTGCTCACATCTTTTTTTCCTAATTGAAAAGTCACTGATAATTCATAAAACTTCTTCAGCTAGAAAATGAGCAAAGAGCAAGGGCCATATGGAAACTGCTTGGGGAAGAACATGTCATTATTTTCTTTCTGAAGATCTCTGAGGATGCATTTTAAGTATGAAGAATGAAAACCCTATACTGATAATAATAAAATCAATAAACATGTATTTAGCACATATTGCATAAAAGAAATTATAAGAGATAAAACATATAAAGAATAATCAATTTTAATAATACATTTCCAAGAAAAAAGAATGGTTCTCTCTAGTCCAAGAAGTTTTAACTTGGGGTACACCAATTTATTTTAAAAGATATTTTTAAAAGCTGTGGTTCATTTCAATTTGTTTCCTGTGTAATTCTATGTATTGTAAATTTATATATTTTAATGGAAGTCATGTTATATCAAGAGATTCAAATGAAAATCTTTCCTACCTCCAACATATAGAGTGAATTCCCTAAGAAGGTTTTTTGGGAGGGATTTACAAATATTGCCTCATTTATTCTTGGCAACATTCCTGTGAAGTAGATGATATTATCTTCATTATTTGGTTGAACTGAAGCAGAAAGATAATTTACTAATCCAGGACTATCACTGGGACAAGAAATAAGTTTCTTATGCTAGCTTTGATCTTCCTGACTCTTATGCATTATCCAGCTAGATTTACTTTGGTAGCGTCTGAATTCAGTTCTTTCTGATTCTGGTCCAAAGGGCTACTCACTGAAATTCTTAGCTACCTAAATTATTTGCATACAAAGCCATTTCACTCAAGTACAGTGTAGATCAGTTTTGTCCTGCTTTAGGATTGTAGACCAGAGAAGGAAAAACAATTTTTAAGAATATATTAAATAGAAGGGGACAAACATTTATCAAGTGTCTGCTGGTTATGTAAAAGGTAACATGTCATAGCAGGGGACCAGAATTGTAGTCAGTGAAACTGGGTACAAATCTGCCTCCAATAGATACTGGATGTGTGACCATGTGTCATTTGTTTAACCTTTCAATGTCAGAAGTAATGAAACTTAAAAAGTTGTAGACAACTTAATTATCTGCTCTGGTGCAGACAATTCTGAATATTCCTCACATTGTTGAAATAACAAGTAATTACCAAAGAACAATATGCAAGACATTGTGCTGGGTACTGAGATTTGACAAAAAGACTAGTTCCTGACCTCAAATAGCTTGCATTTCATTTGCCAGTTGGTGAAGTAGAATAATGTATGATTCAAGGTAACAGTAATCTGATATGAGATGCCCAATGGGCAGTTGAAGATAGGAATTGCATTCAATCAGAGGGCACATAAGGAGAAATAGATATGAGAACAGTTAGCATTGAGATGATCATCAACCCATGGGAAATGATGGGATCACCAAGTGAAATAGTAAAGAGGGAAAAGAGAAGAGAGCTCAAGAACCAAACCTTGTGGGCACACTCACAGTTGTCAGATGTGAACCTGGATGAGTAGTGAACCAAAGAAAATAAGAAGTGATTATATATGTATATATATGAGAACCAGGAGAAAGTGATGTCATGAAAACAGAGAAGAATGTATAAAGAAGAAGAGGGTGATCAACAAGATCAAAACTTCTGAGAGATTAAGAAGAATGAGAATCTTGGAGAGAGCAAGTTTATGTTAATAAATGAAGTCAGAATCAAATCATAGAGAATTAAAAAGAGAAAGGAGAAGAAATAAAAACACCTCTTTTAGATTACCTCAAGATATTTAGTCACAAAGAGAGGAGAGAGATGAGGCTGTTTTTTTTTCCCTGAGGATGGAGAAGACATAGACATTCTTGAAGGTAGTAGATATATGCTGTTTATGGAAGGCTTGCTCTGCAAATACAGCGCAGAGAGGTAAAAATAGAAGTGGAAGTGTGTCTTTTCAAATAAGAATTTAGACTATATGGGTAGAGAGAGGATTAAAGGAAATAAACACACACACACACAAAACCACAACCTTTCTGAGTAATTGCCTTAGGGATTTATTCAATGAGATCAATAAGCACAGAGCTTGACAACTGAGACATTTTTCTGACTGGTTTGATGGCACAAAGAGGCTCTCACTTTCCCTTTTCAAAACTTTCATTAGTTTCCATTTCAGAATGACCTTTGTCATCTGTCACTGTCAATAAAACATCACCATCAATTGACAATAAATGGCTGGCAATTCTCAAGATCTTTAAATTCCTCTGTTGCAACTCATAAAGCTGAATGGATGACTCCAGAAACAAATCAATAACTAGGGGAAAATGCTAGAAAATCCTAGTTTTCCAGAACTGAACATGACTTTAAGAAAATAATAATAATAATAATAATAATATTGGCTATTATATAACTCTTTAAAGTTTGCAAAACACTTTACATGTATTATCTCATTCAATTTTCATTGCAAGATGGTGTTAGGTGTTATTATTACTTTTATTTTAGCTAGAAGAAAACTGAGACTTTAAAGAGATTAGTTGATTAGCCCAGGGTCATATAGCTATAAAGCATTTGAGGGAAGATTTGAAGTATATGACACAGTGAATAATGAGCTATAATCAGGAAAACGAGTTCAGTTCTGACCGCAGATACTTATAAACTGGGGAAATCACTTAAGCTTTGTCTACCTCAGTTTCCTTAGCAATAAAATATGGGAAAAAATAATAGCATTTGCCTCACAAGGTTGCTGTGAAGATCAAAAGAGATAATATTTGTAAAGTTTTTAACACACTGCTGTCACATTATAAGTACTTAAGATGTTTGTTTCTTTCTTTTCTTTCTTCCTTCTTTTCTGCTTCCTTTCTTCCTTCCTCCTTTTCTTCCTTTCTTTCTCCCTTCCTTTTGTATTCACATAAAACTCCTATCACTCTAGGTAGGAAGTAAGGTTTTAATCATATTGTGTTATGTATTCCTCATTTTTTTTATATGTATCTCTGTGTTTTATGGTTCCTAATTGTTATTTAATAAATGAAAATGGAGAGGCTCATGTAAGGCCTCAGTCAGTTGTAATGTGGAACAAATACCTAAGTATAATACCATTCACTCTGGAATGAAAGATTGTAATCAAAGAAACATAGAATTTAAAAAGTTGGGTTGATTACATGTTTTATATTTGATGGACCAAGTATGTGTTATATCTCAAAGTGCCAAGAAAGCAAGGAAGGCCTCATAGGACATGGATTGAGCTTCCTTGTGATGAACATGAGAGTTTATAGATACATATCATCTACACTGATGCCTTTTTTATATATATCAGGTAAGATAAACCTGGCTAAGAACATCCCATGGAATGCTGAGATTATTCCTTGTCTACCTTTGGGATAATATGTTCAGCCCTGAGGGATTTGATACTATGAGATGATACAGTGAATAGTGGATGATTTTTTTTTTTTGGTTCCCATTATGTGGGACTAGAATATCACAGTTATGTCAAAGAGTACTGATCACTGAAACATGAGTAGTATCTTACTGAATGGATCTAAAATGTAATAATTCTGTCCTTGTTTCTTCTGTCTGTTGGAACACAACCTCTTTCTCCTGACAGAAATTGTGACCAACTTACTTATGGACATTATTTATATATGTGGTAAACTAGGTATCATTGAAGTTAGATCTCCAAAAATGCCTTTTTTGCTTTGTTTTTTCTCTTTTTTGAGTATAAGTGATTGAGTAGTAATCCTGACTATTTTGAACTTTGAGGTTAACCTTGTGAGTCATTCAGTCAGTGCTAGCTATACTTTGGGACAAGGCTTTAACAACTAGTATCATGATCCTTCAACAGTAGGTAGATAAGTGCAGGACCTGGGCTGGTTCTATAGAAGACATGGACCTGATTGGAACTGTTTAGGATATTCAAAGCTGAAATGAAGGTAAAATGCTGTTTCATAAGTTCTGAAAAAATGCTTTATTTTCAGATGTACTATCACTATCCTATTTTTCTCACATGGATAGTTGGAAGCAACTAAATGAAGTATTAAATGTGAAAATATAAATTTTTAAATTATACAGATGTAGGAAATGACTATATGATATTTGAAGAATTGATTTAAAAGGGAAAAAAATTCAGATGTGATCTGGATTATTTATTTCTTGCAATATCTGGATGGAATAATCAGATGATGTGTACTATACCTTTCTAACAGGCTATTATGACTGAGTCCATAATGTAATTCATTCCAGTTCCACATATCTATTATAGGCAAGGCACTAAGCTAAGTACTAGATAGATAAAGTGAAACACGAGTCAATCTTTGTCATAAGAGAACTTACATTGCACCGATGGGGGTTACAAAGTTTATACAAATTACAAAACACTTAAAATAATAATTTCAAGAGGCAAAATACTTAAAATTGGGAGAAGATAAGGAAAAAATGTTATTAAGGACTTATAATCATTACTTGAATTTAAAGAAAAACAGAGATTCATTGATTTGGAAATTGATGAATATTAACATTTTATTATTGACTGATTTTTATAGGACTATAAAGTTTACAAAATTCTTTCCCACCAAAATCCTGGAAAGCACGAAGAATATTATTTTATTATACATTGCAAATGAGAAGATCAAGTCTAAATGAGGTTGAGCTGCTATGTCACACAATAAATATAAAAGCTGGAGTTAAATTTAAATTCTAATATTCTGATTGCAAATGCAGAACCCTCCAGTACAATTACTCTTTTGGGCTATGAACTCTTCTTGTGCTGGATCTGTTGGTGAAAGTGATTGGTTTAAAAGTCACAGATTTCAGTCTTTCCTCTGGTTCCCCATTTTCATATTCTTTCAGATGCTTGATATGATGTGTCCACTCATCAGATGCAATGTCATATTTTACTTTCTTTCTCTGTTCTGGTCTCCTTAATTGGGCTATCACCATATAGTCATACGCAAAGTTTTATTAGTAGATTGAGGGCAATGTCATGACTAAGAAGTGATGCTGTTTCAATCTATCAAAGTGTTCTCAGCCGTGTTTGATGATAGAAAGATTGACTAACAGTCTCTGTACTCCTCCTTGGAGAATTATTGAATAATTCAAAGAATATGGTATTTAAAGCAAGGTCTCTGAAAAGTGTGGGCTTGGCAAGTGATTTGTTGATTCATCCTTTCTCATGGCTGCATATGAAAATAGAGAAGACAGAATAATAGCATTGTATAATCTTGGCAAGAGAGATTTTTTTTTCCTTCTAGGAGATATCAACAAAAAATACTTAATAACCAAAGCACTTTGTCTCATATAATAATCTCATCTCCTGGGGTATTAAACAGATACCTGGTCTCTTGGTTTTTGTTCACGAGTTCAGTGAAATCAGCCTTATATCCAACTCCAGAATCATGGAATAGATTCTATAAAATCTCTATATTGGAGATTTTCAGATGATATATAGGATCCTAGAATCATAAAAGTAGAACTGGAAAGGGTCTTCAAGGTTCAATCCATTACTTTAATAGTTAAAGAAAATGAGACCTGGAGAGGTTAGGTATCTTTCTTTAAATCATAAAAGGAGGAAATGACAACCACAATTTGAACCAATGTGCTTAGATATCAAATTCAAAGCCATTTCCCTACCCCTGTATTACATTCCCTAGTTTAATGACATAAAGTTCCTTTAAAGCCAGAGATCCTGTGATTCCTCACTAACTACTTCTGAGTCCATTTGGACAATTCCAGTTACAGACACATTACTACCTCCCTGTTCTACTTTTAGCACCTAGAATTGATAACATCTTTCTTTCTTAGTGCTATCCTCCTACAGTTACTCATTGGTCAATCAGAGACCAAACAAGTCAAGCCAACACTTTTTCTTCTTTTCCATGACAACACTAGATGTCCAAAGAGAATGATCACAATCTGAATAAATCTTCTTTCCTCTTAGTACTGGAAGATTACCAGTTCTTTCCACTGATTTTCATAGGTATGTCTCCAAATACACTTAGCAGTCTAGTATTTCTTTCCTATACCTATCCTAGCTTGATAATACCTTGGTGAGTCTGTCATGTTGGACATATGTAAACACTTTCCACTAATGTATATTGAAATTTTCAGTTTGTTAATGTTACTTTTAAAACCTGCTGGCCAGAACTAGGTCCTCTACGATTCTGAACATGAACTCTGACAAATGCAGAGTTGGATTTCTTACCTCTGGATGCTATCTTGTTAAAGCAGCTAACAACCACATTAGCTTATGAAGCAGCTAACTCCTACTGAGTTAACTGACTCACACTGAGTGAACAGTTCACCAAAACCCACAGGAATCTTCATATAACAGAATTGCAGAATTTCAAATTTGGAAGTAACCTCAGCAACCATCTAAGCCAAACTAGATCTTAAAAAAAGCCTTTACTAACTTACATGGCAAATAGATATCCAAGCTTTCCTTAAAGCTTCAGGAAGAAAGGAGGAGTCCATTACCCTATGATGAAGCCCATTTCATGCTTGGATGACTATTGTTCCCCTTCTTCAATCTTACATCAAATCTAGAATTTCCTTAACATTAAAAAAAAATTCTGCTCCAAAGAATAGACCAGAAGTATCTGGGCTAACATTAAGCCATGGTTTAATTTATGTAATTAATGTAAATTATGTTATTAAATTTTTGCACCTAACTGTATGCCCTTATTCTTATTGATTCAACAAGCTTTTATGAAGAAGTCACAGTGAGGGTAGATGCTGCTAAGCAGGCTTTGGCAAATGTTACCATAGTGATTGTCTTTCTCTCTCCATATCTCCCTTCATTAGAAATAATTCAGACATTTTCACTTGAAAGTGTCCCCTACAGAAGTCATAAGATCATGGATTTAAAGCTGCAAGTTACTTCAGAGGTCATTTAGTCCTACCCTCTCATTTTATAAATAAGGAAATTGAGACCTCCAATGGTAAAGTGATTGAATTGTGGGTTCTTTCATAAATGATCAGTTATACTACCCCAAGGCCCAATGTTCAGCAATCCACTGCTCAAACACCCTCTTGATATACCCTATGACTTGACTCCCATGAGAGGGATCTACAAAAGATTTCTTAGGTCATGATTTTAGGAAAGTGATGGTAAAGTCTGCATCTTAAACATCTTGGCAGAGAGAGATGGTGACCTAGAAATATTGAAGTGGACCTTCAATTTCAGACATTGAAAATATGCTGATTTATTTTACTTGGCTGTACTTAAGTCTTAGATAGTTCTAGATTGGGGGATATACTGCGTGTTTAATGATGGTTATGCCAAAAACTATTAAGAGGAAATGTAGAGCATCAAATAAACTTTTAAAGATATAGAAGCAGAATATGTAGAAGTTCAGATCACAAACTTTTGTCCCTTGTTTATTGAATTTAATATATACTTTTGATGTGTGTGTGCTGAGGCAGTTGGGATTAAGTGACTTGCTCAGGGTCACACAGCTAGGAAGTGTTAAGTGTCTGAGACCAGATTTAAATTCAGGTCTTCCTAACTTCAGGACTGGTGCTCTATCCACTACACCAACTAGCTGCTACATTTAATATATATTTTAAAGAAATAAACTTTGTGACCAAAGCTCAGTTTACTAAAAAATAACTTTTGTTTCCTTCTTTGTAGGTCAAAATTGTATTTTATCTAATGGATAGAGTACTGAAAATGGAGTCAGCAAGATCTTTATTCAGACCCAGCTTCAGAGACCTAATAGATGTATAACACTTGGGAAATTACTTAACCTCTGTCTATCTCAATTTCTTCATCTGAGGGAAGTGGAGATGGTAAGTCAGTTAGTCAACAAACATTTATTCATACTCTTTGATGTACCTAGCACTGTGCTAAGTAGGGCAAAATAAAGTAAAATAAACAAACAAACAAAAAAAAACCCACAATTCACAAGAAGCCCACTTAACATGGTGAAGGTTTTCATAACTTTATTCTGTCATCACAAGGATAGAAGTTGAGTATTCTGGCTCTCTATGTGCTATCTGCTATCCTTTACCCTTGACCAATCTATCATTTCTACCATTCATTTTATTAATGATATTTTTTGCTACTCTCTTACTTTGAAATTCCTCATTAATTATATGTTAGAGACTGCTAAGCTTCCTCATAGTTATTTAGAATATTTGTGGGAGAATATTTCCATAATTAAAGAGAAAATACTCATTATTTCTTATCTTTGTTTTACTATTTGATTAGATATATTTTCTTAAAACCAAGGGAAGCTACTAATTAATTAATGAAAAATACTTTGCTAAGGGTTCATGTATAACAGAACTAGAATATGCTCAGGGTTACTCTTAAAACTCTGAAGCAAGCTGTTATTAGCTTCTCTATGAGAACTTATGCTGGTAATATGGATGGGAAATAGAGGAGCCCCTGCAAGTATGTTACACATAAAATTAGATGGTGCACTCTATAACCCTTACGGTCTTTTCTATTTGTAAATCTATAATCTTATCAAATGTATTGGATTTCCCAACCCTTTACAACTATTCTTGACAAATATTAATCTTAAGATTTAACAGTAAAAATAAATTTTATGGGGAAAGACAAAAGGAGATTAATATTTTGTTGAACACTCTCTATGAAAGATTTTTTATTTATTTATCTCTAAAATATACAACTTGAACTTGCTTATAAGTTTGTGTGTTTGGGGGATTGGTCTTCTTCAATCACCATCTACCTTGTCTAAATAAATTAATCTTCAGTCACAAGCAATAACTGAAAAAGGACCAACACAAATTGAATCTTGGAACCCAAAGCAGATCACAAACAGTTCAGTTAATGCCAATGTCAGAGCAATTTGCTTGCTCTGACCTTTTCTTTTCTTCAGTGATTCTTGACAATTGAGGCAGTAGAAAATGAATGGGTAAAAAAAAAAAAAAAAGAAAAAAGCAATATCTTGCACTCTAAGTAGTGTCCCTAAGCTTGGTCTTTTCCTAATGCCTGGAAGATTGGATTGATGCTGATAACCATGACTGGAGTAAGACTGGTAATTCCAATTGGCACAAATCAATAACAAAATACTGAACAACAACAACAACAAAAAAAAGAACCCACACAAAATGGCATAATTGCTATTGATATTTTCTGTAGAATAAAGAGAATGTATATTCCTGAGGTGTTGTTAGAGAATATATTGAGGAGAATTCTCAAAATTTAAGCTCAAAGTTTGGATGGTTCTCCTGAAAATGTCAATAATTGGCTTCATCAGTAGTTAATTTCATAGATGCAGTGTAGTTTATTGGAAAGAATACAAGTTTGGGGACAGAGGACTTGAATAAAGATTCTATATTTTATTTTTATATCCTGTTTAATTATGGTACTTTATTTCTTCATCTCTAAAATATATAGATTGAACTTGATAATCTATGAGTTTATTTCCAATGCTACATATGTAATTGTATAAGCTACAAAGTGAGGGAATATCTATATCTAGTTCTCTGTGAGTTATTTTTATACTTAATAGTAATTTTTTCTGATTGCATTTAAACACAGTTTTCAACATTTAGTTTTGTAAGATGTTTTTAATTAAATCTTTTTATATTTTCAAAAGATATGCATTGATAAATTTTTAACATCGACTCTTGCAAAACTTTGTGTTTCAATTTTCCCTGTTTCCCCAACTCCCTCCCATAGATGGCAAGTAATACAATATATGTTAAACATGGTAAAATATATGTTAAATCTAATATATGCATGCATATTTATACAATAATTTTGATGCACATGAAAAATCAGATCAAAAAGGGAAAAGATAAAAAAGAATGAAATGCAAGCAAACAATAAACGAGTGAAAAGGCTATATTGTGATCCACACTCAGTTCCCACAGTCCTCTCCCTGGATATAGATGGCTCTCTTCATCATAAGATCATTGGAATGGGCCTGAATGACTTATTGTTGAAAAGAGCCACAACCATCAGAATTGATCATCATATAATCTTCTTGTTGCCATGTAAATGATCTCCTGGTTCTGCTCATTTCACTTAGCATCAGCTCAAACAAGTCTTTTCAGGCCTTTCTGAAATCATCCTGTTGATCATTTCTCATAGAACAATAATATTCCAAAACATTCATATACCATAACTTTATTCAGCCATTCTCCAACTCTTGGGCATCTGCTCAGTTTCCAGTGTCTTGCCATAAATGCTCGCTGCCACAAACATTTCTGCATATGTAGGTCCCTTTTCTTCCTTTAAGAACTCTTTGGTATATAAACCCACTAGAAACACTGCTGGATAGTATAGCCATTGATAGCCTTTGGGGCATAGTTCAAAATTGTTTTCAAATGGTTGGATCAGTTCACAACTCCATCAGCAATGTATTAGTGTCCCAATTTTTCATATCCCCTCCAACATTTGTCATTATATTTTCCTATCATCTTAGCCAATATGAGAGCTGTATTGTGTACCTCAGAGTTGTTTTATCAATATTGATTTACAGCACCTTTTCATATGTTTCAATTTCTTCATCTGAAAATTGTCTGTTCATATCCTCTCACCATTTATCAGTTGGAGAAGAACTTGAATTCTTATAAATTTGAGTCAATTCTCTATATATATTTTAGAAATGAGGCCTTTATAAGAAACTTTGGGTGTAAAAATGTTCCCAGTTTATTGCTTCCCTTCTAATCTTTTCTGCATTAGTTGTGTTTGTACAAAATCTTTTTAACTTAATATATTCAAAATTATCTATTTTTGTGTTCAATGATGAACTCCAGTTCTTCTTTCTGACTTTATTTGTATGAAAAATTTTTATAGTTGTGTCCATATAGTTCCTGACTGCCTTGGCAGATAGACTCCCAAATATTTTATATTATTAACAGATATTTTAAATGGAATTTCTCTTTGTATTGCCTGCTGTTGGACTTTGTTAGTAATGTATAAAATTCTGATGATTTATGTGGATTTATTTTATATCCTGCAATTTTGCCAAAGTTGTGAATTGTTTCTTGTAGTTTTTTAGTTGATTCTCTAGGGTTCTCTAAGTATACCATTGTATCACCTATAAAGAGTGATAATTTGGTTTCTTCATTACTTATTCTAATTCCTTTAATCTCTTTTTTCTCTTATTGCCAAAGCTAACATTTCTAATACAATATTGAAAAATATTGGTGATTGTTGGCAACCTTGTTTCACCCCTGATCTTATTGGGAATGATTCAAGTTTGTCTCCATTGCATATGATATTTGCTGATGGTTTTAAATAGATGCTACTGATCATTTTAAAGAAAATTCCATTTACTCCTATACTCTTTAGTGTTTTTAATAGAAATAGAAGTTGAATTTTACCAAGTGCTTTTTCTGTATCAATTGAGATAAGCATATGATTTTTGTTAGATTGGTTATTGATATAGTCAATTATGCTAAGTTTTCTTAATATTGAACCAGCCCTGAATGTCTGGTATAAATCCTACTTGATCATGGTATATTATCCTGGGGAAGACTCTCTGTAATCTCTTTGCTAATATTTTAGCATCAATATTCATTAGGCAAATAGGTCTATAATTTTCTTTCTCTGTTTCCAACCTACCTGGTTTAGGTATGTTGTCTGCGTCATATCTGTGTCATAAAAATAATTTGGTAGCACTCCTTCTTTCCCCCCCCCCTTTTTTTTCAAATAGTTTATATAGTATTGGGATTAATTGTTCTTTAAGTGTTTGGTAGAATTCACATGTAAATCCAGTTGGCCCTGGAGATTTTTTTTTTGTAGGAAGCTAATATCTTATTCTATTTCTTTTTCTAAAATGGGACTAAAATGGGGTAATTTATTGCCTCTTCTGTTAATATGGGCAATCTTTATTTTTGTAGGTATTCCTCCATTTCACTTAGATTAGTATATTTATTGACATAAAGTTGGGTAAAATAGCTACTAATTGTTGCTCTAGTTTCCTCTTCATTGGTGGAAAGTTTTTCCTTTTCATTTTTGAGAGTAAAAATTTGATTTTCTTCTTTTCTTTTTCTAACCAAATTAACTAAAGGTTTATCTATTTTGTTTTCCCCCCATAAAACCAATTCTTAGTTTTATTTATTTATTAAATAGTTTTCTTACTTTCAATTTTATTAATCTGTCTTTTTTTCAGAATTTTTATTTTTTCTCTGATTGTGGTTAGAATTTTCATCCATCTTGTACCAATCATTGTTTTGCTTAGAACAACTGGGTGTATCATAGTTGAGCATATCTCCTAGGGCATAGGAGGCATTGTCCCAATCTAATTGCACTGGGGACTAGTGAACTAGTCACTGACTTTTGGATTTAGAGTCTCAGGTGCCTTACCCACTACATTCTTCTGAAAAGAAATTGACATATAAGGTTTTCCCCAGACTATCAAAGAGGCTCATTTTTGTCTATCTCTCTCTGTCTCTGTCTCTGTCTCAGTCTCTGTCACTGTCTATCTCTCTGTCTGTCTCTGTCTTTGTCTCTCACATATACAGTTACCATCTTAGAATGGAATAAGCCCTAGAATTAAGACACACACACACACACACACACACACACACACACACACACACCATCTGGATGGTTTTCTATCTATGACTAGATCTACATAAAATCATATCTTTAATATTACAGAGGCGAGTACTATGATCATAAGATCAAGTTAAACAGCTCATATATATACATCTATAATAGCCTAAACCAATTGTTTCATCACAATCACTCTATCATTCATTAACAATGAGACATTAGAGTAAGTTCTGAGATGGGTGAATGATTTTAAAGTCATTTGGTTTAATTTTCATCCTGAAAACTTAGATATATGATCCTGGACAAGACAACCTCTCAAATTCTCCTTCTCTAGACATTACATGGGATAGTAAGTATGAAGATAAAATGATATAATTAATCAAGAATTATTTATTAATTTTCCATGATTTTCAGACGTCCAAGATTACATCTATGGATGAAAAATCCTTATTCATGAAGAATTAATGTTTTATTTGAAAAACAAGATTCATATTATCTATATACTAATAAAGATAAATACAATTGATGGTGTAGACTTAGAGGCTGATAGTGAAAGAGATAAATAGAGATAGAGAAAGCCAGAGGTGGGGATAGTTAAAGACAGAGAATTAGAGCTATAGATAACTAGTGATAGAGAAAACTAGAAAAAAGAGATAGACTAGTAATAGAGCTAAGAAAAGATAGAAATAGCTAGTTATAGATAGAAGTAAAGTTATGTAGATAACTGGTGATAGAGATACAGAGATTGGTAGATATAAAGATATACAGCTTAGATATAAAATGACTTTATAAAATTTCATATAAAGTAGTTAACTATAAGATATTTTAGAGAGGAAGGCACTCTCATTTAGGGGGATTAGTAAAATCTTCATGAAGAAGATAATTCTTAGCTGGATCTTCAGATAAAAGAGGGACACTTTAAGTGAGAACTATGAGAGAAATAAATTCCAGTTAGGAATGACCTAGTTCAAAGGCACACAGAGAGAGGTAAAGTGGAGTGAGCAAGGACAGAGAAGGCCAGTTTGCCTGTATCACAGAGTAAGGGAAATGTAGCAATGTCCAATGAGGCAGTAAAGATAGGCTGAGAACAAATGAGATAGGGCTTTAAAAGCTCAACAGTGGAGTTTTTATTTTAAAATAGAGGCAATAGGAAGCCACCAGAGCTGGCTAGTAGAGGTTATAGGATCTAATGAGACCATGTATATGAAGTTCTTTGCAAAAGTTAAAGGGTTATATACATTTGTGATCTATTATCTACATGTTCCACATCATTCAAAAGTAGAAGTAAAGTCTAGTTAGTGATAGATAAGAATAATGATCCTGTAAGTTAGTCAATTTGATGGGAAAAGTCCTTGATTCATCTATAAATTACAATAAATTCCTAGAAGAAAATAAAAATCCTCTATTGTCAATTGTAATTGGAGGGCTTGATTTCAGATCCCAGCTTTGTTACATGCAACCTGTGTGACCATAGATGAATGCTTTTACTTCCCCCCTCAGTTTCCCCATCTGTAAAAGCAGGCAATTTAATTAAATAAACTCAATGGTTATTTCTAATACTTGGTCCTAGCTTAAATTACTTGTTCAAATGAGAAGTTCTTGTTTAGACATTCAGAGGTTGCTATGATTTGATAGAAACTATGACTTTAGAGTTAAAAATGCCTTAATGATCATCAGAGAGATTAAGCAATTTCCCAAATACATGGAGCAAGTTAATAGCAGTCTGGCTTTCTAATGCCAAATCTAAGGCTCTCTCCAATGAACTATATAAACTCACCTTCCTAAGAGAAGCATGTAATTGTGCTTGGTAGGATTAGAAGTCCATTTCACCCATTTTGAATAGACAAATACTTACTAATGTGGTAAAAAGTAAAACTGTCTACACACAGATTTGTTTTGTTTTGTTTTGTTTGTTTTTGTTTTTGTTTTTGTTTTGTTTGTTTGTTTGACTTCTCTTCCTTCTTATTAATCTTGACCTCCTTGGCTTCCTTTCAGACTCTGTTCTTGAATGTCTCCCTCTAAGGTTACATTTCTTTTACACTGTATGTATGGTACCTGCTTATTTACACATTGTCTCCCCCATTTGAATACAAACTCATTGAAGACTGCAACTGTTTTTGGATTTTGGTTTCTTTGTATCCCTAGCACTTAACACAGTGTTTGACACATAGAAACACCCTCAAACATTGCCAGTGAATAGATGATTTAGTGACCTTTTAAAATTTGATTAAGGAAATGTTTTTTTATTCAAAATCATTCTAATAAGTCCTGAATGTTTGAAAGATAAAGTGAAATACTTTTATACCCTTCTCTCTTAAAACAGCTTGTATAGAAAAAAGCCAAAACATTGACCAGTTGTTTCTACAGGTTGAACTAGAAAATATGAATGAGTTAGTTTTTGTGTTGGCAAATGCTAAGGGGAAAATGTCAGATGTTATTTTCAATGACAGATTCATGGAAATTTTTCAAGGTTGCCATTCAATCGATTCCTAGTGACTATTAATGACAGGGAGATAACAAACTCTGAATGTCATCCATATCTCTATTGGGAAGCTTTTTTGAAACAGAATGTTCTTAAAGCTCAAGGTTGTTGAATTTTGACGTATATTCATGGAAACCTTGGTATTCAAACTTGAAGGTTGACATCACCTCCAACTTTTAGTTCACATGATGCTTTTTAAGTGAGGGACCCAGAATCATTTTGTTTTTAAATGATAAGTTCATGATCTTAGAACTAGGTGACATTTTATTATTATTACATTTAAGACAGAGTAGGAGCTGTAGCTAGCTAATGATAAAGAATATTTTAAAAAGAAACAGCTAGAAATTAATAGCTAGTGATAGAAACACTATAGACTTAAGTTGTAGAAAGGGTAATGACCTGCATTGGAAAGGAGAGTGTCTTCTTCAAGGAGTTTTCTATTTCAATGGAATCACGGGACTATTTCCTAAAGTTATATTTAAGGCAAAAGAAGGAGCTGTGTTTGGTGATTGACTAATATTCTAGGAATGCTGCTAAACTGTCTGCTTCCTTCTGTCCCCTGGCTAATTGAACACAAATCCACAAACTGGTGTCAAGCACTACCTATAATAACAACAGGAGCATTTATATAACTCTTTAACATCTTATCTCATTTAATCCTCACAGCATCCCCATAAAATATAAAGATTTAAATCAGAGTTGGTGGGAGAAATCTCCACTGAGAGTTCTTCCCAGTCAGATGACATCACAGATCCTTTCCAAATGCTCATACTAATTATCTATTTTTCAAAAAAAAATATGCTTCAATCTATATTCAGATACCATCAATTCTTTCTCTAGATATGTACAGAACTTTTTATGTCAAGTCCTTCAGAATTGTTGGGAAAAAATATTACACTTTGCATCAATTCATGAATTTTTTTTTATTATTTATTTTTGACACACATTGCTTTATAAATCATGGTGGGAGAGAAAAATCAGTGCAAAAGAGGAAAATCATGGAAGAGATTAAAAAGTGATCAAAACACATGCTGATTTACATTCAGTCTCCTTAGTTCTTTTTCTGAAGGCTGCTGGAATTTTCTGTACAAAATCTATTGGAACCATTGAGAAGAACCAAGTCATTAATATTTGGTCATCGTCCATTTTTGCTGTTATCGTGTACAATGTATTCCTGATTCTGCTTGTTTTGCTAAGCACCAATTCATGTGAATCTTTCCAGGTCTTTCTAAAATAGCTTGTTCATCATTTTTTATGGAACAATAATATTCCATTACCTTCATATGCCACAATATGTTCAGTCATTCCCAGTTGATGGATATCTACTCATTTTCCAATTCTTTGCTACAATAAAAAGAGTTGCTAAAAACATTTTGCTCATGTGGGTCCTTTCTCCCTCATTTATGACTTCCTTGGGGTACTTAATCAGTAGTAGCACTGCAGGGTCAAAGGATATGCACCTTTGGTAGTTCTATAGTCCTTTGGGCATAGTTCCAAATTACTCTCCAGAATGGTTAGATCATTTCACAACTTCATCAGCAATGCATTAGGGTCCCAGTTTTCCCATATCCCCTCCAACATTAGTCATAGTCTTTTCCTGTCATCTTAGCCAATCTGAAAGCTATGTAGTAGTACCTTAGAGTTGTTTTAATTGGTATTTCTCTAACCAATAATGATTTAGAGAATTTTTTTTCATTTAACTATAGATGATTTTAATTTCACCAGCTGAAAATTGTCTGTTCATACCCTTTGACCATTTATCAACTGGAGAATGATTGTCTTCTTATAAATGTGACATGGTTCTTTATATATTTTAGAAATGAGACTTTTATTAGAAACACTGGCTATAAAGATTTTTTCCTAGCTTTGTACTTTCCTTTTAATCTTGTTTTTATTGATTTTGTTTGTGCAAAACCTTTTTAATTTAATGTAATCAAAATTGCCAATTTTACCTGTTATAATGTTCCTTAGTTCTTCTTGGACATAAATTCCTCCCTTCTCCAAAGATCTGCTAGGTAAATTATCCCTTGTTCTCCTAATTTGTTTATGGTGTCATTCTTTATACCCTAATAATTTATCCATTTTGACCTTATTTTTCTGATGAATTTTGTTATTATTTTTTTCTCATTGTATAAAATAATGTTTTGATAATTTGATTGATATGGCACTGAATAAGTAAAGCAATTTAGAAAGAAGTGTCATTTTTGATATATTAACTCTGCATAGCCATAAACAATTGATATTTTCCCAATTGTTTAGGTCTGACTTTGTTTCATTATAATGAGTTATCAAACTGTGCATACTCTTTGATTCCGCAGTGTTTCTACTGGGCTTATATCCCAAAAAGATCTTAAAAGAGGGAAAGGGATCCACATGTGCAAAAATGTTTAGAGCAGCCCTTTTCACAGTGGCAAGAAATTGGAAACTAAATGGATGCCCATCAGTTGGAAAATGACTGAATAAGTTATGGTATATGAATGTTTTGGAATGTTATTGTTCTGTAAGACACCATCAACAGACTGATTTCAGAGAAGCCTGGAGAGACTTACATGAACTGATGCTAAGTGAAATGAGCAGAACCAGGAGATCATTGTACATGGCAACAAGATTATAGGATTATCAGTTCTCCTAAATGTAGCTCTCTTCAACAATGAAATGATTCAGACCAGCTCCAATCATCTTGTGGTAAAGATAGCCAACTAAACTCTGAAGGAGGATTGTGGGAAGTGAATGTGGTTCACAACATTGCATTTTCATTCTTTCTGTGTTATTTGCTTGCATTTTATTTTCTTTCTCATTTTTTTATTTGATTTGTTTTTTTCTTGTGCAGCAAGATAATTGTATAAATATGTATGCATATTTTGGATTTAACATATATTTCTACCATGTTTAACATATATTGGACTACTTTCCATCTAGGGGAGGAGGTGAAGGAAGGAAGGGAGAATTGGAACACAAGGTTTTGCAAGGGTTAATGTTGAAAAATTATCCATGCATATGTTTTGAAAATAAAAAAAAGCTTTCATAAAAATACAATATTTGTATCAATATTCATTATGGAGTTTGGCCTATGAAATTCTTTCTCTGTTTTGACTCTTCCTAGTTTAGGTATCAGTGCCATCTTTGGATCATAGAAGGAATTTGGAAGGACTTCTTTTCCTATTTTTGCAAATACTTTACATAGTTATGGAATTAATTGTTCTTTAAATGTTTGGTAGAATTCACTTCTGAATCCATCTGGCCCTGGAGCTTTTTTTGTTTGTTTGTTTTGTTTTGGTTTTGTTTTGTTTTGTTTTTTTGTTTGTTTGTTTTAGCGAGCTCATTAATAATTTGTTCTATTTCTTTTTTCTAAAATGGGACCATTTAAATAATTTATTTCCTCTTCTATTTGGACAATTTATGTTTTTGTAAATATTCATTCATTTCAGTTAGATTGCCAGACTTGCTACCATACAGTTGGGCAAAATAGCTCCTAGTTATTGCTTTAATTTCTTTGTCATTGTGGAAAGTTCAGCCTTTCCATTTTTTGATGCTGGTGATTTTCTTTTCAAATTAACTGAAAGTTTATCTATTTTGTTGTTTTTTTAAATTTTTATTTGGTTTTAATTTTATTTGTTAGTTTAATAGTTTTCTTAGTTTCTATTTTATTAATCTGTCCTTTGAGTTGCACTATTTCTAATTTGGGATTTAATTGGAGATTTTCAATTTGTTCTTTTTCTTCTTTCTCTATTCTATTCATGTATCTAATTAGAGACATAGAATTTTCCCTAAGAACTACTTTGGTTTCCATAGGTTTTGGTATCTTTTCAAACTATTGTCATTCTCTTGAGTGAAATTATGGATTTTGTCTCATATATTTGTTGTATAACCCATTCATTCTTTAGAATTAGATTATTTCATTTCCAATTGTTTTTTAGTCTGTCTTTCCCTGGCCCTTTATTGAATATAATTTTTATTGCATTGTGGTCTGAAAAGGAAGAATTTATTATTTCTGCCTTTCTGCATTTGATTATGAGGTTTTTATTCCCTAATGCATGGTCAGTTTTTGTGTAGGTATCATGAACTACTGTGAAAAAGGAATATTTTTCCATCCCTATTCAATTTTCTCCAGAGATCTCTCATATCTAACTTTTCTAGGATCCTATTTACCTGCCTAGTTTCTTTCTTATTTATTTTGTAGTTATATTTGTATGATTCTCAGAGGAAAAAGTTGAGGATTTACATTAGACTAGTTTTGCTGTCTATTTCTTCCTGTAACTAGCTTAAAATCTTCTTTAGGAATTTTCCCATTCTACTATTTGGTACATATACATTTATTATCATTACTACTTCATTATTTACAGCACCCTTTACCAAGATTTAACCTCTTTTCTTCTTTCTTTTAATAAGATCTATTTTTACTTTTGATTTATCTGAGATCAGAATTGCTATCCTGATTTTTTTTTTCATTTCAGCTGAAGCATAATAAATTCTGTTCTAGCCTTTTACCTTTACTCTATATGTGTCTTTCTGTGTCAAATATATTTCTTGTAAATAACATAGTATAGGATGCTATTTTTTAATCCACTTTGCTGTTTGCTTCCATTTTATGGGAGAGTTCATCCCATTCACACTCACAGTTATGATTACTAGCTCTGTATTTCCCTTCATTTTATAGTCTCCCAGTACATACTTTTGTTCTCTCTTTCCACCCTGTCCTTAGCCATGTGTTTTTTTTGTTTGTTTGTTTGTTTTTTTTGTCAATCCCAACCATTAACTTATTTTTTACCAACTCTTCTCCATTCTCTTAGTAGTGGTTTTGTTTTATTATTAAAACTTTTTATTTTTAAAGGATATGCATGCATAATTTTTCAAGATTGATCCTTGTAAAACTTTGTGTTCCAAATTTCTCCTCCTTCCCTCACTTCCTCCCTTAGATGGTAAGTAATCCAATATATGTTAAACATATTAAAAATATGTTAAATCCAATGTATGTATACATATTTATATAATTGCCATGCTGCACAAGAAAAGTCAGATCAAAAAGTTAAAAAAAATGAGAAAGAAAATAAAATGCAAATAAACTACCACAAAAAGAGTGAAAATGCTATGTTGTGATCCACATTCAGTTCCTACAGATCTCTCCTCTGAGTATAGATAGATAGCTCTCTTCATCACAAGACCATTGGAACAGATCTTAATTATCTCTTTATTGAAAAGAGACATGTTCACCAGAATTGATCCTTAGATAATCTTCTTGTTGCTGTGTACAATGATCTCCTGGTTCTGCTCATTTTAGTCAGCATCAGTTCATGCGAGTCTTTCCAGGCCTCTCTAATATCATCCTCCTGATCATTTCTTATAGAACAATAATATTCCATAACATGTATTTACCATAACTTATTCAGCCATTCTCTAACTGATGGGCATCCTTTCAGTTTCCACCCAAACTAGAGAATCATCTTATCCATGATTACTTGTTATTTTAATGAGTAAAGCATAGCACATGATACATATTAAGTGTTTAAAAATGCTTCTGTCTTTGTCTCTTTTTCTGCTCTGTTTATTTGTCTACATTCTTGAGATATGTCCAGGATTGCTATTTTTCTTTATCAAAGCACTAAAAGTGTGTGAGGTCAAAAATAACATAAACCCTGTGCCAGTTTCCTTAGTCTTACCTCCCAGGTCTTTTAAAGAGAAGATTATGTACTCAAAAGGTCCTATCAGGAAGACATTTTTCACTGGTCTAGAGGCATGAATTCATCACACATCTATTTCCCAAGTGGTAAAGTACATGGTCAGACTTTGAGAAAGTCTGATAACAAGAAATGCCCTTTGAGACAAACACATGAAATACCTTCCTGATTTTTTTCCCTGAAATAGGAGACAAGCTAATAGAATTCATTGACACATGTAGAAGGAAAATGAAGAATCTCAGACTGAAGTAGCCATGTAACCTCTCTGTAGCAAAGATTCTACCTGAATTAGACTCTCTTTCTCCTTTCATGAGATCAGAGTGCTTATTACAGTGTCTGCTACAGTGCTTTTCCTCTCTCCTTCCTTCCTTCTTTCCTTCCTTCCTTCCTTCCTTCCTTCCTTCCTTCCTTCCATCTGTTCTTTTCATCCTTCCTTTTTTTCTTTTCTTCTACCACAGAATAACCAGATCAATTATTCTGCTATCTCCAAGATGAAAAGAGATCATAACTGTTTAGTGTATCATCCTTTTATTCAAGTTAATTATTTTATATAAGGATAGAACCTATCACACAGAGCCAGATTTAATATTCTCCTTCAGTATATTATTAAATTGTAGCTTCCACTTGAAATTTCTTCCTAGTTGACACACTTTTCACAAAACAGAATTCATTCACTCTTTATCTCAGATCAAACAAATCATAAATGTAGATATGGTAAGGATCTTAGAGGTCATGTAGTCCAATTCCTTCATTTTATAGTTTAAGAAATTGAGGCTCCAAGAAAAGAAATAACTTACTCCAGATCATACAGACAAGATGGCATTTGAATCAACATTCTCTGACTTCAGATGTGTCCCAGTGAGCCAGAGGTTTCAGACATAACTGTAATAATAGATTGTTTGTCCTCTTCACTCCCTAAACATTATCCTTTTGTACCCTACCTCATGGTGAAGAATTCAACTAGTCTAGTCTTAAATGTGAGGCAATACAATTAGCTGCTTTTTCTGGATGGAAAGGAATTTCATATTCATAGAATCTACATCTGAATAAAATGGACTTCAGAAGTCAAAAGGACATCTTTGTGTCAAGAAAAGGATTTAATGAATATTATTCTGCACATTATATTGAGTAAATTATTTCTATAAATAAATTATTCTAGTTCCTTGATGCTTTTAGTGGATTCCTTCCATCCTCAATAGTTTTCAAGATATACACTTGATTTCAGCATTCCATGAAGGATCTTTTGGTACCCTGGTGGATGAGATGAAGAGATGTTAGCTAGAAAACAGTGCTCTTAAGTGGATTTGGGACTGGTCAAATGACCAGAACCAAACAATAGGTATTAAGGTCAGCTTGTAAGGAAGGTATTTGTGAACATTTCCAGGAGTCTCTCCTTTAATAAGTATCACTTAATATTTCTCATCCAGAATCTTTGATACTCTTCTTGATTGCATACAGGATATGAAGCTGGGAGGAGGGTTGACATGTTCAATGACAGAATCAGAATTCAAAAATTTTGTCAGGTTGGGATATTAGGTGAAATCTAATTTCAGTTCCTGCACATATGTTTCCCATCACAATGTATTAAATTAACATTCTAAATCCAATCAGTCTCATGCTTTCTCAATTTCTGGGTCCTATTGAAAAAGCTCACCCCAAAGACTCCAGACTCCTGAAAACTAAGGGACTGAATGCTGTTTGCCAGATTAAGCAGCAAATCTCTCTTGATCACTGACCAGTAGCAGTCCTTACTTAGACTATTATAAGGCAAAATGCACCTTTGTGCAAATGAAAGTAAATTGCCTATTGGAGAAAAGCCTGAAACTAAAAAAGTATAATTAGCCTTACTATTCACAAAGATTTGGAAACTTTTTTTTTTTTTTTTTTTTTTGCTTCCAAGTCATTTGTAATTCACTACTCTGGAGACTGTTCTTGGAGGCAAAGGAATATACTGTGTTTCCGTGATAACTTTTGAGTTCTTATCCTCTTTGGCTCTGTCAAAGGGGAGATTGTTTTGAATTAGACTACCAAATGCTTAAAGAATTGGAAACTTGTCTTCATTATAGATCAGAGGAACAGAGCTGGAAGAGAAGTCAACTCTGGGAGTTTATTTGATATGTTTTTTTTTTTTTTAGGAGACAATCATACTTTCCATCACTAATTTTAAACCCAGCCAACTGAAAGAGATGTGTGATTCTGATTGTGATCAATTTTTTTTTTTTTTTTAGTATTCAGGTGTGGAACCATCATGCCCAGTTAAATTAATATACTTAGCCTACTAGAGTACTGAGGTGTCACATGATGAAAAGCCTTCAAAGAGAAAAATATCAACAAGTTTTGATGAAGGACAAATATAAAGGACACTAGTTTCTGGGCACAAAATACAAGGAGGATAGACCTATAGATCATTTAACATGGCATATAATTTTCCTACAGAATTATCTCATTTGTCAATGCTTATGAATGACACATCTAAGAGATATAAACCATGGGAAATCTGATACCTTTTTACCCAAAACAATAGAACTCACAGTTCTGAACGATAGAATTTGGTTTCTGGTATTTTTTCCCCATTATGTTTAGCAAGATGTAGCATCATAATGGCCAAGGAACTCATTTTGTTTTGTTTTGCTTTGAAGGGCTTTATTGAGTAATTTTAACTGATTAAATTAGCAAATTCCATCCAATGAGTAAATTCAGTTTACCATGGATGCTATGATACACCAAGAGTTTGTCTTCAGTTCCCATTGCTCTTCTTTCTGGAGTCCCTTGTATTTTTGTATAATTGTCTTTCATCTAAAAAGCACATATTTATTTATATCATTATCTGAATTCGCAACTCCACTGCCCCATCCTACCTTTCAGTAGTCATTTCCCCACTAAAAAGGGTTTTCTCTGAAGCTAAATGTTGTAGTAATAGTATTGGACTTCAGGGATATTTTGACATCCCTCTCAGATATTAATCATGTGTTATAAGGCAAGTCACTTAATATTTTTCACCACCAGTTTCTTTATTAGTAAACTGAGCATTCTAATTGTACCTACTTCATAAGGTTGTTGTGAGAACCAAATAAGGTTTTGCAAATGTAAAGCCATATATATGTATTAGCTATTATTATGTTGAAGTGTCAGGGGGAGGTTGAGTCAACTAGTGGAGACCAGACATCTTACATATAGGTGGAGAGGAATATAGAGATTTTTTTTTTGTAAAATGTAAAGCCATATATATGTATTAACTATTATTATGTTGAAATGTTAGAGGGAGGTTGAGTCAACTAGTGGAGACCAGACATCTTACATATAGGTGGAGAGGAATATAGAGATAATGGAACATATTTAAAAAGTGAGAAAAGAGTCAGATGGTAAGATTCTAAAATGAGATACAAACTGATGAAAGATCAAGAGCTGAACCAGAAAGCCAGTAGAGGAAACAGGATCTAGAACCTCTGAAAAATAGGGAGGATCACCTTGAAAGTATATAGGTGAAAGAGAGATAGATTTAGTACCCATTGATCTAGATTTGAATTTCAGCTCTGGAATTTATGATGTAACTTTGGCAAGTCCCTGATACACACCTGTAAAATGGAGGAGGATCAAACTCTTGATCTCTTAAGGTCTTTTTGAGAACTACATTTTTTATCTGCTATGTTTTTTTCAGGACACTTAAAAAATTCAAGGTAGTCAAGGACAAACAAAATATTGTAATGATAATCACAGAATTTCAGAATTGAAAAATAATTTAGTTGCTTATTTAATTCAACTCATACCTGGACAATATTTTCCTATATCTTATTATACCTAAGAAGTAATTATCCTTCCTTTGTCCAAAACAAACAGATAAACCTCTAATAATGAGAAGGGAATTTTACTTCTGAGAACAATTTATTTTACTTTTGGACAGCTTTAATTGTTAGGATATTTTTTCTCCTGATAAACCTAAATTCACTTTTTAGCTTTAATCCTTCCATTACTTTGAATTCTTCCCTATGGGGAGAAGCAAAATAAGGCTTATCTCTTTTCCACATGATAGCTTTACAATTATTTGAAAATTGTTTCTCTGACCCCATGAATTTTTCGTTCTCCTAGACAGACATCCCCAGTTCCTTCCACTTTTTCATTACATAAACTTGAGGCCCATCATCAATCTGTTTGCCTTCCCCTTAGACACTCAATACTCTGACAACGTGTTCTATATATTGTTTTTATGTCAGCTTTATCCACTTTTGTTTTTTCAAGGGGAAATGTTATCAAATGTCAAGAAACTGCCCTTGCTTAAGGGTCATAATGATACTGACTTTTTATTTTGTTCTCTTTTGTCCTGAATGAAGACATGGTTAAAGTCTTCAAGTCCCTGCAATGTGGATAGCTAGCTAAACCAATTCAATCTACCTCCTATGCCTAAACAAAAATCTTCCCCATAGCTAAGAACTCACATGTGAAAAAGTTCATTTTCAAAAAGTAATTATCCTTGTTCATAAAAAAAAGTGTGAACATCAGTATTGATGCTCTTAATAATAATTTAGGGCAGAGCCAAGGTGGCAGAGAGCAGCTGGGAAGTTTTCTGAGCTTTCTTCATTTTTCCTCAGAATCAAATTTAAATCAAGCCTTTAAATGAATTCTGGAGTGGTAGAATTTCCAAAAATACAGTGTGAATTATTTCCCAGTCCAAGAGAACTCAAAAGGACATTAGGAAAGGTGTCTCACTTTGGTAAAAGGTGAGTGGAGCCCAGCACAGGTAGCATTCAGCAAACCAACAGTAGATTTTTAGCCACTGAATATCTGGCTACTCTGTGTCAGCAGACAAGTTGTGAGACCTCCCACCCTAGTATGGCAGCTAAATTGTCAGAGCTAAAATCCAGGGCACAATAAATCCAACCATGCCAGATCACCCTAAAACATGGGTGAGCTGCTTCAGGCCCTGGAGCAGAAAGTCAGTGACCTGGTGCTGGTCTCCTGAACAAGAAGTCTTAGACAGTGGTCCCTGTATCCCAGGACCAAAATTCAGCTTTTAAAAATGAGGGGAGAAAACCCTGACTATAACAAGTTATTGTAATAAGAAGGAAGATCCAAGCAAACTCAATAGTGGACTACAATTCAAAATACCTACCCGTGAAATCTTAAAGGAGAATATCAGTTAGTCTTATACCCCAAAAGCTTTCTTGGAAGGACTCAAAAAGTGTTTTAAAAAACAAATAAGAGAAGTAAAAATAAAGTTGGGGGAAGGAATAAGAGGCTGAAAGAGAGAATTGAGCAAATGGAAGCTAATGACTCTATAAGACATCATGAATCAATCAAGCAAAATTGAAAGAATGGAAAATATATATATATATATATATATATATATATATATATATATATATATATGGAAATGTATAATACTTCATTGGAAAAAACAACTGACCTAGAAAATAGATCCAAAAAAGATAATTTAAGAATTATTACATTACTTGAAAGCTATGATCAAAGGAAAAACTTGGACAGCATCTTTCAAGTAATTATAAAGGGCAAGTAGATGGTTGACTGGATAGACCATAGACTCTAGAGTCAAAAGAACCAGAGTGCAAATCCAGCCCTAACTCTTAATAGTGCTGTGTGATCCTAGGCAACCCATTTAATCTTCAATGCCACACAAAAAGAAAAGAAAAGAAAAGAAATTATAGAGGAAAGCTATACTAATATCCTAGAACTAGAAGGTAAAATAGTTCTTGAAAGACTCTACCAATAATAGCCTCCTGAAAGAGATACCTAAGTGAAAACTCCAAAGAATATTTTTTTACCAAAATCAAGAATTATCAGATCAAAGAGAAAATACTGCAAGAATACAGAAAGAAACAATTCAGATATCAAAGAGTCATACTCAAGATTACATAGGGCTCAACAGCTTCTATATTAAAGGATCAGTGAGTTTGGAATAGGATATTCTAGAAGGCAAAGGAGGTTCGATTACAACCAAGAATCAGCTACCTGAAAAAAATGAACATAATCTTTCAGGGGGAAAAGACGAACATTTATTCAAATAGGAGATTTTCAAACTTTTCTGATGAGAAGACCAAAGATGAACAGAAAATTCAATATTCAAATAAAGATTTAAGAGAATCATAAGAAGATGAATGGGAAACACACACACACACACACACACACACACACACACACACACACACACATATATATATATATATATATATATACACATATATGTATGTATAAATATATATACCTATATATATAATTCATTAAGATTAAAGTGTTTATATCCCTACATGGGAAGATGGTACTTGTAATCCTTGAGAACTGTATTTCTATTTGGACAGTTACAAGTAGTATATATAGGCAGAGGGTATAAGTAAAAGTTGGCTTTGATGTGATAAAATGAAAAAAAAAATTAAGATGTGAAAAGAAAAATGGTACTGGGAGAAAAAGAAAGGGGGAGGCAGAACAGGGTAAATTGCATCATATAAGTAGGCACAAAAGACTTATTACAGTAGAGGGAAAGAAGGGAAAGGGAAGAAAAAATTTTTGAAGATTACATCAGAAATAGCTCAAGAGGGAGTAAGATTCATATTCAGTTGGGTATAGAAATTTATCTTGGCCTCTGGAGGAGTAGGAAGGAAGGGGGAGGGAAAAGGGGGAAAAGATTGAGAGAAGGAAAAGAAAAAGGGAGGATAGAAGTAGTAGAAGAAAGAAAAGGGAGGGGTACTCTTAGAAAGGAGAGCCTATTGAGAGGGGTGGTAGTTAGAAGCAAAACTGGCGAGGATAGACAGCATGAAAGGAGAGAAAAATAGGATGGTGTGGAAAAGTTAATAATCATAACTGGGTATGAATGGTATGGATCCTCCTATAAGATAGAAGGTGATAGCATATTGGATTAAAAATAGTATTTTAAAGTATATTGTTCCCCCCCCCCCAAAAAAAAAAAACACTTTTGAAGCAGATACACACAAAGTAAAGGTAAAAGCCTGAGTAGAATATCTTATGTTTCAGCTGAATTTATATGTATGTGTGTGTGTGTGTGTGTGTGTGTGTGTGTGTGTGTAGAAACAAACAAATAGATAGATAGGCAGCTAGGCAGCTATAGAAAGATGAAAAGCAGGGGTAGAAATCCTGATCTCAGATAAAGCAAAAGCAAAAAATGGAACACTAATACATTGTTGATGGTACGTTGTTGATGGAGTTTTGAAATAATCCAATGGTTCTGAAGAGAAATTTGGAAGTGTGTCCAAAGGGTTATAAAACAATGCATACCTTTTGATCCAGCAGTCACACAACTGGGTTTGTATCCCAAGAGACAATAAAAAAGGGAAAAGGACCAATATACATAAAAATGTTTGTGGCAACCTTTTTTGTAGTGGCAAGAAACTGGAAATTGAGTGGATGCTCATTAGTTAGGGAATGGCTGAATAAGTTATGGGATATTAAGGTAAAGGAATATTATTTTTCTATTAAGAAATAATGAGTGGGTTGATTTCAGAAAAGCCTGGAAAGACCTACATGAAGTGATAAATGAAATGATCAGAACCAGGAAAACATTGTCCACAGTAACATCAGCATTGTGTAATGATGAACTATGACAGGATCTGCCCTTTTCAGCAGTATACTGATACAGGCCAAGCCCAAAAGATTCATGACAGAAAGTGCTATCCACAACTAGAGGAAAAACTGTGAAGTTTAAATGAAGTTCAAACAATACTCTTTTCACTTTTCCTCCATTTTTGTGATTTATCCCTTTTAGGCTGATTCTTCTTTCACAACATGACTAATAAGCAAATATATTTAACATTAGTCTACATGTATAACCTATATCAGTTTGCTTTCTGTCTTAAAAAGAGAAGAGGGAAATGAGAAAGAAAGAAGCATTTGGAACTCAGAGCTTTATGAAAATGAATGTTAAAAACCATTTTTACATATAATTAGGAAAATAGACTATTAAGTCAGGAAATATTAATTATAACATCAGTATTAACAACTGTTCACATTTGGAAAGTTCTTCAAGAAATGAAAAGCAATTTAAAACACCATTTTATTTCATCCTCATAACAAGAAAGGTATTGTCTATATTTTGCAAATAAGAAAATTGAGGCTCAGTTTATTAACTTTTCTAGGGTTCCAATATGTAAATGTATAAGATGACCTTTGAGTAGATATTCCTTAGTCCTTAGATCTTGGGTTAACATTTCCAACAAGGTCCCAGTGTAACAGTTTGTCATTTAATGTCTTTGTTATTTCAATAATGAAGAAGCTTTATTCCATATCATCATCATTGTGGAAGGAGCTTACATTAAATATCTCTTTGAATTTGTAGCTCTGCAAATCTCATAAATAGCCTTAAAACCCTTTAGAATTAGGTAACCTCTTCATTTCTTTTGTTATTGTTGCAATTGATTTATTTCACATTTTCCACCTGGGCTTGGCTGTAGAAAGAACTTATGATGTTCTGATAGGAAAATTAAAATATTGTGTCTAGGAAGCAAAAAAGGAAAAATCAGTCCAGGAGATTTAAAATAAATTGATCCCCACAAGTATGTTCATCCAGCTGGTATTTAGAAGGATGAAAATATTTTGAAATTGTTAGTGGGTTTTCATTAAAATGAGGTACTTTTTAGATTGAACTTTCTTAGTTTGACATTATGTATCATTTTAATTGACACATCAACAGAATTCTTAAAATAATGTATAGACTTATTATATGCAGAAGACATGTAATACATATTATATTGTATATGTGCATATATGTTTTTCTATACATATCCATATATAGTAACTCTGATATATATGCATATATAATGTGTATTTCCAGAAGAAAATTCAAGTGAAAATTGTCACATTGAACCCTTTTCTAGTTAAAAAAAAATTATGTTGGGGAATAGAAATGCGGTAAATATGATATCTCCTCAGCATGAATTAAACAGAAAGAGCGAGAATTGTTTATTGAGAGATACAAGCAACAGATTCTCTATGTGCTCAATCACAACAATCTATATAAGAAGTTATTTAGTTAAAAAACATGAAAAAAAATATGGTCAGTATTGGGGAAGGTATCAAAATAAGTGATTTATATTTTTTATTATTCAGCACCTTATAGTATACCAAGGATAATAATGCATGGGTAAATTTATACTGCAATGAGATATCAATTAATCAATATGGGTGTGAGTCATATCAATTAATCGATATGGGTGTGAGTCATTAATGTAATGGAACTGCCAAAAAAAGATGATGCTGTCGTGGACTCCAGTAAGGGATCCTTAGCTTCTAGAAGGAGGTAATAGTAACTTTACTACACATCTGGAGAATTATGTAAAGTTCTGGTTATCACATATCAAATCTAAAGAACAGAGTAGTAGAGTCCCCATATTTTAATAAAATCATTTGTTGAATTGCTACAGTTTTTTTTTTCTTTCTTTTTTTAAATGATCTTTTTTGGACCAGCCTTCTGGAGATGAGTTTTAAGTGTACGAGTAGGACTTGAGTGGAGGAAGATATGTGTGCAGATAAATTTAACATAAATCAGAATAGGATAAATATATAAGTGCCAACAAAGTACTGTAAGATTAGATGAGAATGATTTGACAGGGTGATGCTCTGGAAATGGATTTAGGACTTTAATTGGATTCAAAACTTGCCTCTGCTATTTTTTATCTATGATACTTGAATAAGTCACTTAACTTCTCTCTTGCTCTATTTTTCATCTATAAAATGAAAGGATCCAGCAGGATGACTCCATAGGACTCTTCATTGATATTATAAACAGGTTAGGGTATGAGAGGCTGAATTAATTTGTCTGAGTTATTCAGTTGACCTCGATCTATATACAAAGATGAATGACATGGTTTCTCCATGTCACATCTTCTTAAGGAGCACAACTTCTAGTAGAAAAGCTGACCATCTGGTAGAAAATATTCTGAAGGACAGGCTCTCTTTCTTCAATTTCCTTTTTTTCCCTAAGATATCAATGGTCACTCAGGAATCCTTTTTACTTCTTTCCCTTCCTACATCCAATTTTTAAAAACCAAATTATGTCCTTTATGCATCTGGGGAGGGTTCTTTCTTTGTCCCTTTCTTTGCACTTAAAATTCTACTGGGTGTCATCTCCTCATTTTGAATGTTATAATATTTTCTTCTTCTCTTCTCCAATCCAAACTCTAGAAAGCTGCCAAAAAAAGGTTACATTTCACATAAGGATAGCCATAAGGAAATCTTTTTTTGTGTAACAATTCAGTGTTATCTATACCAGACCAACCATTCCTTCTTATGAGTAGTCAACCAGTCTTTGTTTGAAGACCCCCAAGGAAGGAGAGGCTCTTACTTCTCCAACTAGTACATCACTTTCAGATGTCCTGAATTATTCAGACATATTTCCTTACCAGACTAAAAGTGTCTTTTTTGGGACTTATTCCTATCTTCTCAAAACAAACATCTTCTTTAGATTGGGAGAGATCACTGCCATAAGTTAAGTGAGGGGTAAGAAATGTTATTTGAAAAAAAGAGGTATTCCCTAAACTGAGCCTTAGAGGAAATGAACTATCATAAAAGGTAGATTTGAAGAGACACTGCATATGAGTTTGTGCAACTACAAAGAAGGAGGAAGTGCAATTATGTGTATCATGAACTTCAATTGAAGTTGCCTGGAATGTTGAATAGAAAATTAAAATGGAACCAACCATTGAAGAGATTTAATTGCTAAGCTGAGGACTTTCTGGCAACAAGCATTCACAAAGTTCCTTAAACTTAAGTATCAGTTGCTCTGACCCATGTTTTAGGAATATGGTTTTGTCGCCTTTTCAGGACCTAGATTGGAAAGGGAAAAACCAGAAACAAGAAGAACAAATAGGAGGCTATTTCAAAGTCAACTACTTATTCATAGAACAGAATTGTCTGAAACATTAATGGACCCATGAAGGAACCTATTTAACTGCTTAGTAGTAGTTATTCTTCTAGTATAGTAGTAGAATATTCTTCTAAATTTACCTAGGATATAAGTTGTTTAGTAGTAACTTATATCCTAGGTAAATTTAGAAGAATATTCCTCAGGAAAAGATTAGTTCAGTCTATGCTACTTATTTATTTCTAGATAGAATGTCTGGGGACAATTGCCACTTAACCTACTGTTTTTTCTTCTGAGTATCATCTCTCTCCATTAAATTGGATCCCTTTAATCCCTGGGCAGTTAGCTTTTGCAAGCTACAGATAGGTGAGATTTTTCCTCTTGATGGATTTAGGGGAGCTTCTGCAGGCTCAGTCTTCCATCCATATATGCATTCAAATATGATTATCTTACATTTTGCCTAATGAAATCTGTTTCCATGGAAATAGCAGAACTGGCCGTAAGTAGTGAATTTCAACGGCTGGTCTTGGTTTCCATGGAAATCAGAATTGGATATGGAAAAATAAGGTCTGAGCATACCTTAAAAAAAAAAAAAAACTTTGCTTTACCCTATTTTCACCAAATGAACCATTGTTTTCAAGGGAAAACAAAATAACTAGGTTAAAAAAAATTTGAACCTCCTACAAAGTAATTTACTTGATGGAATTTATATTTTACAGTAAGGAATATGATCTAGATGTGAACCTGTTCTTCCTTTTATATGCAATGACTTTTAATAAGTTGCTTAACTTTCTTGCCATATAAGCTTAACCCTGGATCTAACTATGTAAGATGGGGATAATATAACATGTTTATTTGGTGGGATGCTATAAAGATGACATGTGATAGAACTCAGAATTCAACAATCTAATGAGTACTAAAGTGTCTATTATGTACACAATCTAGTGCTAGGTGCTGTGGCTGATGATGGAACAACAGAATATAGGTCTCATATAATTTAGGATGTCTTATTCTGATTTCCACTCATGCTCATTGGTAATTTTCTCAGAGCAAAGCAGCCTACAGCTCCTCTCGTGACTTTAGAGCATAACTCTGAGGAATCGGGTTCCCTAGTTAATGTCATAGCTCAAAAGTCCCTACCAAAATGTGTCTTGTCATGATGATCATTTCATACTAATAAGCCAGACTTAATCAGTTTTTTTAGAAGGAAGTAATTTCTTAGGTATTATGTTAAAAACTTTGTACAGAGACGATAGTCTATGAAAATTGCTAGAACTTATTTAAATAAAATCCTCTATAATCATGCTGCATCTTATAAATCTGAAATTGATTTTTTGAACCCACATGTAAGATTTTACATTTATTCCTTTTAAAGCCCATATCTCTTTTTACAAAAAAAAATAATAATGTATTATAAACACATATGCACTTAGAAGGACAGTGAGATAGTATAGTAGATAGGGTGCCAGATCTAGAATCAGCAAGACTCCTCTTCAGGAATTCCGATTTGGCTTCAGATACTTCCTATCTTTGCCAGCCTGGACAATTCACTTAATCCTGTTAGCCTCAATTGCTCTTTTGTAAAATGAGGTGGATAAGGAACCTTAAACCACTCCAGTGTCTTTGCAAATAAAACTTCAAAAGGGGTCACAAAGAGTCAGACACAACTCAAAAAGACTCAGCTAATGCCTTTAGCAGACACCATGCTAAATTCTTGGGATACAAATTGAAAAATATCAGCCCCTACTTTCAAGAAATTCACAGTCTAGGCGAGACTTACATGAACTGATGCTGAATGAAATGAGCAGAACCAGGAGATCATTATATACCTCAACAATGAAACTGTTTGAGGATGTATTCTGATGGAAGTGAATCTCTTCGATAAAGAGAGCCTTAATTGATCAAAGATGGGCAGAAGCAGCTACACCCAGAGAAAGAACACTGGAAATGAATATAAACTGCTTGCATTTATGTTTTTCCTCCCGGGTTATTTATACCTTCTGAATTCAATTCTCCCTGTGCAACAAGAAAACTGTTTGGTTCTGCACACATATATTGTATCTAGGATATACTGCAACCCATTCAACATGTAAAGGACTCTTGCCATCTGGGGGAAGGGGTGAAGGGAGGGAGGGGAAAAATCGGAACAGAAATGAATGCAAGGGATAATGCTGTAAAAAATTACCCTGGCATGCGTTCTATCAATAAAAAATTATTAAAAAAAAAAAAAGAAATTCACAGTCTAACAGGAGATAGATATGGTACAAGGTAAAAGTAACATGCTAGAGGGTAATGATACCTAAGAAAGAATCTCAGATTATTTTTAAGGAAAGGAAGGAGTAATATATTACTGCAAGGAAACTTTCTAAATTCTGACTTTAGGGAATAATTACTGGGGCTATTTGTTTTGAATGTAGATTAAGTGAAGAGCAGAGATATGAAAACAAACTGGACAGACAGACTATTAGTTTAGTTTGTGTTACCATTGTTGGAATCTTTACAAATTGTTAAGTCATTAGAGTTGATAGAGACAATAATTATCTAATTTAGCATGTTTCAGTATCCTTGATTTAATCTTATAAGGAGATGTTTTGGGCCAGAACCTGAAACAAGGTACTAAGTAGAACTAATTGATACAATGCTTGTGTTCACATCAGTACTCTTTGGAATTCACAAGTATAGGACATTCACAAAGTAAACTTTGTAACTTTGTGAATTCACACCTCCCTTAGGTGTGCCTCCAGAAGGAGGAGTCAACCTTTGGGAGATGATATATAAGAAGCAGACTCAGTTGGGAGTTCAGCTGAATTAGATTGGAGAGGAACACTCTGGGACAGATGTAGAACATTCTGTGAGATTGAGAGCCAGAAGCCCTCTCTCAGAGGCAAGACAGATTCAACTTGGTGCTGACTCTGGAGGCTGAAGAAAGCAGAGGCAGAAGAAAAGGACAAAGCTGCAAGAACTCTTAGAACCAAGCAGAGAGATAGGCCTCAACTAACCAGGCTATTTTGGAAGGAGAAAATAAACATTTGCATTTCATCACCTGGCTGAATTTTGAGGTGATTATTACTTTCAACTGCAACTAAGGCTGCTTCCAGAAAACCTCCCCTGAGAAATCTGCTTTCTCCCAGAGAGAACCATTATATTATTTGAAAGAAGAAAAACGCCAGCAACCATAATCCAGTTTCCCAAAAGTCTGTAACACATCCTTGTACTAGTGAAGAATCCAAGAAAAAGTAACATGTGCTTACCCAAAGGCTAGAAAACACATACCAAAAAGGTACTTCACAGTTCCTGTAAGTCCTTCTCCTGGAGTCCTTAAATATTCTCCATTCATATGGTGCATGCTCCTAATAGAGCCTTGTGTCTATTGCCAACCATTACAATAATTAAGAAACTTTTGTAAAACCAGTGATAAAAGTTCTATATCTCTCATGCTCCAAAATCAATGAAGAATCTTGGTCAGATGGGTGGAGGAGATTAAGACCAAGTGCCAACATTCTCTTTCCTTCCCCCATTAATTATTTCATACTCAGTATTGGCTCCCTTTCTTCTTCAGCACCAGATGCTCAAATATCTGATTCCAATCAGCTTCCTCATTTTATATAAACTCCAGAGGATATGTTCAAATTCTTCCACCTGTATGAACTGATTTTCTGCTACACCTAAGAAAGCCTATTTACATACATATTTATATATTTACCTGACAAACATGCCAAGTATAGCATCTTATCATTTACTTTAAATGGTATGTCTTCATCTGATTTATTTAATCAGCTAACACCCCACCACCGCATGTACACACATCCTCATACTAGTATGAATTAGATGAAATTTCTCCCCTTGAAGAGTGCATACTTTGAGAGAAAAGCTTGCCATCTAGTAGAAAATATTCTGAGAATTTGGAACCATGTCTTTCTCCCTTTCCCAACTTCCTTATTTATGTTGAGGACACAAGAATTTTCCCAGACAACTAGTTCCCCGCTCTCACTTCTCACATTAATTTGATTAGTGATTTATGTCTATTTTACAACTGAACTGGTCTCTGACATCTGTTCCTTTTCCTGCATTCTTATTTCTACTGTTCTTTCTCAGAGCTTTACCTTAAAAATTCTAAAACTTTGGGACAAAAACTGGATGTCTGACCTTTGGTCTTCTCTTTTCCAATTTAATCTTTAAAAGACTGTCAAAATCTTCTACAGACAAAAGTATCATCATTCTCATGTTGCAAAACTTTATTGGCTCCATATTACCTATAGAATGAGCAAAAGACTCCTTATTTTGGCCTCTAAATCCCTCCACAAGCTTGTCCTCCATTATTCTTTGCTGTCTGATTTCATATTATTAAAATCTCCTTAATATTTATTCCTAGAATATAAATTTATACTGCTTCTTTGCATCATTGTATCACTCCTCTCTTTGCTTAAATGTAGCATCTGACTCTTTCTTTGTTATCATCACCCCTTACCATGGATTATATTTTTCTGCATATATGTTGTAAGCTCCTATTGTACTGTGTGTATCTTGAGAGAAAGGTCTGTTATTTTTCATCTGTGTATAGCATGATGTCTTCTACATGAATAGTAGGCTTTTAGTAATTTTATATTATGAGGTGTGAAATTGAAAAGAAATTAATGTAAAGTTTTTGACATAGATTAAAAAAATCAATCACAAATACGTGAAGTGCAGAATGATTATATAATATCATTTTAAAAATCTGGGGATTTTTACAGATTACTAGCTCAATTTTTTTTAATTATAAATCTTTATTGACAGAACATATGCATGGGCAATTTTTTACAACATTGTCCCTTGCACTCACTTTTGTTCCAACTTTTCCCTTCCCTCCCTCAACTCCCTCCCCAGATGGCAGGCAGTCTTATACATGTTAAATATGTTATAGAATATCCTAGATGCAATATATGTGTGCAGATCCTAACAGTTCTCTTGTTGCACAAGAAGAATTGGATTCAGAAGGTAAAAATAACCTGGGAAGAAAAACAAAAATGCAAGTAGTTCACATTCATTTTCCTGTGTTCTTTTCTGGGTGTAGCTGATTCTGTCCATCATTGATCAATTGGAACTGAATTAGATCTTCTCTTTGTCATAGATATCCACTTCCATCAGAATACATCCTCATACAGCATTGTTGTTGAAGTATGTAATGATCTCCTGATCCTGCTCATTTCACTCAGCATCAGTTCATGTAAGTCTCTCCAAGCCTCTCTGTATTCATCCTGCTGGTCATTACAGAACAATAATATTCCATAACATTCATAGACTACAATTTACCCAACTATTCTCCAATTGATGGGCATCCATTCATTTTCCAGTCCCTATTAGCTCAACTTGAGACAATGATAGATGTAAAAATTCATATATGGCATACTTGTCAAATTTAAATGTGCCAAGCTGTGAGGGATGCACATTTTGGGGGACAAAATCCAGGTTTCAAAAGAACTTGACAGGATATAATGAAAAGACAAATTATATGACATTTAATTAAAAAAAAGTAAAATCCAATCCTTGAGTTTAGAAAGTTAGCTTCATAAGGAAAGATAGAAAACAAGGATGTAGGCAGAGAATAGGTCATATGAGGAAAAACAAAGGACAAAGAAAATATGTGCATGAAAGACATGGAAGTACAAAGAGGTAATTTAATGTTAACTTAGATTAGATGAAAATAGACATTGTTTTAGCTAGTCTTTTTTGACTCTGTTTTACTCAGACAAGATATAGAGTGAAATATTCCAGTTTGGGGGCTGAAAGAATGTGGATAATAAGGAACATATTTAGTGGAGGGTGATTAGAATGGTAGATGACAAAGAGGTGACACTGAAGGATTTTTAACTGGAAGAAAGTAAAATTAAGGGAGAACATGATAGATCTCCTTAAGTATTTGAAGACCAATCATATAGAAAAGAAAAAAAAAGCTTCCTCACCTTGTTCTCGTAATATAGAACTTACAACTAATGCATGGGTATTTTGGAAGCAAATTTAAAGCAAATTTAATCTCAATATAAAAGGGAAAGGTTTCTTGACAATGAGATCTATTTGAAGTGGACTGGATTACCTTGAGAGGAAGTGGACTTCTCATTTTAGTGGCTGTCAGGTAAGATATGGTTGGCTACTGCTTGAGGATATCATAGAGAACATTCTCAGGCAGATATAGATTTGACTGGATGTCCTGTGGGATCTCTCCCAAACCTATGATTCAATAAATAAACCCTTGCAAACATTTATATTTAAAAGGCAAAAGGAGGACTAAGACAACTATCAACAACATTTCATATAGCTAACAAATTTGTCTGTATGAATAGAATATTTGGAGCAGGGAAGGGCCTTGAAAATTATCTAATTCAATCCTTTCAATCTATGGATGGAGAAATTAAAGTATAGAAAAATGTAAGTGTCCAAGATCATGAAAATACGTAGGTTTGGAACTATGAGTCCTTGCCTCCCTTTTCATTACATTTTCCACTACACCACAAGTGCCAATTTTATGAAACATTCATCTCTTGATTTTCATGATACAATCCTTTTGTTTATGCTCCTATCTCTCTGAACACTTCTCAGATATTTTTTTTCTGGTGAAGAGTGAATATATTCCCATTATTCTCTCTGTACTTCCCCATTAGAATAAAAGACTTCCTATAGAAGAGATTGTTTCATTCTTTGTACCTGTGTTACAGAACCTAACACATTATCAAGTATAGTAGGTGCTAAATTAGTCCTTGTTGATTGGCTGATTAATGACACATTAATAATTGCTTATAGAATTCCAAAGTCTATCCCCACTACTTCCAACTTTAAAAAAAAAATCCTTACTTTTAAAGGTAATCCTGATGCTATTTGTTTAATTAGTAACTATGACTGAAAACTCAAACTTATTGTTGTGTGAACAGGCTGTTCTTTTACTCAGCCTGAGCTAATTGGATTCATGCTTCTTGCTCAGCTCTGTTGTGCTTCATATTATTTGTACTTCAACTGTTTCCAAGAAAAATAGTCTCTATTCCAAAGAGATAACATATTGTTGCATATTATAAATGTGTTTGGTCTGAAGCCCAGGTTTTTCATAAAGTATGTCTTCAATGTGGAAAAAAATGGCAAGAGGTGTTACTAAACATATTAATTGCTTTAAAGTGAGGAAATATTATATAACCAACCACCATTAATTACCATATTCTTTTAGAATTCTGAAGAGTTATCCTCCTAGCTAACAAAATTGTGAAAAGAAAACCCTTAGAAAAAGACAAAAGACCTTTATCAGAGAACTTATTGCCAGGTTCCATCTCCTCAATTACCTGCTTCCTTTCTAATTTTAGTTGCATTGGTTTTGATTGTGCAAAAGTTTTTTTTTTTGTTTGTTTGTTTTGTTGTTTGTTTTAAATAAGGTAACCAAATTATACATTTCATCTTATAGGGCTCTATGTACTTTTATTTTTTGTAAGAACTCTTTCCTTATTAACAGATTTGACAGGTAACTTCTTTTTTTTTCCTTTAATTTGTTTATAATATCACCTCTCATATTTGTTACATCTCCATTTAGAGCTAATTTTGGTCTATGGTGGGAGAGATTTGTATATACCTCATATGTTAAATGGCTTTCTGTTTTCCCAAAAAGATTATTCAAATTCAGAATTTTTGCTCTTCAAATATTGAACTGAATTATCATGTTTCCCCTTAGTCTTATTTTTTCACAGTTAAATATCTTTCTGTGCTTTTGTCATGTATCTTTTTGTATCTTCTGTAGGTTATTTGCTATCATAGTTAGACTCAAGTAAATACCTGTAAAGGGCTGAAACTTTGAAAAGGTGAACTTGAATCTGAGAGAGCAGAGCACTTAAGGCTAATTACCTATTTGATGGGAGATAATAGTTCTATATAGATATATTTAGATGAGATGGTGATATGATGGATATCCTCACCATTGGTGCTTGCTGAATGTGTGGTGGTGAGGTAATCATAGGCAAGGATTGGAGGACTGAGTGAGAGAGGTCAGGGTCATTCAGCTGCAGATTGAGGAAGAGAGAGGCTTAAGGTTCTGGACTTGAGAGTCCAGGATTCATCGGGACTCTGCCACGTTGCTTGCCAGCCTCCTTCACTTCTCCCCCTAAAGACCAAGGACTTTGATCCAAACTCTGACTGATCTTGAGACCCTCCAGAGAGTTAAACCAGACATTTTACCCTTAGTGTCAGCCATATCTTTCCTAAAGTTTCATTTCAAGAGCTGACAAAAAAAAAAAAAACAACAACACTCAATGAGACCTATTTTTTAATGATCAATAAAAAAAATTGTTTTTCTTTCTATGCATATCTTACATTATTTTTGTTTTTCCATTGGAGAAGTAGGAAGAGAGAAAAAATGTTTGTTGAAAAAATAATTTAGCAAAGAAATGAAACTTTCCTCCCAAATAATTGGATTATTGGTTGAGTGGTAGCCCAAAGGCAGGCTTATAAACAGCATGTACATTTCATCGATTGTCTTTGCACTGATTGCCAATTCCATAAAATAAGTATGCAAAAAAACACTATCTGAAAAATATTAAAAAGACAGCCCCTGATCAATTGTATTTGGTTGCCCATATATGGAAGGATAAGGAACAGTTCTCATGAGGAGAGCTGTACACATCATTTTCATGGTCAAAGGCATATCTGGAATGGGGCAGCAAATTAAAATCATGTTGCACTTGGAAATGAAGAATTTGTCTTTGTCTATCATGATCCAAGACAATGAGCTTTTCAAAAAAACATCTAAGAAGTACATTTATATGGCTTGAAAGTGAGACAATCTATGACTTCATATTTATTCTGCCAGTTAATTTTATTTTAGTTTGAATTGTCATTGACTCAGGTATATTGTTTTAATAATTCTCATCCCTCACTTTCTATCCCCCCTCCCACAAATGGAGGATGACATGATGGCCATATGACAAATAGAAAGAATCAGTCCAAGAGTGAGAAGAAATGAGTTGCAAATTCTGGTATTGAGTTTTACTATCTTTGTGACCTTAGGACCTTTGAACTCTATATCTGATATGAGCCTATAATGTCAAGAGAGGCATCATGGTATAGTGGCGAGAGGTGCATTGTGAACTTCCCACTAGATTGTGAGCTACTCGAGGTTAGGAACTGTTTTATGGTCTTTTTTGAATCCCTAGTGCTTTGCACAGTGTCTGACATATATTTAGCACCTAATAAAGACTTAAGATTTAAAGACACAGCTAGATGATGCAGTGTCTTAAAGGCAAGAAGACTCATTTTCTTGATTTCATATCTGATCTTAGACATTTACTAACTGTATGACCTTGAACAAGTCACGTAAACTTATTAGCCCCAGTTTCCTCATCTATAAATGAATTGAAGAAAAAAATGGCAAACTACTCCAGTATCTCTGCCAAGAAAACCCCAAATGGGTCAAGAAGAATCAGACTGAATAAACAAAATAATTAAGGGTTATTGACTTATTGGCTATGAAAGTCAGGGAAATCCAGGTTTGTGTTTCACCTCAGATACATAACAGCTGTGTGACTACAGGAAAATCATTTAGCCTTTTGGTCTCCTTCCATCTCCATCTCACCCTCCAAGCATGCAGGGTATAGGTAAAAGGGTATATGTCACTGGAGTCTGAGGCCCTGGGTTCAAATCCTTCCTCTGTGTCTTAAAAGTTATATGAGCTATTAAGTAAATAACAATTTCCCTCAATTTATTCATCTGTAAAAAGAGCTAGTCTAAGTGACTTCTTGGTTTAAGCAGTGATTTTATATGAATTAATAAATTACAGATGTAGGGTTGATGTGTGTCAGATCTACATGTTAATAGAGGTTTCCACAGTGACAGTTTCCTGCCACCATGGAATTAATTGTAAGTGATAATTACTACCTACAGAAATGAGAAAGACAGAGAGAGAGAGAGAGAGAGAGAGAGAGAGAGAGAGAGAGAGAGAGAGAGAGAGAGAGAGAGAAAGAAAGAGAGAGAGAGAGAGAGGTGGGGGGAGGAAAGGAGGAAAGGAGGTGGGGAGAGAGAGAGATAGAAACAGATTCAGAGACAGAGACACAGAGAGACAGAAACAGAAACAGGAAGAGAGAGGGAGAGGAGAGAGAGAGACAGAGAGAGAGAGACAGACAGAGACAGACAGACAGAGACAGAGAGAGGAAGAGAGAGAGAGAGAGAGAGAGAGAGAGAGAGAGAGAGAGAGAGAGAGAGAGAGAGAGAGAGAGAGAGATGGGGAGAGAAGGGGGGAAAGGGAGAGAGGGAGGGAAAGAAAACTACCAAACCAGTTTGATATTGCGATTTCACTGAATCGTTTTATTTTTCCCTTCCATTTTTTTTTTAGTTCCAGGCTTACTATTTTGATGATTGGAATTGATTATTAGTTTATAATCTTCATCATTGGAAGTTGGATCGAAGGTTATTAGAGAGGGTGTTGTAGTAAACTGGGTAGAACAATGGATTTGAGTAAGAAAGACCTGAGTTCAAATACATTTAATCTCTTTTTGCTTCAACTTTCTTTACTGTAATTTAGAAATAATAACAGCAGGGTTGTTCTGAAGATGAAATGGGTGAATATTTATTACAAAGTCCCTCCCTGATACATAGTATACATGCTTAGGGTTTCTCCTCCTCCCTTCCTCCTTTGTGTACACTAGTAATAAACTTGAAATTATGAAGAAAAAAAAAAAAACAGGTTCAAATTACCACTCCCAGAACTTGCTAACTCTAGGACAAACATCAAGAAATCAACCACCTCTTTGTGTTTCACTTTATTCATGTAAACTGGGGGTGATAACATTCATGGTTATGGATACTATAACATCTATAGCCTAATTCACAATATTCTTTTAAATATAATAGTATTTTATTTTCCCTGATACATGACAAGATCATTTAGCATTCATTTATATAAGAGCCTACCTCAGAGGGTTTATTAGACATAAGTCTAATAAATTATATAGGTATGTTATGTTCTTTCAAAGAGATATTATCTCTCATGAAAATGATTTCTAAATCTATATAAGTATCCTAATTTCTTTCCTTAATTATAGTTATGTATTGTTAATTGTCTTTTGGACATATATATCTGTTCAATTATATCCTACTCATTGTGATTGCATGGACCATACTGTCCAAGAGATTGAAGTGATTTACCATTTCCTTCTTCAGGAGATTAAGAGAAATAGATATTAAATGATTTGCTCAAGATCACACAGATAGTAAAGATCTAAGGCACATTTGAACTCAGATTTTTTTATATCTAGGGTCAGTACTCTATTCCCTGAACCAAGTAGCTGCCCCCAGCTGTCATAGACATCCCAAAATAAACATGGCCAAAGCAAAACTCATCATCATCATCACCTCCCTTTTTTTGGCCCCACCAAATTTCACACACATACACACACACACACTCACACAATTTATTGCTGTGGCTGTTGACTAATTTTAGTTCTGTCCAAATCTTTGTGATCCCATTTGCAATTTTCTTGGCAAAGATTTTGGTGTGGTTTTCCATTTCTTTCTTCAGATTTTTTTTTACATATGAGGCAAGCAGGGTTAAGTCACTTGCTCGGAGTCACATAGCTTGTAAGCATCTGAGTCAGAATTTTAAGTTGGGGCCTCCTGATGCCAAGTCTAACACTTGATTTTTTATTTTTATTTTTATTTACTTATTCATTCATTCATTCATTTTTTTTTTTTGCTAAGGCATTTGGAGTTAAGTGATTTGCCTAGGGTCACATCGCTAAGAAGTATTACATGTCTGAGACCAGATTTGAATTCAGATCCTCCTTACTTCAGGGCTGGTGCTCTATCTACTGCACCACCTACCTGCCCAAGTCTAACACTTTTCACTGAGTCACCTGCACACAAAAGCTGTCAATGTATCTCTATTTCCTTTAAAATAAAAAATAAACTTCTTAGTATGGAGTTTGAGATTTTCTACTATTCCCTAGAACTGCCAGTTCTAGGAAATCTAGGAAATTTAGGAAAATCTTAGATGATCTTTGCGAAGAAAAGCCCAGATGGGGTTACAAAGTATCACATATGACTAATCAACTAAACTCCAGCACAAATTCATATCTGTTCGACCTTATTATTTATTACACTCTAAATTCTTGACAAATGTACTATCTCTTACCCAAAATCAATATTTCATCTTCCACTTTCATGGATTTGTAATTTCATGCATTGTCCCTCATATCTGCTATGTTCTCTCTCCACATCTATGGCTTTCAAAATCTTTCTCTTCCTTCAAAACTTACATCAAGTTCCTCTTTCTCCATGAAGTCTCCACTGATTACCTTCCTCTCCCAGGTGTTAGTTTTCTCCCTCATATTAATTTTACTTTCATTTAACTTTTGTTTAGATACATTATAAATCCCCAGCAAAATGATGCTCCTTGAAGGTTAGACACACACACATATATGTATACACACACAATGTTAATGATGATTGTTTTGCACATTTCTGAATAGGGAAATAGGGAGCTAGGACAAATGTGAAAGCAGGGTGGACTATCTGGTGAGTGTTGAGATGTCATATGTGGACTTCTGGGTTTATATACTTTTAGGAAGTGGTACCAGTTTGGCGAAATCAAAGGTGAATGGCAAATATTTTGTCTCTTTGCATTTCTGTAAGCTAGAATTGCCTGTTCTGCCTTTTCTTCTACCTCGAAACTCACACCAGGTCTTCATATCCTTGGTTGGAAGGGGGATGAAGCATGAATCAATGGGGAAAGCACTTAATTTGGAGCCCAAGTATTTGAATTCAAATCTTGACTCCCCATTTATAATATGACCTTGGGAAAATCATAAAATTTCTCTGGGCTTCCTTTCCCCCAGTTTTTAAATGAAAGACTAAAAGTGAATGAGATCACCTTGAAAGTATGTACCGTCTCTAAATTTATGATCCTGTGATTCTGAGGTCTGGCCATGATTGAGTACAAATGGTATTATGTATAGCTAAGACCTAGCCACAACAAATGCCTCTCTGTCACTCTCTGCAATTATGCCTCTCATTCTTCCAAAAAATCTTCTCAATTCGAAAAATGCATTGCTTAGTTCAGGCCCACTGGCATTGTTCCCAGGCCACATGTCTACCTTGCTCTACCAGTAGCACATTCTCCATATTCTAGGAACCTTAAATGCATTAGTGAAAATGCTGACTTAATCAGTTAGGATCATTGTGCTATAGCTAAAAGATACCTCAGAGACTCTTCTGCTTAATCCCATATTTACAGATGAGAAAACTGAGATTCCTGGTGTTTATATAACTTGCTGTAACATGATGCTTATAGTATATCTCCCTTATCCCTGGAAAGCAGTACATAAACCTCTCTATCACCTGTAATGAATATTACACTGTTTAAATGTCATCCTCATGATAACCAGAACAATAACCTTTTCTTGTAGTAAATCTTTGCTTCTGGAGAAACATATTCAGAGAATTCTGGGATATGGTAGAGTGCAAAAGGAATTCATTTTTGTTTTTAATTACTTTCTCTGTTTTATTTTTTATTTTTAAATCTTTTTCTTTTCAAAACATATGCCTGGATAATTTGACAATATTGACCCTTGCATTGCCTTGTGTTTCAGATTTCCCCCTCCTCCTCCCACCCCCTCCCCTAGATTGCAAGCAATCCAATATATGTTATACATGTTAAAATATATGTTAAATCCAATATGTTTAAACATATTTATATAATTTTCTTTCTGCATGAGAAAAATCATATCAAAAAGTAAAGAAAATGAGTAAGAAAACAAGATGCAAGTGAATAACAACAAAAAGAATTTTATGTTGTGAGCCACTGTGATGACTGTGCTAACACCCAGGATATCTTAGAATCAGCTGGAGACAGCATAAGAAAAAGTCCTTAGTCTTTATTCTAGGTCTTTAGGGGTAGAAGTGAAGGGGATGGAAGCAGAATCTCCATGACCTCCTTCTTCCTCATCTACTGCCAAAGTGACTCTGGCTAGTCTTACTCCACCCCCTAGTCCTCCTACAATTCTCTGTATACACCAATTATTGAGCCAGCACAGGATAGTGGGAAGGGCCATTTCCCAAGCATATGCCCATAGAGTATTGTCCAATTGGTAGTTAGCCTCAAGTGCTTGAACTGATCTCAGTGCATTGGACTCAAGAGTTTCAGCCCTCTACAATCCAACTTCAGTTTGCACAGTCCTCTCTCTGGGTGTGACTCCCTCTTCATCACAAGATCTTTGGAACTGGCATCAATCATCTTTTTGTTGAAGAGAGCTACATTCATCAGAATTGATCATCCAAGAATACTGATGTTGCCATGTACAATGATCTCCTGATTCCACTCACTTCACTCAGCATCAGTTCATGTAAGTCTCCACAAGCCTCTCTAAAACAATCTTCCTGATTGTTTCTTATAGAACAATAATATTTCATAACACTCATATATCACAACTTATTCAGCCATTCTCCAACTGATGGGCATCCATTCAATTTCTGGTTTCTTGCCACTATGAAAAAGGCCACTACAGAAAGATGTGATGGTGTCTTTAGGTCATAGTTGAGATGAACCTTAGGTCTCATCTGACCAAATCCTTTCACTCACCTGACAAAGACAATAGCCCCTAGAAGGAGAAGCCATTGATTGTTCAAGGAACTATTTAAATAAGCATCCTAACTCCCAGTCTAGAGTTCTGTCCATGATGTTGTATCCCTTCAATGAAATATTAAATAAATATTTATTGAATATGAATTCAATATTGAAATAAATATTGAATATGAATAATAATAATTATAATTATAGAACATTGTAAGGAGACAGTGTTGTAAAGTTGATAAAGAGGTTACTTGTTGTAATTTGGAAAGAGATGAATTCAACCCCTGCCTTTGACACATACTACATGTGTAATGATGACCAAGCTATTTAACTCCCCTGCCCCCCACAGTCCATATCTGTACCATGAAAGCCTTGAATTAGATGGCTTGAAAGACCCTTTCCAGCTTTAACCTTTTAATCTAGTTAATCTTTTAATGTCTTAAACAAATCTCCAAGATTATGAGAGAAAGACCAGGTGCTGATGGGCATCAGGAAAGGGAATTTCACATCAACAACTGATCATACCAATAGAAATATGGTCCAGAAATATCCCAATAGTATTTTGTGGTTTACTTAGCACATTGTTCCTGAAAATCTGGTAGTGTATTGGTTGTGCCCAGCTCTCTATGATTCAATTTAGGATTTTCTTGGCAAAGATACTGTATTGTTTTTTGATTTTCTTCTCCAGATTATTTTATAGATGTGGAAAATGAGACAAATATAGTAAAGTGAATTGTTCAGTTACATAGTAAGTGGCTGAGGTCAGATTTGAACTCACTAAGATGAATCTTTCTGACTCATCCCAACATTCTATCTGTGATATCATCTAGATACCCAAATTCATTATTACCTTCCCATTTTAGAGATTAATAGATTGACATAGATTCAGTGAATCGCTCAGGGTTACAGAAACAAATATATGTAAGAACCAGGGCTTGAATGCAAATTTGATCAGACTCCAGATTCATTGTTCTTTATGTTATATTGTCTGCCTCTTGATCCTAGTCAGGGATGTATGTGCACTTGGCCTTAGATAGCCTATGGTGTATCCTCTAGGCAGGAAAAGAAAAGTGCTCAACTAGGCACTAACTCTTCCCCAGGGTAGTTTCTGAATGAAAATGCATTAGTAAATTAAGCTGAGGTAACTGAGGTCTTGTGGAAATATTCCTGATTTCCCCTTGCCTCCCACGAAATGACCCCATTCAAGCAAGGCTGGAGTATTTCAGGCTTATCAGTGGTTTTGCAAGCAAAGATGGAAAAATATCTAGGATACTGCTTTCCAATTTATTTTTTCCTCTTTTGAGTCAGGGAAAGACACCCTTCAGGCAAAACACACACCACTTCCCTTGATACACTTTCATGACAATTCAAGTAACAGATGAAGAGGTCATTGAAAAAAAGATTCAATAGCACTTTTTCTAGATCCAATGGAAGTGTCCAGTCTATGATTTTCTATGGCTTCTTCTATGGAATATTATTGAATTCTGCAATATCTGGGTAATTTGGAAACATAGTGAAGTTGCCAACAATCTAACATCTTAATGATTGGCCATCCTTTGCCCCAAATAGTAATGTCAGAGGGGATGTGAAAAAAATTGGGTCTTAATTCATTGTTGGTGGAATTGTAAACTGATCCAAGGATATTGGAAAACAATCTGGAATTTTGCCCAAAGACTTATTAACTGCCTATTCCCTTTGACCCAGCAATACTACTATTTAGTCTATTTTCTTTCTTTCTTTTTAATTTACAAATCATATGCCTAGGTAATTTTTCCGACATTGACCCTTGCAAAACCTTTTGTTCCTAATTTTCCCGTACTTCACCCCACCCCCTCCCCAGCTGGGAGGTAGCCCAATACATATTCAATATATTGAAATACATGCTAAATCCAGTATATGTATATATATTTATACAGTTATCTTGCCTGGCAAGAAAAATCAGATCAAGAAGGAAGAAAAAGAAAAACTGAGAAAGAAAAAAAAAGAAAAGAAAAGAAAATAACAACAGAAAGAGTGAGAATGCTATGTTGGGTTCCACACTCTATTCCCACAGTTCTCTCTCTGGGTGTAGATTGCTCTCTTCATCACTGAACAAGTAGAACTGGTTTGAATCCTCTCATTGTTGAAGAGAGCCACATCCATCAGATTTAATTGTCATATAGTCTTGTTGTCCTGTATAATGATCTCCTAGTTCTGCTCATTTCACTTAGCATCAGTTCATGTAAGTCTCTCCATGACTCTCTGAAATCATCCTGCTGGTTGTTTCTTACAGAACAATAATATTCTATAGCATTCATATACCATAATTTATTAAGCCATTCTCCAACTGATGGGCATCTTTTTTTTTGCCACTGCAAAGAGGGCTGCCACAAACATTTTTGCCTATGTGGGTCTCTTTCCCTCCTTTAAGATCTCTTTGGGATATAATCCCAGTAGAAACACTGCTGGATCAAAGATACTAAGTCTATTTTCAAAAATGATTGGGTAAAAAGAAAAAGAATGTATATATTCTAAAATATTTATAACCACTCTCTTTGTGACAGAAAAGAACTGAAAACTGTGAGCATACCTGGTAATGGGAGAACAGCTGAATAAGTTGTGGTATATGATTGTGATAGAATGCTACTGTCCTATAAGAAAAAATGAGCTCAATGATTTTTAAAAAGCCATGGGAAGAATTGTACAAAATAATGAAGAACAAACTGAGTGGAACCAAGAGAACATTGTATACCATAACAACAATTTTTATTTTAAGAACAATTGAGTAAATAAGCCATTTTGACTATTACAAATACTCAGATTAACTAAAAAGGACATATGGACAAAGAAAATATTTGCATCAAGAAAATGAATTGATAAATAAAATAGAATGATTTCATATATATAAATATATATATATATAATTCAATTTGCCATATATATTATATACATGTGTATATATATAAATATACATATATATACATACATATATATTATTTATTGACAGTTTTTGTCAAAGTATAGCCATATTTAGAGTGGGAGTGAGGAAAGTAAAAAAGGAGCAAAAAATAAATTTGCATAATTTCATTATACATTTCAAAGGAATGACAAATTGCACATAATAGATTTGAAGTTTCATGTACAATCATCTTTTTCATTACACTGTGTTATGGAAATGCTTGTTTTAGTTCATTAATTAAAAATAAAATGAATAAAAATTGAAAACAAAATAAAAAAATAATAAGTAAACTAATGCTGGCCTTCATGGCACAAAGTCAAAATGAGAAGATGAAATGAGAAAGGCTAATCTAGAATTGGTCTATTTGACAACATTTAAAACTCTCTTCTGTAAGGATGATTGGAGAGGAGAAAAAAGGAGGATGAGGAATATGAGGTAGAGAAAAGGGTGAAATCATCTACATTTTTTTTTGGTTCATTTTAAGGAACCTTTCCAAATATGAATGACTACCACAGGCAAAAGACCTTAGATCTTGTCTAGGGAGCAAAACCTGGAGAAATGGGCTAATTAACACATGTTAAAAATAAACAAAAATCAAACATATAAAAAGTGCAATGGATAGAAAGTCTACCTAAAATCGAATATCTTTGAGGAGAGACCAGATGGATAATTAAACAGCTTTCTCCTTCAAGTTTGAATGGAAAACCATGGCCTTTAATGTTACTTTTAATTCTGAAAATCTATGATTCTGTTATCTGGAGTTTTTGCACCAAGGGTATAGTCTTTAGAACTTTTCATTCAGATTAGCTGTGTCTATCATCGGAGAGACAGCATCTTTTTGTTTGCTCCCGTGGCTATTTTTGGGCTCATTGGGAGATTGTAGTAATCTGTGAAAAGGGAATATTTAAAACCAGAAGTCTCATGGGAAAATGATTAGCAAACAGCCTTTTGATCATTGAAAGCTTAAATGAACTCATGTCTCATATGTAAATATAATAGCTGACATTTATTTAATGCATTAAAATTTATAAACTAGATTACATATATGATCTCATTTACTTCTCACATCAGTGCTATGAGGGAATTGTCATTTTATCCAGAATTTATATGTGGGGAAACAGAGGCAGAGAGAAGCTAAGGTGACTTAATAGTGTTTGTGGTGGAATTTGAAGTCAGGACATTCTCATCCAAATCTACTCTTCTATGTAATATGCTATACTTGTCTCGTCTGTCTATATAGTCTGTTATCATCTGCCATGTATTTTGAAGAAATTGGTTTGGTTTTTCTGACAAATTATTTGGGATAATTCCTCTCTGAGTGAGGTCTCTGTACCTTGTGTACTTCTGATTGCAAAGGTTCTAGAAATTCCAATGCAAAAACACCTAGAAGAAAAGCAAAATACTGAGAAGACACTTAAGAACACAGTCATTACTGACTGTGTGACCAAGGCTCAATCTGAAGAAAATCAGACAGTTAGGTAGCAGTGGGGCCTGAATCAGCAATATCTAAGTCCAGTTTGGCTTCAGATCATTACACCTATGTGATCCTGGGCAAGCCATTTAATCACTGCCTGCTTCTGTTTCTTCAATAGGGATTTATAATGGTTCCTTCCTTTTAGAGTCATGAGTCTTGAGGAAGATAATATTTTCAAAGTGGTTAGCACAGTTCCTGGCTCATCTAGTAAATGCTTGTTTTCTTCTTTCCCTTCATCACACTTCCATGGTTTTTGTACCTAAGTTCTTTGGCTGCTCAACAACACAGCCTGATATAAAACACATTTTTACACAGCATAGGAAACCACATAAATACTTAACAAAAGTCACCAGGGAGTAATAAACCTCAAAATCATACTTTTACCGAGATATACTTCCAGACTCACTCTCCCCTTCTTTTGCAAGACAAATGGTTCTGCAAAAGTAGCATACAGGGGCTGCCTAACAAATACTAGCTCTGTAGTTCTAGCTTTGATTTGCTGCCTCTGTTCAAACAGCAGAGAAGCTGGTGCAGTTTTCATGGCTAATAATTTCAAATGCTATTTTCTATTCGTATCATTAAATTTCCCTGACTTCTATGGTACAGCTACAATCTCTCCCTTATAAACCTCTTCATTCTCTTTGTTCAAGATCTCTTTGTTTCCCAACTGTCATCACTGGACCTCAATTGCCTTCTTTCAGAATGACAGTTCTGCAAAGTTGACATTTGTAGGGCCTCTCTCATGGTGTCTGCCTAATATGTCACTATCTTTCTGTTGCTGTTCTTTCCTGCACATCTCTGGGTAGTTTAGCCTCTGCTAAACCCTCTTGTTTCCTCTCTTCTTTCTATAGCTTCAAGATCTCATCAAAGGGGGCTGAACATCTCATTTTCGCATCCTTTTCCTTCTATTCTCTATGCCTTGGAGCAGAGTTCAGAATATAAATGTCTTGTATATAAGGGATTATTCCTGTCCTTGTATACCAGCATCTTTAGGTAGTATTCATAACAAGGAGGATGTTTGTCAGTTATATCTTAATTTCAGACCTGTATTGTATGCAATACAATACTCTGTATTGGCTTCTCATAACTTCTTCCCCATGTGAAGTTGAGTTCATGTGTTATATGGTAGAATTTTGAATTACATGTGTGTGGGAGGAGGGGGGGAGGTGATAGGAGTGGAGTAATCCTGGTCCTTGGAACTTCCACTGGGAGAGGCCCACTGTCCCAATCTTGAATCATTGTGTGTCACGTCAAGGCTGGTTCACCTAAAACACCTTTCCAGGCAGGATCAGGAAAATCACATCTAGGATCTCTCGAGCTCTGTAACTCATCCCTACCAAACTGGCTCTACCTTCCCAGGGAGCTGCTTCTATAACTCAACTTACTCTATACAATAAAGATCTATCGGATTCCTTCTCCTATGAAAAAAAAGAGAGAAAATAGTTTAGAGCTTTAGAGAAAATCAATTCTTTTGTTTATTTTGTTGCTCTGTGTGTGTGTGTGTTTCTAGCCCTGTCTTTGTATCTGTCTCTCTGTCTGTTGCTGTTCCTGCATGTGTGTCTCTGGGTCTGTCTCTCTCTGGCTATTGTTTTGGAGTTTGGTGTTTGAGGTGTAGCCATTGCTTTGTTTGTTTTCAATGCCTGTGGTTTGATTGTTGCTGTTGCTATAGTATCTGTTACTGATTTTGCTACTGTTGTTACGACAGTTGTTGCTTCTATTGTTGCTCTACTTGAAGTTTCATAATTGGAGTATTTCTGACTATATCTTCTAAACTTTGCTCTATGATTTATCTTTGAGACATGATCAATCAATAAAATCAGCTGACTCAATAATGAGTTAATGACTACATCACCATTAAGTAAACTCTTCTAGTACCCTACAATTTATTTATTCATTTATTTTAGAGAGGGTGAATATACTCACAAACAAACAAACAAACAAACAAACAAAAAACACTTCCAGTGACTTTGAAAATAAGAAAGGCCAGCCTATTATTGAAAGCTATTCAGTTATGGAGTGAGCAGGTTTAGAATCATAATTCCCAGACTAGAAAGACAATATAGACACTACCTTCCTTATTATTATTGTTATTATTTTTGGTGAGGCAATTGGGATCACACAGCTAGTAAGTGTTAAGTGTCTGAGATCAAATTTAAACCCAGATCCTTCTGGATTCAGAGCCACTGGTCTATCCACTGAACCATTTTGCTGCCCATTAGACTGTATTTTCCAGCTTCATCGTTTGTAAAAGAAGGACACTGAAGACTAGACAATAAAAGTTCCCTGTTCAAGGTCACATAAACAATAACTTATCATTAGGAAGAAATCAAGTGATTAGTTTGAGAGATAAACAAAAGACTGTCTTGTTTCTGGTGGGAATTAAATTAGAAGACTTTTTAGATCCTTGTTAGTGACAATTCATTTCATTATGGAAAAGGATGCTGGATAACATTCATTTTTAGTGACAATTCATTTCACTATGGAAGAGGATGCTAGATAATAATTGAATGTCTTCTAAAGTCTAATGGTCCTGGGAAATATGGAACAGTTTTCTTTTCCTGACTTTCTTATTTTCTCTTGGAAAAGACACATAAGAGAAAGAGTATAGGACCAGGAGTTAGAAGAAAAGCTTGCAGGTAGCCATTGTTAAGAAAGGAAGCTCATCTTTGAATTTTTTCAACTTCTCCGTATATAACAATGGGAATCCAGGACTTCACAGATGGAAGAAACAGTTTCAGAAGGGCATGGAGGATGGATTCATCATGGGTAATGAAAACAATAGAGGAATGTTTGTTTCTTGAAATTAATACCAGATTGTAGATGAGAAGTACTACATTTGAATTCTAGCTCTACAATCTTCTAATTATGTGATCATAGGGGCAAGTAGGTGGTTCAGTAGATAGAGTATCAGGCCTGAAGACAAGGAGACTAGAGTTCAAATTTAGCTACATATACTTAATGTTGGAACCTGGGCAACTCACTTAACTTTGATTTGCATCTATTTGTAAGATGGAATAATGATAGCACCTATCTTCCAGGATTGTTGTGAGGATCAAATGAGAAAATATTTGGAAAAAACTTAATAGAGTGTCTGCCATAGAGTAAGGACTGAATTATTCTTTTTTATTATTAAAAATACTTCCTTTAAGCTTTATTTTAAGACTTTTCCATTTTCTCAAATATAGAAAGGGATAAAAATATTTCCATGACTTATAGGGTAAGAAAACTTATTTTTTAATTGTAAATCAATTTCAAAGATAAAGCATGGTGGTTCTTATCAGCATTTCCCCCACTAATCATTTGAAGCTCTATTTAAAAGATGCTAGTCAAGGCATCCCATAAATTAATACTGAACCCTTTTTTTCAGTGACATGATAGACTAGGATATCTGGGCAGGATAGACCAAAACTCTGCCCTAGGCTAATGATTCTTCTCTCTTAATGACAGTTAATCAAATGAGTCCCAATTGAAAGTACCCATCTCCACACACGAGGTGGAAACAACACCCCAGATTGGCAAAACATTTCTTTAAAATGGAGAACAGCATGGAACAAGCATTTCTGCATGTCATTGAAATGGGCAATTAATATGCAATGCAGTTTAGTCAAGATAGGGAGGATATGCCATTCTTCTCTCTTCATTTCAAACATCTTAATTCCCACCTGGCTACAAGCACAGTAATGTCTTTCCTTATTTTTCTTTCATAAGAAATGTTTGCCTAGAAGTCATATATCAAGGTAGCATTGCGCTAGCAGGTCCAATCTGTTTCTTTGCATTTTTTTTTCCTTTTCAAGTACTACATGGAGACAATCTAATTCAGAGTAAATATTATTACTTTGTTCAGCAAATTAAACTTCCTAGGGTGTGAGCAAGAGTCCAAAGTATATAACATCTTGTGCTAATTAAAATGGTACCCTAACTGCTGATTGGCAGCTGCACACTAATTGGCTTTCTGCCCCTTGATAATAGTCTCAGGAGGAGATCAGATGGGCTGGAGAGACTAAAAGCTCACTTAGGAATGCACTCATGCAGAAGAAGAATGGAGGGAGGTTGGGAGGTAGCAGGTAGGTGAAAAGAAAGGAATTGGAAAAAAATCTTTTTTTGAAAAGTAGTGTTTGAAGGGACACGAGAAATCACCAAATACAGAACCTTCATTTTGCAGAAAGATTTTCCAAAGAGGAAGTGATTTGTTAAGGTTACATTGCTAATGAGGAACAGCTTACCTGGGATGTGAAGTAAGGTCTTCTGAGTCTAAATTCAGTGATTATTCCTCTGATATTCCTCAGATATTACTCTGTCATGTATGACAGCTTTGAAAAAAAATCAAGTAACATATCAGGATCCTTTTAGGGTCTCAAATGAGACTCTAAATAAGTAATGGATTGAAGAATGCATTTTAAACATGAAAACATGGAGGTAGAAAAATTTGTAAATATTAATTATTCCTGTATTATTCAAAATTGCTGGCTGCAGCAAATCTGTGGGAAAGAGGCTTAGTTTTTGAAGCATCACATTAAAGATTCTGACAATATGACATATTATGACATGATGAGCTCAGTCATTTTGATTTTTTTTTCTCCTTCCTTCTTTATTTGTTTTATTTCATAGCATACAGGACTTTGCCACGGTAATGTTTTAAAAATGATCACTGTTTTCAGTCTACCAAGGACCAAGGGTAAGAGATGAATTGTCTAATATCAAGAAACAGGAACTTTTATGAGAATTTGTTCCCATTTCAATGAAAGAGAAGCTTGCTCTTATTTATTCTAAGTGGCAGGAAGGTGTAGCTTTGGAGTCCGACTCTCCTTCAAAATCTACCTCAGTTACTTATATGACAAGCTGATCTGGGTGGGTCATTTATTCTTTTGATTTCTCTCTTTACTCATCTGAAATATGAAAGGATTCTATTAATGATCTCTATGGTCTTTTCAGATTTAAAATCTATGACCTAGTTCCTTATTTTAAAATAGAATTGCCTAGTTTGGAGAAAACTGCCTTTAATCTGTTAACATATAACTTGAGACATTTTGGCTTTGGAACTGGTAAAGGGTAACAGCAAAAATTGTGACTACAGGTAAAGCTACAGGTATCCCATTTTCTCTTTCATTTGTTCATTTGTTCACCCATTGATTTATCCATAATCATTCAATAATCATTTATCAAGAATGAATATTTTGAGATGGAATCAAGATGGAGGAGTACAGGACAAAAACTAGCTTAACTCTACCACTTTCCAATCTAAACAACTTTTAAGAGCACCTCAAATTAAATTTCAGAGTGATAGATCTAACAAGAACTCAAAGGGAGACATTTTCCTAACCTAAGAGAATCTAGAAGATACAGAGGAGAGTTCTGTAATGCCAAAGTGAATGCAAGTCTAGTGTGAGGTAGGGTGAACTCTGGAGGTGGCCTTAACAGTAATAGGAGCAGCAGCAGCAATAACAGATCCAAAAGCTGAATAGACTAGGAATTTCTTATCTTTGTGCAATGATGTAAGTTATTTGCTGATCAAAACTATTATTGAAAAATGAGCATCTTTGGAGGAAGTGGAATAAAATGTCGATAGAGCTTCTTAGAGTAACAATGATAATGGGGATCATTGTTTGCCTCAATTCACTTTAAAAATTTCTTTCACTCTTTTTTTTTCAGAAAAAAAGATAAATAACCCAAACAAATCCAAAAAACCTCCTTTCATTCAACTGCATCTTTTAAATGCTTTAAAAGTGCAGAAAGCCATGTTGAGCATCAGGGTAGTATTAGAATATAAGTTCATTGCAGACAGGTCCTGTTTTTTTTTTTTTTCTTTATATCAGGAAAATTATCCTGGTACCTTGTAGCCTATAGTCACTTAAATGGTTTTTGAATTGAAATGAATTAGAAATAAAGTACAGATAAAGAATTGGGCCTTGTTTCCCTAGAGGTTATAGATTCATGGCAGATGTCATGCAAGAACTGAGACTTGTAATCTATAACATTCCATAAGATACAGAACAAGTTACAAGCTCCCCCATGACCTGAACAACAAAAGAAAGTACAGGAAAGGGAAACTTATTTTATCCAGCATGAAAATCTGAGCTCTGCACTGAATGGTGCCATCCATTACTTGGTCACCAATATCAACACCTGCCAACTATCATATGTTGCCCAAAGACCTTTTTCTTTGCCTCTGACTTTGTCTGTCTGTCTCTATTTACTGTCTCACTATCTTTTCTACCATAATTCCCTTCAAGGGAACCTTCAAGGGTTTTACTGGCAAGATAACGTGTGTGTGTGTGTGTGTGTGTGTGTGTGTGTGTGTGTGTGTGTGTATGCTGGGGCAGCTGGGTGCCCCAGTGGTGCAGTGATGCAGTCAATAGAGCATCAGCCCCGAAGTCATGAGGACCTGAATTCAAATCTGGCCTCAGACACTTAATACTTCCTAGTTGTGTGACCCTGGGCAAGTCACTTAACCCCAATTATCTCAGAAAAAAAAATGCTTAGGCTCACTCAATAATCAAGTGATAGGTAATCTAAGTCACTAGAGATATTGGCCCATAAAGAAGAAACCACAAGTAATCTCTTTATATTGGTTAAGAACAAATGAGTTATTTAAATTTCCTCCCCCACTCCCCCACAGCCTTTCAAAGCTAGCAAGCAAGAATCAAAACCATTTCTAATTAGAGAAGATATGACTGTCCATGCGTAGCTGACTGCCCCCCACCCCCACACCTTTCTAGGAATATTTCTGGAAATACCACTTGTTTTGTTTCTTAACTGAGTTTATTTTAATAAAATTGCTTCTTTGTTGAACTCAAAGGACAGTCAGTTCTGAAGAACTGTGCCTACTCTGTCAGAGCCCAGAAATTTAAAACAAAGCCTGACAGTAAATTGGTAATTCAAAGAAAAGATTATAAATAGAAGCAAGAATCCCCCTTGAGTACTGATGTGTTTCCCCCCAGTGGAAAAAAAGAAAAAGAAAAAAAAACTTTCTCATAATCTCACAGCTTCTTCTTAAGTAGTTGGAGACAGGGACTTTTTTTTTTTTGGAGGGGAGCAGGATATTTCAGGGAGGATGAACCAAGGGAGGATACCTAGATCAGGGTCATTTTCTTTTTACCCCATATATAAGCCTTCCTCACTCTATCCAGTTTTATTCAGGAAATGATAGAAAGTCCAGGAGAGCCTGAGAGTCCAGTCAGGTTTGTATTGTTAACCACTCTAAAAGTAAGGACATTGTCACTCATACAAATTAATGACGACCTTCCACCAACTTGGTATTATTATCTTAATTGCTTCCATTGGGGTTGAGGGAGGTAGAAAAACAGAATGGAAGTTCAAGGACATTATGTGTAATATAGTAAGGTGGCTCTGAAATCAGAGAAGCTGGATGCACGTCTTACCTTCATTTCTACCTGTGTGAAATCAATTGTCACAACCTGTCTAGGCTTCAGTTCTCCTGTGGGGAAAAATGAAGGAGTCTAGATGGCCTCAAATATTCCTTGTAGCTCTAAAGTCAATAATTCTATGGGAAAAAAGAGTCAATTGACTGAGGGCTGAGGGTAAGGAGAGAGAATGGAGACATGAAACAGCTTGAATCCCTTTCCTGCTCCAGGGATGACTGAGTACCTCAGGTATCCAAGAAAATGTTTCCTAAAGTACATTCCTTGAAGTTGTACTTTGAATTAGTTTCTGGTAGAAACTTTCAGTGATTGTATGGTATACATACATATATGCACACAAATGTATGCATATATGTGTATATATCAAATTATAGTTATAGAAATAAATAGATATAGGTATATTATATATACATACATATCACTAGGAAATCACTGGGATTGATGGTGTGCAAGAGTCATGGTTAGCTATGAGTTTTAAAAAATTACTTGAGTGGCATGTGGAAGACTGGAATAGGAAAAGACTTTCCTAGAGAGTCCAATTAGGAGGCTGTGATAATAATTTAATTGGAAGGTGATGTGAGCCCAGAGGAAGATATGTGAATAGAAAATGAAAGAGAGAGTGGAAGGGAGAAGAAAAGGGAAAGGGAAAAGGAAAGGGAAAGGGAAATAGGAAGGGGAAGGGAAAGGGAAAGGGAAAGAGAAAGTGAAAGGGAAAAGAAAAGAGAAAGGGAAAGAAAAGAAAGAAGAAAGAAAGGGAGGGAGTAAGGGAAGAAGAGAGGAAGAAAGGAATAGAAGGAGGGATGGAGGGAGGGAGGGAGGGAGAGAAGGAGGGATAGAGGGAGGGAGGAAAGAAAGGAGGAAGAGAGGAAAATACACTTGAACCTCACAACTTCTCTGTGAGCTATACACTGGAGGTATCATTTTTGCTGTTTTGTGAAATTCTATGTGTTGCAAGGGAAAGAATGTTCACTTTTGAGGTAAGAAGTCAGTTCACATCCCATCTCTGATGCATGCTGTCTATGTCACTGAGCAACTGACTTATCCTCTCAGTCCCCCAGGTAATTCTGTAAGACTAAAACATTTGGAGAAGTCAGTGACATGTACTGGTAGATCTCACTGAGATATGTCTACTGCAATTGAACTACAGGTCCAGAAAATTTTTACAAATAAGGAAATGGAGACTAGAGTGTAAAATTTCAACCCATATCTAATTGCTTCCAAGTTCAACGCTCTATCCATCATGCCATGCTGCTTCTGTATACATATATCAGAAATATTTATAACACATAGAAAATTATCGTTGAAAACAAAAATAAATGCAAGGCTTAATTTCCCATAGCTCACTCCAAATTTCCTCCCACCTCCTTTATCCCCATGAATTATGCTAAATGTTCAGACACTCTCCTCCCCCTAAAAACCAAACAAAAACAAAACTAGCTTTCCACCCATATATTTCAAGCATCCAAATAGTCCATAACCAAATGAGCTTAGGAATTGTTGTTGATGCTAGCCCTGTTTAGCTAGACAGAACTTGAGTAAGGGATATTTGTGTCATGTCAACTTATCCCTCACATGTCCTAACAGAAGGTTATAAACAGGGATAGTGAGAGAGGGAAGAGACTGTCCTGAACTAGAAAAAGAAAAATCAGTTAAGTCCCTTTCTCCTCTGGTGTCTGCCCAGAGCTCCTTCACAATCTGTGTGTGTGTGTTGATAGCTGCTTCTTGGCTTCAAAGAAGCTTTCTTCTTTCTAACTCCTGACCTAGGGTTTGGGATCCATTCATTCAAAATGACTAAATTTAACTCTGAAGGCAAAGAAAAGACAGTCTGTTTCATTCCTGAATCTATATTCAGTAGCTAAACACTCTTGTAAAGGGCACGAGAACAATATGGAAGAGAAGAAAAGGACCCAAAAAAGACTTAGAAATTTCTAGTTTTACTTACCTGAGTATAAGTATAGTGAGAAATGTTGCATCTAAGGCATCATCACTACTTGAATAAATGGTCAAAAAGTTTTCATTGAAGGCAACTGTAAAGGATCCAAAGTCTTGGAAAAGTGGTAATCTGCCTCATGGAGTGAAGGCTTTATTTTAATTAATCACAAATCCTTAAAATAGGTATATAACTAGCTCACCCATATGGTAATAATAGCCTCATTTTCTACTAAAACCATGATACATAACAAAAAACATGCACACACACAAACATATACACACTTACTGCTCCCTTCTTTGGGACAGAAGGTCCCTATTTAGGAATTTAGAGGAGGCAAAACAGATAAACTTCACAAGCTTCACAAGTCTAAATGCAAAAACTATTGTTCATCATAATTCTTGTCTATTTTACTTAATTTGGTACCTCATCAGATGATAACTGGTATTGTTATTTACCTATTGCACTCTTTTTTGCTTTGTCTCAAAAATGAAATTATAAGTTGTTTAATGGTAGAGACTGTGCCTCCTATCACTGTAACCTGTGGCCCATCTCTGAAGCTCTTTCTCCTATCTAAAAGTTGTCTCCATAGCATAACAGCTTGTTTTACTCCCACCCAACATAAGCCATATTAAACTCTTTCTTCTCTATTTCTCTCATGGTAGAATTCAGTTTACATGCAAGTATCTGAAGCCTTCAAGGAATTCACTTAGAATGGGTTTAGTCAAAGTCAATCTGAAGAACAAAAAAGTCTGTACCATTACCAAAACTATGAATGGGGTGAATGAAGAGGCATTGAGACTTCTAACACTGAATTACAGAATTTCAGAATCAGAAGGAACCTCAAGAGCATCTATCTAATAAAATAAATTAAGAGCAATAAGTCTTTTTTTTAAACTTTGATCTTTATCTTTTTCTAAATTAATGCAAAGATAGTTTTCAACATTCACCTTTGCAAAACTTTGTATTACAAATTTTTTATCCCTCTCTCCTCTTTTCCCCTCTCCTAGAAAGCAAGTGATCTGATTTAGATTAAACATGTGCAATTCTTCTAAATATATTTCCATATTCCTCATGCTGTGCAAAAAACATAATGAAATCAAAATGGGGAAAATACAAGCAAGCAAACAAACAATAGCAAAAAATGTGAAAATACTGAGTGATCCACACTTGGTCTACTCACCTTTGTCTTTAGATGCAAATGGTTCTTTCTACCCTAAGTTCATTGTAATTTCCTCCAATCATCAAATTGTTAAAAAGAGCCAAGTCCATCCCAGTTGATCATCACATAATCTTGTTGTTGCTATGTACAATGTTCTCCTGGTTCTACTTACTTAGTTCAGCATCAATTCATGTAAGTCCTCCCATGCTTTTCTGAAATCAGTCTGCTCATCATTTCTTATAGAATAATAATATTCCATTACTTTCATGTATCATAGTTTATTCACCCATTCTCTAACTGATGGACATTCACACAATTTCTAATCTTTTGCCACTACAAAAAGAGCTGCTACAAACATTTTTGCAAAAGTGCCCTTTTTTTCCTCTTTTATGAAATATTTGGTCAAAGGGCATAAAACTACACACACACACAAATTATATATATATATATATATATATATATATACACACACACACACACATACAATAATTCTTTCCCCAATATAAACCAGCCAAAGGTGAACTCCTTATTTTCATTCACAAATTGCTTTCACATTCCAACTTTTCCTGTTTCTATTAAAGGAGTCAATATTTTCCATTCTTCCAGGTCCATAATCCTAATGTTTTTCTTGACTATTCATTCTCCTTTATCACACATATCAGATAAGTTGACATATCTTTGCCATTTCTATCTCTACAATCTCTCATATCTGTTCCTTTATCTCTTCTCAAATAGATACCACCATACATTAGATCTTCATCAGTATTAGCTTAGATTATTACAATAACTTTCTGTTTGGTATCTTTGACTCAGGTCTCTTCCCAAACTATCATATACAAGGCTCCAGATATGATTTTACTAAAGAAATAGTGTAGAGGGCCAGGACTTTGAAAAGGTATATTTGAATCAAGGACAGCATGGTCCTTAGAGTTAAGCACCTACTCATTGTGATATAATGGTTCTCTAAACATATGCTTAATGTGATGGTGATGTAATGATTCTATGGACCATGCTTGGTTGTTGTGGTGATGTAATAGCAGTTATTTAAGGGCTGGGAGAACTGGGAATGGGTCTCTCAGCCACAGCTACAGACACAAAGAAGACTCCAGACTTTACCTTTGACCATCCATCCTTTTGAGTCCCCTGCCTCCTTCACTCCTCCACTAAGACAAAGGACTCGGGCTGATCCCGAGGTCCTCCAGAAAGCTAGCCTGGACATTAAAAAACAGGTCATGTAACACCACTTCCATAATCACCAAAATTCCAATAGCTCCTTACTACATTTTGTGAAATCTATAAACTTCTCTCTTTAGATTATAAAGTTCTTCACAACTCCAATATTATTCTTATTATGCATAATCTATCTTCCTCTACTATTCAATGCAATTATGGTTTTACTGTTGTTTCTCACAGATTGTATTACATCTCTCACCTCCACAACTTTGAATGAGATATTGCCCATATCTAGAAGTTACTCTGTCTCTTAGAGTTCTTTCTTTCAAAATTGTGCTCAGACTTCTACATGGAGCTGTTCCTTCCAGCTTTTCACTTCCTTTATGTTTATTTTATGAGTATTACATATATATGTATGTATGTATACATCATAGTGGTAGTTATTTATACTGTTTGTCTCCATACTCTTCCTTCCAATTTCTTCTGGTTCTGCCCTCCTAAGGTCAGGCACAATTTGTGTGCTAAAGTTTCTGTTCCCAATTTTTATGTTCCCTTTAAGTCTTTTCTTCTCCACATTAAATATCCCCAGTTCCTTCTACCTATTTTAATCTGACATTCAATTGATGCCTTTCACTATTTCCCTGCTTTGAATGTTCTCTGACTTATCATGTCTTGCTTAAAATATTTTTGACAGAATTAAATATCTTTTTAGGGTATTACCATCCTTCTAGTCACCTGGGATCTTGAACTAAGTGCCATCTCTGATCCCTTTTATATTTCTTCCCTCTCCTTCTTTGACCAATCTATTTATAAGACCTGACAATTCTACATTTGTAAAGATACCTCATATATTTCCTTATCATCTCAGAGACTGCTACTACTATCGTACATGCCCTCATCACCTTCCATTCAGACTATTACATTAGCCTGTTTATTAGTTTTGTTCAAGCCTTCTCCCACTCCATTCTGTCTTCCAATGGTTCACTATTGTTCTTGTTTGTTTTTCATTTTGAGGCAGACCATGACATCAAGAAAATGATGCTATGATCTTCTCTTATTTCCCTCTAAATACTCTAAAATCCAGTGAAATGAGTCTCCTCACTATTATTTACATCAAATATTCTCTCTCTCAACTTTATAAACTGGTTCACTATATCTGAAATGCTTTCCGTCCTCACTTTTGCCTCCTGATTTTCTTGTCTTCTTTCAAGTCTCAGGTAAAACCTCAATTTCTGAAAGGCTTTCCCAGTTTCCTTTAATTCTGATTCATTTCCTTTGAGATCACCTCCAAATGATACTGTATATATTTTGTTGGTACATAGTCATTTACATGTTGTCTTTCATATTAGATTGTGGGCTTTTTGACAGCAAGGAGTAATTTTGCATTATTTTTCTTTGTATCCCCAGTTCTTAGTCAGGAAAGCTAGGCATTCAGCCAGGTACTAGCACACAATGAACACCTAATAAATGCTTGTTGACATGTTTTTGTTTTTTATAAACCTAAAATTCTAGCTTCTCTGACCAAAATATGCAGTTCAGTTTTGACAAAATTAAGTTTTTCAAGAGAATTTTTACTAAAAAAAAAGTGAGAAAAGATTTATGTATAGAAATATAGAGTCAAGGTTCACAAAGCACAGATTTCTCATGCTAATACATTTTTCCCCTGGATGATTTTGTAGGCCAATCTTATGCTATAACCATTAGACTATTTTTCTATTTTTAATCTTTTTTTGACATAAGGAAACCATGCAAAACAAGCTACTCAGACTTATAGATACATTTGTGTTGGTGTTATGGTCTGATGAAATTTTACATTAATTGCTAATAAAATTCCTTGGACAAATACTCTGGTTATTAATTTATCTGTATTCTAACCTGTTTAAATTGAGTTCATTAGTGAAGTGCCATTAGGCTATTTTTAGGCCATAGATAGGTAAGGAGGAATGTTCGATCTGGCTCTTTGCTCTAGCAGTTTAGTTGTTATAATCACAAAATGGCAAGGTGTTATACTTTAAAAAGTTTTAAGTTCTTTATTGGCTTAAGACAGCTTCCCACCAACTATTAGAAAAACCCATTTGTGGCTTTAAAGGGTAATTAAGAAATTAAGGTAATTATTTGAATTAAGGTAATAATTTGAAGTGGGATAGTTTGGTAATTTTTTGGGGGGTGAGCTAAGGCAGGGACCAAGACTTAGGGTGGGAAAAAGGAGTTCTCTTCTTTTTAGAAAAGAGAATAAGTGAGTATTTATTCCATTGGTCATGTTGTCTAACAGTGCTTCTATCTGCCTATAAGACTTATGACATGTTGGTAATGAGCTTTTGAGCATGGGAAGCACCAACTGACTCAGCCAGTTTAGGACCAACCCTCTTTTCTCACAAATATTGGCAAATATAAGGGTGGCACAATAAGAGTGATAACAAACATTAAGAGTGAGGTGAGTCTGAAGGCCATCCTTCTATTTAAAAGTTGGAAAGCTTAAACAAGATAGGAAGAATCTAATGTGAAATAAAATCAAATTAGTATTTGAAATTCTTCATAGAGTCACTCAAAGACCAAATAACCCCGTCTGAAATTTTTTTAAGGTTGGGGTCAACTGTTATAAAATCATAGAATGGATTGAAAGGAATCTCAAGAGGCATATAATCTAACCATTACTCAGACTAGAATACTCTCAATCAATGGTTAAGCTTTATTTGAAGATTGTTAGTGATAGGGAATCTGACTCTTAAGATCTTTCTATATTTGGACATCTCTGCTTTTTCTTTAAAAAGCTTTATTTAGTAAATTAGAAGAACATGGGATAGTTTACCTCTCAGACCTGTGGAAGAGGAAGGAATTTATGACCAAAGAAGAACTAGAGATCATTATTGATCACATAATAGAAAAATTTGATTATATCAAATGGAAAAGTTTTTGTACAAACAAAACTAATGCAGACAAGATTAGAAGGGAAGCAACAAACTGGGAAACCATTTTTACAGTTTAAGGTTCTAAAGGCCTCATTTCCAAAATATATAGAGAATTGATTCTAATTTATAAGAAATCAAGCCATTCTCCAATTGATAAATGGTCAAAGGATATGAACAATTTTCAGATAAATAAATTGAAACTATTTCTAGCCATATGAAAAGATGCTCCAAGTCATTATTAATCAGAGAAATGCAAATTAAGACAACTCTGAGATACCACTACATACCTATCAGTTTTGGCTAGAATGAGAGGGAAAAATAATGCGGAATACTGGAGAGGATGTGGGAAAACTGGGACACTGATACATCCAGCCATTCTGGAGAGCAATTAGGAACTATGCTCAAAAAGCTATCAAATTGTGCATGTCCTTTGACCCAACAGTGTTACTACTGGGTTAATATCCCAAAGAGATTTTAAAGAAGGGAAAGGGACCTGTATGTGCAAGAATGTTTGTGGCAGACCTCTTTGTAGTGGCTAGAAACTGGAAACTGAGTGGATGCCCCTCAATTGGAGAATGGCTGAATAAATTGTGGTATATGAATATCATGGAATATTATTGTTCTGTAAGAAATGACCAGCAGGATGATTTCAGAAAGGCCTGGAGAGATTTACGTGAACTGATGCTGAGTGAAATGAGCAGGACCAGAAGATCATTATATACTTCAAAAACAATACTATATGATGATCAATTCTGGTGGATGTGGCCCTCTTCAACAATGAGATGAACCAAATCAGTTCCAATAGAGTAGTAATGAACTGAACCAGCTACACCCAAAGAAAGAACTCTGGGAGATGACTATGAACCACTACATAGAATTCCCAATCCCTCTATTTTTGTCTGCCTGCATTTTTGATTTCCTTCACAACCTAATTGTACATTATTTCAAAACTGGACTCTTTTTATACAGCAAAATAACTGTTTGGACATTTATACATATTATATTTTAACATATTTAACATGTATTGGTCAACCTTCCATGGGGGGAAGGAGGGAAAAAGTTGGAACAAAAGGATTTGCAACTGTCAATGCTGAAAAATTACCCATGCATATATCTTGTAAATAAAAAACTATAATAATAATAAAAAAGCTTTATTTAGATTAATATCTGCCTCCTTGTAACTCATGTCAACTGTCTCTGGCTCTACTCTCTTGGATTAAACAAAATTAATCTAATCAGTTACCCATATAAGGGAGCTTCAAATACTCAATAATATATTATGGCCCCTTATGTGTTCTCTTTTCTATGCTATCTCCAATTCCTCCAACTAATTTCTTTTTAGAATAATTTTCAGTGCTCTGTGTTAGCTATCTTTTCTTAATACATTCAATTTTTTCACTGTATTTTCTATAATGTAGCAGCTAGCTCTGAATGATACTCCAGATATAGTCTAAACAGAACAGAGGACAAGTTAGCTATTGTCTCTTTTCTTTTGAACACTATATTTCCATTAATATGGCTATGTCCGAAAGTTTAGCATTTTGAAGACTGCCCCCTAACATGTTATCTACTTCTGTTACCAGAGATAAAAGTGGAGCATTAGACACAAATTTTTCCATGTCTGAAATCATACTCTGTCTTCTTGGAAAGGTTTGTTCTTTTTCTGTCTAGACTTCCTTCCACAGTGAGAGAGGGCAAAACAAGAAACAATGGGTTGAAGTTGAGAAGAGACATATCTGGTCCTGAAGGAGAGAAAAAGTTGCTGACAATTTTGGTTATTATAGCATGAAATGAGAGTAGCAAGTTGTTCTTCTCATTATGTTTTCAAGAAAATATTAGATAACCACTAGCTAGATCTGTTGTTAAGAGGAATTTTTTTGAGGTATTGGACTAAATGGGTTCTTATCCCTTTTGTTACCTTGAGATGCTGTGATTTTGAAAATTATTTGCCATGAGAAGTGGAGGAGATGAAGAATCTTATCAGTCTTCATTTCAGGACATTGACAAAACATTTCCATCCTTTGTACTTCTCATTGGATAGAAAGATGTAAGATTACAACAAAATACTGTCTACCTCCATTTTCCTTACCTCTTCTGGCAGCAGTTCTCAACTGAGAGAATGGGAATTTTCTAGCATGGATTGCCTCCTCCTAGTGCTCATGAAATAAAATAGAATGGAACAAAACCCTTGCTTGCTTAAACTACTTTGACTGTTAAGAAAAAGACTTTCAAGCAAACAGTCTGCTCATTGAACTGTATTTCTAGTACATCAAGCACATTTGATATCATGAATATATCACAATTGCAAATGCCAGCTTGGATTTTGAATGTTCTTACTGTGACAAACTGAGGTCTATTGGTTAAATTGCCTTTTTTTTTCAGAGAAAAGAATCTGTCACATTCAAAACCTAAGGTACCTTTATAACTATTTATGACCTCTAAAAGTTTCCCAGGAAAGGCGGCCTATAAAATATGCATTGACATACACTTCACAATGGGGTTTCTAGCAAGTAACTGCTACTATTCTTCTCTCACCAAATAAAATAAAACAAAATAAAAAGTGTAGCTAGAGATGGTTTTTGATATGGCTGTGATGCCTTTCAGTTCTATTTTCTGTCCTGTACTTCCTAACCTTGGCATCTTTTTCAAAGAGCCAACAACAGTCCCCACACTCTGCCCCCACCCTCTCAACTGCACTTGTTTTATATTCTTTTTCCTCTAACTTTGGTCTGCATCAATATTCTTCCTTTTTCTTTTAATTGAACAATTACCTTGACTTTTAGATGAACTAGAGTACTAAGACAAACAACCTGATTGTTCTCCAAGTCAGTATACCTACATTAAGTAGTTGATAAATTCTGTGGGAAATCTGTTTGGAAGGGTAAATAGTCAAGAGATTGTTGGACTTTGGTATGAGACGGCATAAGAGTGAAGCTTGCAAAGCGATGTGGTGTATGAGATCAAAGGATCCTAGGCTGAGATCTGGAAGGAACCTGAGGTGCCATTTAGTTCAATCAGTTCATTTTATTGTATTTTATTTCTATAAATATGTTTATTTGCATTCTGATTTTAAGAAAGAATAAATAAAATGGACATTTCCATATACATGGAATGTATATATGCACATACATATATATGAATCAAACCAGAAAAACAAGATTATTCAAGAAACTGCAGATCTCTATTATATACTGCCTGCTTTTCTTTTTTCATTATGTAATGAATTCAATGTTTAGCTTTCAAAGCTGCTCTGCTTGTCTGTGATTCTTTCCTGCCTTTCCAATTGTCTTTTTGTATGTTTTTTTTTTCAATTACCTAAATATCTGTCTGACTGTTTTTCTCTCTCTCTCTCTGAATATATATACATATATATATGTGTGTGTGTGTATATATATATATATATATATATATATATATATATATATATATGTATGTGTGTATATGTTTCTCTCCTTCTCTGTTCCTGCTTCTTTCTTTTTCTCTCCCCAACTGATCTTATTTTTCTTTCTTTTTGATACATTGCCCATTGGAGAAAAAAGAAGTAAACATAAAGCTTATATAACAAACGTACTTAAGCAAGCAAAACAAATCCTCACTTTGGCCATGACCAAAAATTCATGTCTTATTTTGCATCTTGAATCCATCATATTTCTTCTGTAAGTTGAGAAGCATATCTCATTATCATTTTTTTTGAATTATGTTTGGTCAGTGTGTTGATTAAAGTTCTCTAGTTATTTCAGACATATTTTTTCTTTATAATATTATGAGTATACAAACAGTTCTTGCTCTATTCACTTAATGTTACACTAGTTCAAACAAGGCCTCCTAAGTTTCTCTAAAAGAATTGTTTCTGTCATTTCTAAACAAATAATAATAATCCATTATATTTAAATGACATGATTTGCTTAGTCATTTCTCCCAGATTATTTGGACTTTAGTTTCTTTTGAAATAAATTTTTGCTTATTCTATTACCTTTTCCAATTGAATGTAAAAATTAATAAGCATTTTTTTGAAAATATTGAATTCCACATTCTCTCCCTTCTTCTCACTTTTTCCCCCTCTTTGGGAAGGCAAGGAATTTGATATATCTGAAGGCATGAAAAACATATTTCTATGTTAGCTATGTTACAAAACACAAAAACCACCAAATAGAGTTTTAATGTTTTGCATCACTCTTCATTCAGAGTTCATGAGTTGTTGTTGTTTTTTTCTGGAAATGGATAGAATTTTTCCTCATGGATCCTTTGGCATTGCCTTGATCATTGTCTTTACCAGAGTATTGTCTTTCAGTTTATCTTCATACAGTATTATTGTTACTGTATACAATATCCCCCTGCTTCTACTTACTTCACTTTTAGTCACTTTATATAAGTGTGTCCAGATTTTTCTGAAACCATACTGTACATAATTACGTATAAGAAAGTAGTATTTTGTCATAATCATTTACCCCTCGTTCACTCATTTCCCAATTGATGGGCATCCCACTAATTTCCAATTCTTCGACATCACAAAAATAAGCATTTATCTACAAATAGATGCTTAGCTCTTTTCTTGTATAGCTTTGAGATATAGACCTAGTAGGAATATTGCTTGGTCAAAGAATATGCACAGTTTAAAACTCTTTCAGTGTAGTTACAAATGGTTTTCTAGAATGGTTGAACCAGTTCAGAATTTCACTAAGAATGCCTTAATGTCCTGATTTTTCCATATCTTCTCCAGAATTTGTCATTTCCTTTTCTGTTATGTAAGCCAATGTGATAGGCATGATGAGGTGTCAGTGTTGTTTTAATCTTCATTTTTCTAATCAGTAGTGATTTAGAGCATTTTTCATGTAATTATTAGTAGTTTCGAGTTTTTATGAAAGCTACCTATTTAGATTCATTATTATTTTTAAAATATTTGGCTCATTTCCATATGTAAGAAATAAGGTCTTTATCAGAAAACTTGCTGTAGTTTCTCTCTGCCCCAGTTTCTTTTTTTTTTTCTTCTAATTTTAACTGTATTAGTTTTGTTTCCACCAAAGGTTTTTTATTTCACGAATCAAAATTATTTATTTTATTTCCCATACTCTTCTCTATATCTTATGTGGTTATAAACACTTTTCTTTCCATAGAGATGGAGGTACAATTTTCCATGCTCCAATAATTTGTTTATATCACCATTTATGTCTAAATCCTTTATTCATTTTGATTTTATTTAAGTAATCAGTGTGCAATGGTGGTCTATGCCTAGTTTTTGCCAAACTACTTTCAAATTTTCCTACTTTTTTGTCAATTATTGAGTTTTATTCCAAAAAATTAGATCTTTAAGTTTATCAAACACTAGCTTACTGTCAGAGACAAGGTAGAATGCTACTTCAACTCAGAAGGACCTGGATTCAAATATGGTCTTAAACATTTACTAGCTTTGTGATCTGTGCAGGGGCTAAGCATCAGGCCTGGAGTCAGATATATCTTCATGAATTCAAATGTGAGGTAGAACATTGAAGTTGCTTGAATTTACATTACTCTATTTATTAGTCATTTGAATCATTTCCCCATCCCCATATGATCATTGTAAGCTTGGATATCTTCTTGAGAAGGCTTTGTGTTCATTTGTCCATTTATCTAATAGGAAATAGCTTTCATTCTTGTAAATGTGAATCTTTTTCTCTCATGTCTTAAATATGAAAAATAAGAGAAACTTGCTGCAAATGTTCTTTTCAAATGCTTCTTTTCCTATTTTGACTATATTGGTTTTGATTCTCAAAATCTTTGTAAATATTATATGCTATTTATTTTATCTTTGATGATCTCTATCCTTTGGTCATAAACCTTCCCTTATGCATATATTGAAAGAGTAGTTTTTTTTTTCCTTGATCCTCTAATTTATTTAGGTTTTGACTTCATTTTGTAGATTAGGAACTAGAACTTCTAACAAGTAATGTGACTTTCTCAAGATCATACAGATGTACTAAAGACAGAATTAAAATCCAACAATTCTGATTCCAACCCAGGACTCTTTTCATTTAACTACAAACTTCTCTTAGTTATTTTCCTTATTTATGTTCTTTGAACCTATGTGGATTTGAGACTTGTTTTATATAAAAATACCATCATCATCACCTGGTCAAATTTGTGCTGTTTAACTTCTCCAAACTTTGCTGGACTGGTCCTCAAATGATAGTTACATCATCTGTCTTTATATCTTTGTGTAGGATCCTTCTGAGCTTGAACTAAAAACAAAACAGAACAAAAACACCACATGGTTTTTGAGACTCCAGAATGAGCGAAAGGAGAAACTGAGGACTTCTCAGAATAATCACTTGATAATTCCAGATTTAGCACTGAGAGTCTGCTAATCATTAGCCTCTGGGAAGAAGAACAAAGACTTTCCAAGAAAAAAACATTTAAGAGATAACTGCTTAGAGAAGAATCTGACTAATTATTTAATGGCCTGGAGATATTCAAGAAGTCTACAAACTGACTAATCTCTATTTGTTGATTGAGAAAAGCCTGAGGTAAAACCAAGTCTCCTTAAACTATTTTAATTGATTATTAACCTTAGAAACAGAACAGACTCTTTCTTTTGCAACAAGTCTTGCATAACCAAGACCTTAGTGCCACGAAAGCCCACCTTTATTCCAGAGGCAAATAATGGAATAAAGGTCAAATTTGCAAATGATTTTAGGAGGATTAACAGGAGTGGGTGGGCGAATAGTTTCTGTAATTTTTATTTTTTCTGACTATTTAAATTATCTTACAGCCTTTTGTGAAAGGCTTCCTCCCAGAAGCCTGGGAGAAGCCTTCTTCCTCCCAGAGGAAGCCTGTCCATTTCTTGCGAGATCCTAATAAAGCTTCTGTTCTTCACTTTAAGATATCTCTGAGTGTTTTTGAACTGGGATTTGCCATCCCACATAAGAATCAGCTGCTTTGTCACAAGATAAAATTAAAGGACGGTTTTAATATAGGGAAGAGGTAATAAATTATTAGCATCTCACCTTAATCTTATCCATATAAACACAGTCTCTGAGGTAAAGGTGTTAAATTTTAGCTATGTAGTATCCACCATTAATACTCCTTCCCTTTTATACTAGAGGTCCACCCCTGTTATTCATGTCCCCAGATTTCCTTCATCTCTTAATTTTCTAAAACTGTACTCAAAGCCTTCATTCATATTAAAATATTTTTAAATATAGATCTCACTGATCATATCACTTTTTATTAAACAGTCTTCAGCAACACTCTATTACCTTAGGATGAAATGTAAACTTCTGTTTATTCCCTGGTTCTTATCAATCTTTCCAGCCTAATTATACATTGTTCCTTTGCCTAGTCTATGATCCAATCAGTCTCTCCTTGCCTCTGTTCCTTTGTATGTTTTCACTGTCTGTCCCCCCTGCCTGGAATGTATTATATATTTTTACCTCCATCTCCTAGAGTTCCCCTCTCCCTTCAAGACACAGCTCAAGTACCACCTTCTACACTTATCACCCTGTGCTGGTGTCCTTCTACCCAAACACATTTAATTATCTCATAGGCATTTTCCTTTTTCCCTTCTTCTATTTATTATTTTCTTCTCTTTGCTGTTAGAAAATAAGTGGAGAATAAGAATTGTTTTCTTTGTATTTGCATTCCAGTGCCTAGCACAGTGCCTAATATATAATGTGTGCTTAACAAATGCTTGCTTGAATGTTTGATGAATTGAATGATTGATAGTTTCAAGTTTTACCCCAATCAATTCAAAACACTATGCTAAAGGGAAAGAGCTGGGATGTGGGTAGAATTTCTGAGTTCAGCCATCTGGTAGGGAAGGATTTGAAAGAAAAGAGGGCCTCAGGGCCCCTGAAATCATTCCAAAATGGTGATTTCCTACTCTAACTATACAAAGGCAAGCTCCCTTTGTTAGTAGTCACTGCATATGGGTGAGGGAGAAAGAAAAAAAAAGTATTAAAGCATTTGTAGAGTATTAAAAAAAGGCGGAAATAGGAGGGAAATGGGGAAATGACACAAGCTGAAGACAGACTCAAACATAAAGATTCAGAATGGAGAATGACATTCAGAATGCAGAGTGGAACAAATTTATTTTGGGAGAACAATTTAAAGAATCGACCGTCTGGGATACATGGATGGTCCATGTCTGGTCTTCAGAGAATCTGGATCATTCTTCTACATTATGACCCATGATCCTTGTCTGCTTATGAGACTATGAAATTGGTGAGTCTCAGCCAGTCAACAGAGAAGGGGCAACAGTTTCAAATTGGCCTGGGTTAGCTATGGATTATGGAATATTATTGCAGAGAAATAATACCCCCATATTCAGGTCACCCTACAATTCTTATGACTTTAAAGAACACCAATGATATTATGACTTAATAAGTGCAGCTAGCATTGATCTAGTACTTTGATGATTCTGAAACATTTCATGAGCATCTTCTCATTTGGTTGTCAAAACGTTTCATGAGGTAAGCACCACAGGTATTATGATGCTTATTTTACAGACTAAGAAAGTCACTTTGCAATTTGGAGAGTTTATGTTTTGCTTTTTTTTTTTCAATGTTCATTCAACTAATAACTGCTAGAAATAGGATATGATAATATCTCCCTTAAATCCTAGACCAACAACCCTTTTTGCATCACTATACAGACTTATCCAGAAGCAAAGATATACAGAAAGAAATATATTTACATCTGGATTCCTGAGATAGAGATATGGAAAAGCTAGGGACCAGAAATCCTGGGTTCTGGACTTGCTCTGAAAGAAACTAGTTGTGTGAACATGGCCTCTCTGATACTCAAGTTTCATATTATAAAATGAACTCATTTTTATTAATTAGATAACTTCTGAGATTTCTTGTATCTATAAATTGTACAATCCCAGAAGGATGGCTTCAGGGGCAGCATGTGTTGCCGAGACTATCTTTCCCTATTCCTGAAATGTCTTACCTTTACACAATCTCTGCTATTTTCAAAGCTCAATTCAATGCCACCTCTAACACAAGACTTAAACCGAACACTCTCTTGCCAACTGCTAATACCACATCATCCTGAAATTGCAAGCTATGTTTTGTATTTTCTTATCTGTGTACATATGCCCCTGTATCCCAATACCATAGCCATAAAATATAAGCTCCATGTGGGCAGGAACTGATTCATTTTTGTCTTTATTTTTTCATTGCCTGAGACATAGTAAATACTTTCTTGCTGAATGAATGAATGAATATTTTCAACCACTGAAAAAATGAACCCCTATGAGAAAATGATGGAATACTTAAAATATGTTTTTTTAATCTTCTAAATTTATCACCATTTCCTTTTGGTGAAACAGAGGGACAAAGTAGGACAAGTTTGTTAATTATAGAAAAAAAAACATACCCTCTATTTATTTGAATCATATTGTTAGAAAATAAGGTGCTGCATGAAGAACAACTGTGAGGATTCAGGAAAGGGAAAAAGAGAGCCACTGTCAGAATAACTCCTTTATGTAACAGGCACAGGAGGGATCCGTTTCTTTTTTATCTATGATAAATTCTTTGCTGCTTCTGCCTTCTTCTGGAATTTTGTAGCATGGCAAGGTGAGGGATTTTTTTTTCACTTCAGACCCAAGGAAAACCTTTTTTTTTTCTTTTTAGAAAAAGCAAATTAGATGCTTCGACTGGAACTGTCCTCAAATACTGAGCATTTTGAGGTGGTTGATCTAATTGCAAGAAAACCACAGAAATTTGATAAGAAGTCAACGGATTGGACAACATTATTTTCAATTAAAAAATTGCAAGATGCAAACAAAACATTCTCAACACTTACTCATATTTTGGGGTCCTGTGTCAATTGATGCTGCCAAGAAAAAGGATAAATGGGGGGGTTTGTTTTGTTTCTGTTGGAAAACTGATAACTTAGGTGAACTAATAGGGAATGTTACATCAGTGGGTTTAACCAGGCATCAGATAGGGCCAGAATAAGCTTTCAGAGAGAAGAGAAATTCAAATTACCACTGGCTGAAAATTATTTTTAATTAAAGAAAAAATAAATTCTGTTCAAAACAAGATTTTTTTGGAAGACCTTTCTTCCCTAACTCTTTCTTTTGTCTTTCTTAAAAGAAGGTCAAATAGAAAGAAAAGATAGTATAAAGCAACGGTTACCAAAACCATTTGGTATTGGCTAAGAAATAGACTAGTTGATCAGTGGAATAGGTTAGATTCAAAGGACAAAATAGTCAATAACTTTAATAATCTAGTATTTGACAAACCCCCAAATCCCAGCTTTTGGAAAAGAATTCACCGTTTGACAAAAACTGCTGGGAAAATTAAAACTTAGTATGGCAGAAACTAGACATTGACCCACACTTAATACCATACACCAAGATAAGGTCAAATTGGGTTCATGATCTAGGTATAAAGAATGAGATTATAAAAAAATTAGAAGAACATAGGATAGTTTACTTCTCAGACCTGTGAAGGAGGAAGGAATTTGTGACTAAAGAAGAACTAGAGATTATTATTGATCACAAAATAGAAAATTTTGATTCTATCAAATTGAAAAGCTTTTGTACAAACAAAATTAATGCAGACAAGATTAGAAGGGAAACAATAAACTGGGAAAACATTTTACAATTAAAGGTTCTGACAAAGGCCTCATTTCCAAAATATATAGAGAATTGACTCTAATTTATAAGAAATCAAGCCATTCTCCAATTGATAAATGGTCAAAGGATATGAAGAGACAATTTTCAGATGAAGAAATTGAAACTATTTCTAGTCATATGAAAAGGTGCTCTAAATCACTATTAATCAGAGAAATGCAAATTAAGACAACTCTGAGATACCACTACACACCTGTCACACTGGCTAGGGTGACAGGAAAAGATAATGCTGAATGTTGGAGGGGAGGTGGGAAAACTGGGACACTGATACATTGTTGGTGGAATTGTGAATACATCTGGCAATTCTGGAGAGTGATTTGGAATTATGCTCGAAAAGTTATCAAACTGTGCATACCCTTTGATCCAGCAATGTTACTACTGGGCTTATATCCCAAAGAGATCTTAAAGAAGGGAAAGGGACCTGTATGTGCAAGAATGTTTGTGGCAGACCTCTTTGTAGTGGCTAGAAATTGGAAACTGAGTGGATGCCCATCAGTTGGAGAATGGTTGAGTAAATTGTGGTATATGAATGCTATGGAATATTATTGTTCTGTAAGAAATGAATAACAGGATGACTTCAGAAAGGCTTGGAGAGACTTATATGAACTAATATTGAGTGAAAAGAGCAGGAACAGGAGATCATTATATACTTCAACAACAATACCATATAATGATCAATTCTGATGGACATGGCTCTCTTCAACAATGAGATGAACCAAATCAGTTCCATTTGTTCAACAATGAATAGAACCCAGCGAAAGAACTCTGCGAAATGAGTGTGAACCACTACATAGCATTCCCAATCCTTCTGTTTTTGTCCACCTGCATTTTTGATTTCCTTCATATGTTAAATGAACATTATTTCAAAATCTGATTCTTTTTGTGCAGCAAAATAACTGTATGGACATGTATACATATATTGTATTTAACATATACTTTAACATATTTAACATATATTGGTCTACCTGCCATCTAGGGGAGAAGGTGGGGGAAGGAGAGGAAAAATTGGAACAAAAGGTTTTGCAATTGTCAATGCTGAAAAATTACTCATGCGTATATCTTGTAAATAAAAAAAGTTATAATAAAATAAAATAAATTCAAATTTAAAGAAGAGTTATTGATGGGCATTTTTCTTAAAATTAGTTCTTACTATGTTACTGACATATATTGCAATAGGATGGAATAGAAATGTATTTATTAAACAACATGTGCCAAGCACAATGTAAATGCTGAGAATAGAAAAGAAAAATTTGTCTTTTCTGGCTCTCAAGAAGTATACACACTAATTGAAGGAAATATCTGTAAAGGAAAGCTCATACTGATGATCCTTTCATGGAAAATGGAAAGGTAAGATAATACTTGTTTTCTGACAAGGGAAGGAGCAATGCAGATGAGAAGCCCCTGAGAGTTTGGAAAATACTGGCAGGATATATGGTATTCTATCAAGAATAAAGTAGAATCAAAGATCAAATTGAAGTGGAATTTAGAACTGATATTGGAATTAGAATTGATATTGCTGATATTGGAATCAGCAATCAGCTGAAAATGGGTATCCAGCTATGGGAACTAAGCAGGAGTCCATCTAATGGGAAATAAATAATAAAACAGAATAGTTCTTAAAGATGGCAAGTAGTACTGATCCAGGCAGTTGGTGGGCTAGGTTGGCAGAAAGTTAGGTCTCTAGCTCCCTGGCTGGTGGTACTATCTTAAATAGGAGATCTGGTATGCCTATATTAATTCCCCAAATTGAATGAGTCCTGCACTTTTAGCCATGAAATCTGGGTTTGTAAACCAGACTTCCACTTGCTACTTGTGTGACCATAAGCAAATCAACTTACTTGTATGGGATTCAGTTCCCTCATTTGTAAAGTTTCTGCCTTAGATTAAATAATCTAAGATATTTTCTGGGCTGTAAAACCATGAACCTTCTAAGAAGGCAAGGGCTTAATTTTTCCTCCATCATCAACTTTAAGCATAGTACATTTTATAGAATAGTTCCTTGAGAAATGTCAAATGAATACATAACCACTGGCACTTCGATCTATCAACCTAACTGTTCTCCCTAGTTTCAGTCTCTCCCCTTTCTAAGCCATCTTCTGCACAACTGTGAAAAAAAAGTATATATCATATGGATCTAAAAATAATATATGATTTCTTAAAGCATTCAATGAATTTTTATTGTAGTATTTATTTATTTTCAGTATTTTAATACTACCAAAAATTATTGAGGAACTATCCAAAGGGTTGTTTTTATTATATGTGTTGTATATATAGATATTTAGCATATTAGAAATAAAAACCAATTTTGAATTTGTGGACACTTTGAAAGATAACTACAGGGTACTCTGGACTACACTCTGAGAACTAGTGACTTATAGCAGTGATGTCTGATACATAGGCCAAACATAGAGGGTTTTATTGTTGTTGTTGTTGTTATTTTTGCTGAGGCAATTGGGGTTAAGTGACTTCCCCAGGGTCACACAGTGAGGAAGTGTTGTGTCTGAGGCCAGATTTGAACTCAGGTCTTCCTGACTTCAAGGCTGGTGTTTTATCTACTATATCAACTAGCTGCCCCAAGTATAGACTTTTTAAAGAAAAGCTACCCATAATTTGATGCTATACTCAGAAGCAGCACCTTTGGCCATAAGGTAAAAAATACTTTTTCTTTGATTTAGCTGTTTTCAGCAATGCAATGATATTAGACAATTGCAAAGAATTTATGATGAAAAAAATCTATCCATCTTTAGGAAAAAAAATGATGAAAACTGAATGCAGATCAAAGAGTACTTTTTGAACTTGATTTTTCTTGTGTTTTTTGGTTTGTATTTTATTTCATAACATGACTAATATGGATATATATTTTGCAAGAGTATACATTTATATAAATTTCTTGTCTTCTCAGTGGGGAGGAAGAGGGCAGTAGACAATTTGGAATTCAAAATTTAATGAATGTTAAAATTGAGTTTTCATATAATTGGAAAAATTTTAAAAGAAAATACTTATTCTTTGCATGTTGTTTTTTGGCATGAGTAAGCATTCCATTAGTGATTTATTTGATATGATTCACTAAACCTTTTATTGAGCTTAGAGTAAGGGTGCCGGTGTCCCTATCCTCCCATTTCCCTAAAATTGAGTAATCTGGTCATGGGATTTCTTCTGCTAAATTTTTAGCTTATTAAAGGAAAGAATAATAACATTTTATTCTCTTGCCATATCCCAGTACCCTACATAGGGTCTTAAGATAATAGGTATTTAATAAATGTTTGTCAAACTGAGATTAATACTTTCATTTCTTGTATCGCTATACCAAGTGGCAGCACAGAATAGTGGAGAGAAAGTGAATCTAAGAGTTTGGGAGACCTGATTTCTATTCTTTCCCCTGACATAGAATGGCTTGTTTGACTCTGAACTAATGACTGAATTCCATGCTCCAGGAAGATCTTTAAGATTATAAATTACAGCGTAGTACTGACCAGTGGATCTATGTTGCTAGAAAGAAAAGTGTTTGTGTTCCCAATTGAAGAGGTTATCCTGTAGATAACCAAGGAAGTTATCATAGCAATTTAATCACAGATCTAATAGTAATAACAATAAATCAGAAAAACTTAGTGGCAATCATATCGTATCATATGACTTGATGACATTAGGTGCTTGCTCCAAGCCTAGCAATCAAGGTTGGCAGTACCTTCATAATATCAAACTGACCAGATTTAAACAAACAAACAAACAAACAAAAAAACCCTACAACAAACCAATGAGGTAATACCAAAACAGTCATAACCTAAAGAACTCTTTTGTCAGTTGGAGTCAAAAAAGTTTTGGGAGTTTTGACTGTAATTTTTACTATCAAAAATACAAATGGAGTCCATAAGGAGGAGACAGAAGTCAATCTCTGAAGAAGCAATTGAATTGTAATGGATGCTGTATGAATTAGGAATGTAGAAAATATGGAATATTCTTCCTCAAAGAGATCGCATAGTTGCTATTCCTTTGAAGCTCTATCTTTGCTTCCTAATTTTAGAAAGTCCAGAAGCCCACTTCTTTTATACCTTTGGTGCATTGTCAACTACATCTCCTCATGCTGCTATTTCTATATTAATTAATCTACCTCATCTGAAAGAATATTTTAGAATTTAATAACCAGTTCTTGTAATTCAACCATGTATTTTGACTACTTTGTCATAAAGTACCAGAAAAAATAATGAAATCAACTAGATATTGTTATGGCATTTTAGACAGCATAAGTAAAATCTTACTTGATCTTGATTACAGACATCTTTGTACTTAAACTATTTCTTAAGCCATACTGCTGCTTCATTTTATTTGAAAGGAAAGAGGAAAATCACAGAAAAATATTCTCTTACAAAACACAGAAAGAGACATCAACTATTAATTTAAATTTTTCAAAAACAACCGGTGGGTTTTGGATTAAAAGCTCAAATATCCTTATTAGAGAAGTAATCTAGGCTGTCTCAGAATGGCTACATCATCCCAGACTCCTTACTACTGTAAGAAAAATATCTTGTCATTCACAAATGATAGATAACAAGAGCAGCTCTGAGACAGAGAAAACTGTTGGGGAGAGATGTATACATTAGCAATCATTCAAATAACTAGTTTGGAGTTCAAATTGAAATCAAATTTATTAAGTATTGACTCTATATTGGACACTGTGATGGTGACAGGTACATAAAGAAGAAAAATAAATTTAATTGTCTTTATATTCTTTTATTTTAGTGTTTTTCTAATGTTTGATGCACTGGAGAAGAGAAATAAAAACAATGACAATTGATCCAGAGGGAAACCTAGACAATTCAGTAGTTCTTTCCCTTGATATTTTTCTGGATCTGATTCTCACCCAGAACAAATCATACAACATTCAGTTGCAACATCCAGCCTGATTAATCTACCTTCACTTGGGAACAACTTTGCTTTTGGTTTAAATATCAGATATAATGTTCCCACTTGTACTAATAAACTTATTTCTCTTAGAGCTCACTCCACTGGTTTCTCTAATCTTAATCAATTGCCCTCCCTTACTGAAGAGCTACAGTTATCCCTTCCATTGCAGCTTCTATATATCGAGGTAAACATAAGAAAATAAATGGGATTGGTGGGGGAAGTTTTGCACATGCTGTAGATGACATACAGAAACCAGCAGAAGACACAAAAAAAGTTTAGGAACTCAGGAAAAAAAATCTTTACATGTATGTGTATTTGTAAATATGTACATATACACACATATGTGCATATATATGCACACATAATTTACATGCACATGTTTTGCATATAAATATAAAATATACGTGTAGTAGTGTGTAATATCAATCCAAACTTTACTATACAGTACCCCATGAAAGAAAAAGAAAAGATTCTGGCTTTTTTTCTAATACACAGGGAGATTCAAAAATTTTATGTGGATTTTCTATATTGTAGTAGCACTACATCTAACCCTCATGATATGGAAGGGATGACTATAATTTGTTTCTGGGCTACCCCCTTCTCTCTGATAATTTGAGATCAAGAACACTTTAAAAAATCTTCCTGATAATCTGAAAAATAAAGTGTGTAGGTGGTTGGGGGTGAGAAAGCCATTATTTGATAAGATGGCTGATAAACTAGGAACTTTCTGCATCTTTTTCCATTGTAATTGAATTATGAATTTATTTAGTCACACAGATTAGAAAACTCAAGCCTATTATTTTGCAAATTCATTGTCCAGTTTTCATAATTAACATATTAAAAAACTAGAAAATTGTGCAAAAATTCTTAAAGCAATTTGTTTAGGGTAATATGTTTGAGGTAAAAATCTATATGAAAAAGTTTTGTAGTACTTCATTTTTTATGAGGATGTTGGCGAAAAATGTTAGTTTCTGTGTAAGATTAATAAGATAAAATAGATTTTAAAATTCTAATAGTAAAACTTAACTTTACACATTGTAATATGTATGTCTGAATGTATGTATGTGTTGACTGATTAAAGATTTTCTACAACACGTCTAATACTGTTTCCATCGCCTTCTGAAAGACATGATAGAATATTGCTTTGAAAGTCAAGGCCTGAAATCAAGCCCTGATATCAACACATAGGGGACCCTAGAAAAACCAGTTCAGTTACTATGTCAATGCTCTGGGAAACTTTTAAAAATATTGATTCAGTCTCTCTCTCTCTCTCTCTCTCTCTCTCTCTCTCTCTCTCTCTCTCTCTCTCTCTCTGTTTCTCTCTCTCTCTCTCTGTCTATCACAGATTCTATTGGCAATCTAGTAAAGCCTATGGGCCCTTTATAAGAATAATATATTTTTTAAATACATAAAATAAAATATACAAGATTATAAGGGAAATCAATTATATTGAAATACTTTTTTTTCTTAAATTTCATGGAGACCAGATCCCTGTTCTAAGATGATAAGCTACAGAGAAGTGATTGATAGAGGGAGTTTGTTCATCTGGGATTTTCTCATATTAATTAAATAATATCTAGTTATTATCTTATAAATCAAACAAATTAGGCTTTTTATGAACCATAAATTTTCTCTATGATAGTATACATTATAGGATTTGCTCATTACTTTTTATGCCAGAAAATTTTCTCTTTGCCTATGCCAAGTTTCTATTTGAATTTTTTGACTTTGCTTGCTGCCCCTCCTGTCAACCTCTAATCTCCTGGAGCTCACATTGTCCATCATTTCTTCCCATTCCTCATCAATTTTCTGCCCATCTATCTATAAAAACACACAGGTTTCTTCCTACATTCCTCCAAGCTCTCTTTTTCAATAAAGCAAAATAATTAATGAAAACTATTCAGCAAGGAGATTACTTCCAACACCATGATTTATATCTAGAGTTCCCATTTCTCCATCAAAATGAGAGATGTGTGTTTCAATATCTACCCTCTGGAACTGGGGTTGGTCATTATAAAGTATATGAGCTCAGCTGCTCTGATTGTTTTAAACTTATCTTACTGATATCATTGTGATTATCTAACTTTTATTCATTATCCCTTGGCAATAATTTATACACATCATCCCGTTTCCCTTTTCTATTTTTTTTTTCATTTTTATTGTTTCTTATATAGCAAAAGTATACCAGTATTGGTAGATAAAGAAGAAAGTTTTAAGTGCCTAATGTGGGTCAGATTCCAAGAGACAAATTAAAAAGAAAGTTCCTGTACTCAAGGAGATTACATTGAAAAGCAATTGCAGTCAGGGTAGGAAATGATGAGACAATCATCCAGACACTCTCCTAAAATTGAGGATCTGAGAGAAGCCTTCCAATGTATACTCTCCTATCTAAGAGAAGGACAGACCCCAGGAGCAGGAGATGTAGAAAAAGTATGCAAGAGTTGATGTTAGGTTGCAGGAAGAAATACAGAAGAGCAGCTGCAGCTAATGATGATTTTATTCATAAGCTAGAATTTGTTCAGACTTTAAACAATCAATGGTCCAATGCTTGGTCACTAATATTCTTGTTACCAGGAATAACCATAATATAATCATACCTGGCATTCATATTTGGTTTTGAATTTTCTAGAAGCTCTTTAGTTATAAAATTCATTTGATCTTTACAAAAATCCTGTAAAAGAAGTACTAAATCTACTATTACCCCAATTTTATAATTAGGAAAACTATAACTCAGAGGCTAAGAATTTGAATCATGGTCTTTGTGACTTCTGGTCTATGACTCAATCTACCATTATATCACATTCTCTATGAGCATGTATGTGTCCATGTCTATGTGCTTATGCATATGTGTCTTTGTGTATTATATGTATAGATTGCAGATTTTCTTAGAATGCTGATTTTCTATATAATACATTTATGAATATATGTGTGCCATATGTATACATGTGTACTATCTAAATGTACATATATATATATGGAGTCTAGTTTTAAAACCTGATGCTACTGACAATGGATAACTGTATATGTTCAATAAACTTTTATAACACACATGCATATCCACATATTATATAGAAATAATGTACTGTATATATATGTGTGTGTGTGTGTGTGTTATTCATACATATATGTGTTTATATATAGGCACAAAGGTACCTATTTCTGTTTTTGTATGTTTGTTTTAATTTTTTGCTTTATCTTTTTTGAAATATGTGCCTAGATATGAGATTCATAGGTCTTTTTTTTTTTAAGTAAAGAAAAGGTATACTTATTTCAATATTAAACAGACATTTACATATAGATAGACATTGCATAATTTAGCCTATTTTGTGGGGCAGGTACAATAGTACAGTAGATAGAATGCTGGACTTGGAGTTGGGAAGATTTGTCTTCCTGAGTTAAAATCTGGCCTCTGACATTTACTAGCTATATGACCCTGGACAAGGGGTCCCTGCTTGTCTGAATTTCCTCATTTGTAAAATGAGTTGGAGGAAGAAATGACAAATCACTCTAATATCTTTGCCAAGAAACCCCAAATGGGAATCACAGATAGTTTCACATTATTGAAATGACTCAACAACAACAAATCTGGCTTATATATAAGTAGATGTTTAATAAATATTAATTGATTGATCTCTTACAACCTTAAATTCCCTACAAGACACAAGATCATAACAAATAAACTCAAAAGACAGATTTTCCTTTTGATTCTTATCAATCATTGCATTGATTTCTTAAGAATAGCCCACTGAGATATGAGATCACTTTTTCTTTCACTGTCTCTCTTATTCTCACACACATTTACCTCTAGGCTGATACTTCATTAACCCTTCCCTGAGTAAATACTCAGAAAAGTGCTCACAACTCCATCTCTATTTGCAATACATATGGATAAATATGTATATACATGCACACATGTGCATGTGTTTTATTACATTATTATATGAGCAGATATGCTTGCATGTATAAGTATATTACTTGAATAAAAGCACTTCAATGAGACATCATTGTAGGTTGAGTTGACTGCAGTTAAAAAACAGATTCATTGAAAGGTTAAGGGGAAAGTCATGAAATACATCTTCTTTGACCTAAAAAGGAGGGAGAGGAAAGGTTTGATTGCTTTAATTGAATATGGAGAGACCAGCAAAACAATGAATGTGCCTCCATGGCATACCTTAGCTGCTCAGCTACATAAGATTCCCAAAGGATTATGGGAGTTTTTGATCCAGAACTAGATTCAAATGATTTCCCAATTCCCATCAAATATATATATGGACACATACAAATACACATACATATATAACACAGTGTATGCATATGCACATATAGTATAATGTAGTAATACATACTATATAAAAACATACATCTATATAATACACATAATATGCAGATAAATATATACATATAAAATGCATACACATTTAATGCAATTTGAACTCACATACAAATATATTCATATGTACATAATATCTACATACAGATGCATAATGCACGATGCATTACATGTATGTAGTATTCATACACACAACACTTGTACTTGTGCATGCAAGTATACATATATACAAGAAAAGTCAGAATAGTTACAGAGGGATGAAATAAAGAGAGTGGGTGGGAGGAGAAAGAGATGCAGTATAATGTATTTTTGCTGCAAACACATTCTGATTATCAGATAATTAATTATAAGTGGCCTAGTCAGCTTCAGTGTAGACACTTAGCTGGTTAATTTTAAACTCTCATGAGTTAGTTGATTTTTTTATCTGGATTTAAATTGGAAAATTTAGAAAACTAAGAATACAGACCATCCTTTTAGTGATGGAAAGGAATAAACCACAAAATAATGCAATGATGAACTCACTTAAAATAGCTTTTTAAATCATTAATAATAATTTTTTATAAATTTATGGGATTAAAACAATTTCTTAAGCTTATTTTTTGGTGACCACAAAAGATTGTTTAATTCGAGCTGCCATCTAGTGGATAGATACTGAATTAAGGAGAGAACTTTATTCTTTGAAATAGTATATCAGAGTTGGAAGATACTTCAGAAAAATTCTAGTGATTATACGACAGTTCCTTCATTTTTAACATTAAAAAAAAGACCTCACAATTATTCTGTGGTCCTGGAGTGTCTAGTTCATTATGTTTCTGTCGAACTCCATGACTCTTTTTTGTCATGATCATTCTCTATGTGTAATCCTTGTCACAGTTATTTTCAGGATTTACTCTATGTCACTTCAATTCTTCAAAAATCCTTCCTTCCATTTTTTCTCTATGGATAGTATGATCATCCTTCCAGGCAACAAGGCTCAAAAGTTATTTTTTTTTCTCTGCCTTCTCCATGTTCTTTTTACTAAGTCCTCTTAATGCTATCTCTAGAAAAAGCATTGATCCATTTCTTGCCATTCTATTTCAAATACAGTAGCTTTCTCTCATCTTTTTAAAAAGAAATTATGGTAATCATTTTCTAATAGTTCCTTTTTCTAGTTCTTCACTAATCATCTGTATCTTTTTATGATACTAACTGGATCATTTTCCTAACATATTGTTCTGCTCATCAGACCACTTATTGTCAGATGACAAAGTAAGTACCTAAATTCTTTTTTCCCCCTTTTTATTGCAAGGATAATTATTTTTAATACACATTACTTCATGAATTATGTTGGGAGAGAAAAATCAGAACAAAATGGAACAACCATGGGAAAGAAGAAAAAACAGAAAAAAGAAGTGAACAAAACATGTATTGATTTACATTCAGTCTCCTTAGATTTTTTTTTCTGGAGGCAGATGGCATTTTCTGTCCAAAGTCTATTGGGATTACCTTGGATCTGAATTACTGAATCACAGTTGATCGTCTCACATTGTTGCTGTTATTGTGTACAATGTTTTCCTGGTTCTGCTCGTTTTGCTCAGCATCAGGTCACATAAATCTTTCCAGGCCCCTTTATAATCAGCTTGTTCATCATGTAAGTACCTAATTCTAATTGTGTGTTTCTGACTAGCCTTTCCATACTTGTTCTTTATTCTTTGAAATAGTATATCAGAGGTGGAAGATAATTCAGAAAAATTCTAGTGATTATACTCTAGTTCCTTCATTTTTGACATTAAAAAAATAAAAGACCTCACAATTATTCTCTGTTACTACCTATATTACTACCTAATTGTGTATTTCTGACTGGCCTTTCCAGACTTGTTCCATCTTAAATATACCCTATATTTTATTCAAGCTAACTTTATCTGTGACCCCTTTCTCATTCTGCCATCATTTCGGCTTGCATTCATTTCATCCAGAATGCCTGAAATAGACTTCCTTCATTTCCTTTCTCTCTATAGGTTGAATTTCCTTTGCTCTGGAACTAAATCAGGTCTAGCTCTTCCTTGAAAGCCTTTTTGTGACTCACTTGCACAACCCTTCCTTCTCCAGTTGAAAGTGAATCTTATATATTCAAATCTGTCACAACATTTTTTTGCAGGGACATCTTTATACATTTTGCCTTCTGTCTTTCTCAACTAAGTAAGCGACATGTTCATGGTTGTACATATAATATATATTTTAGCTGGGATTCAGTATTAGTAAAGACCTAATACTTTACTAACCCAAGTCTAGTATTCTTTCCAATGTACTGCACTGAAGAAAAGTTAGGGCCAAGGCCATGATCTGGCTATTCTTAATGAGTCAAGAGGATGTATGAACATTTTAAGATATTTCTAAAGAATTAAAGCAGTAACTCCTTTGGAAGGCTTTGCCTAACTATTGACTTTGCCTTTCTGAATATATAGAATATATAGATCCAAGAAACTAAATAATTTAACAAATTTATAGATGCGGTCATATTTTAAAGAATTGTTTCATATATGATTATCATTCTCATCTTATCCCAAATTGCAATCTTATCAAAGGCAAGGACCATTTGTGTTTCTTTTCTTTTGTATTTTTGTTTATTTGTTTGTTTACTCTTATCCCATCTCTTCCAAGTACCTGTTACAGTGATGGCGAAATTAATGTTTTTTTAAATCTTCACTTAATAACACTTAAGAGGAGAGTTTTATTTAAAAAAGAGAGAAGAAAACAAGAATAAAATGGTAAAAACTGAAGAAATTTAAAAATATTTGTTCTTGCTTTTTTGTTACATCACTAATATGGAAATATATTTTCATACCTTACATGTATAATAAATATGGGTATATATTGTTTGCCTTCTCACTAGATAGGATGAGGGTTGAATGACTTGAAAGAATTTGGAATTCAAAATTTTAAAAAATGCTAAATAAACAAATGAATAAATAAAAGGATAAATAATTTTAAAAATAGAGGAATTTGAATGCCTAGGAAAGCCCAGGCAAGCTAAATGAAAGCATTTTGTACTTAAATGCCCCCAAGAAACAATTAGATGACCAATGAAAGTATAGTTAATAGAAACTGCTGGGAGAGTATGTAACATAACTGTGGCTTAGGCTCAGATGTAAATAAGATGACATTCTTATTCGCCCCCTTGTGGTTGTATTATGAATGTAGCTCTGCTGATAATTTTAGCCCGATTTAGTATTTTCAAAAAAATAAAGATAAAGCCTCAGCATCAGATGATTCAAATAAAAAGTATATTGGATAATAAATAAAATAAATGTATATAGCCATAAATGGATAATATAACATAACTACATAAATATAAAATATATACCATTATATAGCTATAGAGATGTTCCTACAAGACAGTTACAAAAAGATATTTACATCCTTTTTTATTACCCCCATTTAGTTCCTCTCTTTGTTCTGCTTTGGGAAGAGAAGGCCCATATATATCTGTTTTTAAGAAACTGATTTCATCAAGACCATAGATTGAATATTAGATAGCTCCAAAAGTGATGTGATTATGTGATTTTATACTAAGATAGACAAAGAGAGTTGATTCATTAAATGCAGAATAAACAATCCCCAGACTCCCTTGAAAACACAGGGGTTTATAGAATTCCTTTGAAGTAAAGGTTGGCACACATGGATAATCATATGTTACTGTGATTATCTTTTTCTGCATGTTGTCCTATTTTGACTCCTTCTTTGGATAAAGAGGTCCTACTCATCAGACCACAAAAGATAAGAACAAACAACGGAAAAAAAGACTATAGTATAAGATGGAAGTTAGCATAGGCCAAGCCCAGGAAAACTAATAGAGAACAAATACCTAATCAATGAGGATTCACAGAAGATTGCCTAATAAGGTAATGTTTTTAAAAAAAGAAAGTCTAAGTTTTGTGTCTTGAGAACTAGATTTGAATCTTATCTCATCTCATAACCTTGTTAGTTTTATAATCAGGAAAAAGGCACTTAACTTCCCAGACTCTCATTTTCTCATTTGTAAAAAGGAAGAAATGATATTTATTCTGTATCATCCTTGCTATGGCCCTAGTTTTCTAGAATGAAAGATGAACAATGGCAATCTGCTACACAGGGTTTTTGTGAGGAAAGTATCTTGCAAGTCTGAAATAAGAGTTATCATTATAGGGAAGGCAAGATGCTTGATTTCAGACAGAAAATTGAGGGGCAGCAGCTAAAGAGAAACAGTTGAAGTTCAATATAATTTAAAATTCCCCATAATTAGAGCTATACAAAATTAGAAAGGAGATAATTTTCCTCTACTGATTTTGTGGTGAGAATATTGACTTATTGACATGAAGATTGAGGTGTAAATAACAACTTAACCATTTATTACAAGAACAGTATTATGCAAATATTTTATTCCATTGCTCCATTTGTATCAATTGTAATAATGATTTAGAGTTGATTACCTTAAAGATCCTTTCAACTTTTCATCTTGTGATCTTTCACCTGCTGTTTGGTCTTCCTGTTAATTTCTTTTTTCCCTCTCCTATAAGATAGAAATATACAAAACTAGTTTACCAAAACTAGTCTAAGACCAGTTCTTACCGATGGCTATTCCCTCTGGCAATCTGATTTGTTTTGAAAATGATTTAAAACTCCTTCTCCTTCTCCCCAAATTCTGATAGTACATAGAGATAGAGAGCTTTATGGGTACATAACAGATTTTGAGATTGAAGGAATTACCTCCCTTGCTCCCATGATACTTTCTCATAAAATTTTTACTCTAGTTTAGGTATATTATCATATTGAATCCCACAAGAGGTATGCAGATGTTTATCATCATTTTTTGTTAGGTTTTTTTTTTTTTTGCTATTGTTTTTGGTAATTTCTTTTTCTAGAAAACTGATTTTCTCAACAGTTCTTTTCATGTAATTCATAATTATATATATAATTCATAAAGTTATATACCTAGAAATGGAAGTAATCTTAAAAGCAATTCAAACTAGAATTCTTTTCAACTAAATCCAACATTTAGTAAGTACTTATTATGTTCAAAGCACTATGCTAAACTCTATGGAGAAAATGATGAAAAGGAAGACATCTCTTACTCTCAAGGAGCTTCAGTTCTCCTAGGGAAAATATATTAGGTACGTAGGTAAGTATAATATGTGGGAAGATCTGATTGATAGAGGTAAAAATGACTTACATAAAACTATTGTTATAGCAATAATTGAGTACAGAGTGAATATTTTCACAGAGAAGGGAATAGAAAGAAGAGAACACCCTAACTTAGTCTTGAAGGAAGACAAATATTTCATAAGGCAAATTCATTCTCAGCCCCATGCTTCATAGAAGTCCTTGCAAAATCAAGGGAACAGAAGATGCTCATCAAGTTTAGGAGCAGTTAACAATCCAATTTGACTGGAATGTAAAGTATATGAGTGGATGCAATGGGAAATAAGGCTGAAAAGATGTTCTAAGATATTTATATTCTAAGATTTTATATATGAGACAATGGGGACTTATTAAATATCTTTTAAAAGGAGAATGACCTAAAATTATGCCTTAGGATTATTATTTTGATAACTTTCTCAATTTTCATATGCATATGTGTTTTTTATTTATAAATAGATATATATGTTTGTATATATACACATGTGTGTATAAATACACACCTATATAATATATAGGAAAACATTTGTAGATTCTAATAATAGTTCTATAGTATATTATATAGTATGTAGTAGAGAATATAGTATATAGTATATCAACAGCATAAAGATATATTTTTCTATTTCATTTAAGTTGTCGAATTTATTGGCATAAAGTTGGGCAAAGTAACTCCTAATTATTGCTCTAATTTCCTCTTCGTTAGTGGTGAGTTCTCCCTTTTCATTTTTAAGACTAACAATTTGATTTTCCTCTTTCCTTTTTTTAATCAGATTTACTAAGGGTTTGTCTATTTTGTTGGTTTTTTCATAGAACCAACTCTTAGTTTTATTAATCAATTCAATAGTTTTTTTACTTTCAATTTTATTGATCTCACCTTTTACTTTTAGAATTTCAAGTTTAGTGTTTGACTGGGGGTTTTTAATTTGTTCCTTTTCTAGCATTTTTAATTGCAAACCCAATTCATTGACCTTCTCTTTCTCTATTTTATACAAATAGGCCTCTAGAGATATGAAATTTCCCCTTATTACCGCTTTGGCTGCATCCCATACATTTTGGTATGATGTCTCATTATTATCGTTTTCTTGGGTGAAGTTATTAATTATGTCTATGATTTGCTGTTTCACCCAATCATTCTTTAGTATGAGATTATTTAGTTTCCAATTATTTTTTGGTCTACTTCCCCTGCTTTTTTGTTGAATGTAATTTTCATTGCATCGTGGTCTGAAAAGGATGCATTTACTATTTCTGCCTTACTACATTTGAGTTTGAGGTTTTTATGTCCTAATATATGGTCAATTTTTGTATAGGTTCCATGAACTGCTGAAAAGAAAGTGTATTCCTTTCTGTCTCCATTACATTTTCTCCAGAGATCTATCATATCTAACTTTTCTAGTATTCTATTTACCTCTTTGACTTCTTTCTTATTTATTTTGTGGTTTGATTTATCTAATTCTGAGAGTGCAAGGTTAAGATCTCCCACTATTATAGTTTTACTGTCTATTTCTTCTTGCAGCTCTCTTAGTTTCTCTTTTAAGAATTTAGATGCTACCCCACTTGGTGCATATATGGTTAATATAGATAGTGCTTCATTATCCATGCTACCCTTTAGCAAGATATAGTGTCCTTCCTTATCTCTTTTAATTAGGTCAATTTTTGCTTTAGCTTGATCTGAGATCAGGATGGCTACCCCTGCTTTTTTGACTTCACCTGAAGCATAGTAGATTTTGCTCCAACCTTTTACCTTTAACCTGCATGTATCTCCCCGCTTCAGATGTGTTTCCTGTAAACAACATATTGTAGGATTCTGGCTTTTAATCCATTCTGCTAACTGCTTCCTCTTTATGGGGGAGTTTACCCCGTTCACGTTTATGGTTAGAATGACCAATTCTGTATTACTTGCCATCTTGTTAACCCCGGTTTATGCTTTCCTTCCTTCTTTCCCCTTTCCCCCCTTCCAAGTATTAAGCTTGTGAGCACCCCTTGCTTCTCACAGCCCTCCCTTTTTAGTATCCCTCCCCCCGCCTTAGAGTTCCTCCCCCTATCTTACCCCTTTCCCTCCCAGTTCCCGTATTCCCTTCCCCTTAGCTTATTCCTTCCCTTTCCACTTTTCCCTTCTCACTTTTCAATGAGATGGGAGAAGTTTCACCATAGATTGAATATGTCTTAAGATTTTTCACTTAAAGCCAATTCTGAAGGCAGTAAGATACCCACTATATTCATCCCCCTCCATTCTTTCTCTCAGATATAATAGGTTTCCTATGCCTCTTCATGAGATGTACTACCCCCACTTTACCCTTTTTCTGGTACAATGTCCTTTCCACATCAATTTCTAGAACAAGGTATACATGTATTCTTTATACATCTATATAGTCAAAATATAGTTCCCAAGATTAATCTTTACCTTTTTAGATTTCTCTTGAGTTCTATATTTGTAGATCAAACTTTTTGTTAAGTTCTGGTTTTTTCATCAGAAATAGATGAAATTCGCTTACTTCGTTGAATGTCCATCTTCTTCCCTGGAAAAAGATGCTCATTCTCGCTGGGTAAGTTATTTTTGGTTGCATACCAAGTTCCTTAGCCTTTTGGAATATCATATTCCAGGCCCTTCGATCTTTTAATGTGGATGCTGCCAGATCCTGGGTGATCCTTATTGTGGCTCCTTGATACTTGAATTGGGTTTTTCTAGCCGCTTGCAATATTTTTTCTTTCATCTGAGGGTTCTGGCATTTGGCCACTATATTCCTTGGTGTTTTGATTTTAGGATCCCTTTCAGTGGGTGATCGATGAATCCTTTCAATGTTTATTTTTTCCTCTGTTCCTATGACTTCTGGGCAGTTCTCTTTGATAATTTCCTGGAAGACAGTGTCCAGGCTCTTTTTTTCATCATGTTTTTCTGGGAGTCCAATGATTCTCAGATTGTCTCTCCTGGATCTGTTTTCCAGGTCTGTTGTCTTCCCCAGAAGGTATTTCACATTTTTCTCCATTGTTTGATTTTTTTTGGATTTGCTTGACTGATTCTTCTTGTCTCCTCGAGTCATTCAATTCCACTTGTTCAATTCTGATTTTCAGTGAAGTATTCTCTTCACTCACTTTTTTAAAATCTTTTTCTAATTGTCCAATTGAGTTCTTTTGTTCTGTGGAATTTTTTTCCATTTTGCCAATTTTGTTTTTTAGAGAGCTGTTTTCTGTTTCCAGTTCACTAATCCTATTTTTCAAGGATTTTACTTCTTTATCCACTCTCTCTTTAACTTTCTCCAGGCTCTTTTGCCAAGCCTCCCTCTCCTTTTCCAAGCTTCCCTCTCCTTTTGCCAAGCCTCACTCTGCTTTCCCCATTTTTCTTCTAGCTCCCTTGTGAGAGCCTTTTTAATCACTTCTATGAGGTTCATCTGTGCTGAGGAACAGACGATCTCCTCCTTTGGGGATTCACCTGGGGACTGCCTGTTTTTAGTCTCCTCAGGATTTAGAGTCTGCTCTCTATCTGTATAGAAGCTGTCAAGGGTTAAAGTCCTCTTCAGCTTCTTGCTCATTCTGTCTATTAATCAGAGACAAACTACCAAAGAAAAACAGAAAAAACTGGAGTCTTTCTTTGGGGGGGGGGGGGGGGGCTGGGTGTGTTATCGAGCTTCCTCTACAGACTGCAGGGGGCAGCAGTGAGGCACTAGCAGGACTGTGCTGCGCCTGCGCTCTGAGATCCCAAAGCGTGCTGAGTCACTGAGGGGGGGGAAGGGGGGGGCGGCCAGGTCCTGAGAGACTCCAGCTGTTTGGGGTTGTATTCTTCAGCCCCGGTGTTTTTAGCTTCTCTGCTGGGCTGCTGACTTGCTGCTGGAGTAAAGTATCCAAACCTGTAGCGAAGCTCTCCCCGCAGAGACGGCTACGATCACTCTCCACCCCATCTCCAGTCTGCTCCTGTGCCCTCACTGCCGCTGCCCGCCGCCTGCGCCCGATCTAAAACCGCCCCAGCCCTCCAGTAAAGACAGACCTTTCTTGGCGGATCTCAAGGATGGCTTCTCTTGGTAACTATTTGTGGGTTTTTTTCAGTCAAGCATTGATTCAGAGGCTTGTAATGAAATGGATAGTGAGAGAAAGCGTGGAGCTTATGCAGCTGTGAGCCTCCTCTCCGCCATCTTAACCGGAAGTCCTCCAGCATAAAGATATAGGTGGTAAAACAATGAAAATAGAACGATAAAGCAATCAAAACTGAATTTTATGAAATTTAAACTATGTTGTCTTTAAAGAAGGTACATTAGCAAACTCATTCTTTCATGTCTTTGCAACTATATTAAACTGTGCATTTGGATCATTGAATAAAGTATCAAATTTTCAATGCATTGTTTAGTTTTACTGACCTTTTTCTATTCTGTTTATTCACTTTTTAAAAATATGTACTCCTTATAAAAGTGGATTTATTGGGAAGTATAGGTAGCAATAATTGGATTCAGCAAACATGGTTCCCTTTTTCTGAAAGCTCACTTGTAAAAGACAATGAATAAGAATTTGGAGGAAGAAATATGCTCTAGACTAGAATAGAAAAGAGATGAAAGAGAGCCATGAAACACTTGAAACAATAAGTAAAACAGCTAGACTGTCTGAGGAGGTGAACAAATGTTTATGGTTGAAATGATGATGACATATCCCCCATTTGACAATGGGAAAGGGATAATATAGAGAAAGAAGAAATAGGGATTATTATTGCTTGTTCTGTCCCTAGAGTCAACATCTTCGTTGAACAACCAAGCAACAAAAACAGTTTGTGTTAAGAGATTCTGGGATCATAGGTCTAGATTTCAAAGGAAGTTATAAGCCATTTTTTTTTCACTTCTCTTAATTTACAAATAATGAAATGGATACTTAGAAAATTATGAGGTTGTTTTTCTTTCAGTCACCCAGATTTTGTGTCAGAAAAAAAAAAGATTTGTATTTCCTTCCTCTGACTCCAGGTCCAATATTATTTCTCTTATATCTGCATGCCTCCTGATGTCTGTTGTTTTTTGTGGGTACTCATCTGACTCATGTTGTAGAGCTTGACAAGTTTTGGCATAGCTAACGAATACTAGTACTTATTGTTCATTGGGCTAATTATGCTTCCTTAAAAAACAAAACTAGAAATTATTGTTAAGGATTATAAAGCTTGGGGAAAATATTGAAGTCCTCAGTGACAAAGAAGTATTTTATGATTGCTCCCAATTGATACCTTGTCAGTTCTTAGCCAGCGACAGGAAAATAAATTGTTAAAAAGTCTCTAGTTCATTATGGTACTACTCTCTTGAGGTACACTATAGAGTTGACTCAAAAAAAATGGACGGCCTTTAGTTTGGGGAATTTTTTTCATCTATCTGTTATAATTTTAATGATCAAAAAATAAGCAAACAAAAACAACCCAAACAGACTGCAAAATGCCATTCTATAGACAATCTGCACGAACCAAAAAACAATTTGGCTTGGCAAGATGTTCAACACAGAGCTCATTATCATTCTCCACAAAGTTTCCCCTTTTCTAAACTCCCTTGTTTCTATCAAAGCCCCACCATGTTTCCAGGTTCCTATTGGTAACTTCCATTTATCTTTGAGCCACTGCTTTTATGATTCCAACAATTGTCAGATTTTGCCTTTTCTATCTCTATAAAATCTCTCAAATATGACTTCTTCACTCACATAACTGTCCCCTCAGCTTAGGCCCTTTTCTTCAGATAATTACAACCTCCTAATTGTTTTTCCTAATACACATCTCTCCCTATCTCTGTCCATGCTGCCCAGTGCTGCAGAAGTAATTTCCTGTAAGGCCTTTTCAGTCCACGTGTTGATGGCTTTATTCAGTCAATTTCATGACTTCCCATTGCCATTAGGACAAAATGTACATGTCTATGTTTATCTTTGAAAGTCTCTCACAAACTGATCTCAACATACTGGACATTGCTCCTTCTCTCCTAACACTGTGATCCAACCAAATGACTATTCTCCCCATTTCTCCCAAAAATGAGACATCTGCCATCTCTATTCTTTTATATTCACATTCTCCCACATGACAAATGTCCTTCTTTAACATCCTTTTCTTCACGGTATTCAGGAACTTTTTTTCTATAAAAATTTCCTTTGCCTTTGTAGCTTCTCCTTTGGATAGAAGGGTGGAATACCCCTCCTAGAATCTCTATTTAAGCACAGTGTTCAGGTTGGCTATCTCTTTAATTTTCATGACTCTGAGTTTCATTAGATTTTTCCATCATGGCACTACACAAGGTACTTCAGACTCAGCCCCCCTTTTCAGCTTCCTTTTATATACTGTCTTCTCAATTAGCATATAAACTCCTTAAGGGAAGGGATTATCTACATTGCTAGCTCCTAGCAGAGTGCCCAGCACATAGTAAGTGCTTAATAAATGCTTATTGATTTGTCTTTTTTAAAAATTTAATCTTGTGCTCTCCCTATCTAATAGAGGTATGTGGAAATCAGCTCAAACAAGCTTTAGGAAACTGATAGTCAAAATTTAAATGTGAATATTTCTCAAAATTAGCAAATGTTACAGATCAAGTTTTGATTTATTGTTTTGTTGTCTCGATTTAAAAACATCAGAGAAAAAATATTTATAATGAAAATTAAAATTGAAAATTGTGTCACGCCTTTTTAGAGAGCTAATTTTAAAACATTTATTAGCATACCTATGATGTGTTACATTTGATTACTAGTTATCTATCCACAAATATGAACGCACACATATATGTATATATGAATATACAAATTTATGTGTGTGTATATATACATACACATAAATATATCCACACACACATACACATGCATGCATGTATAAAGAGAACACATACACACGTACACACATATATACATACACATATAAGTATGTATATAACACACATAAGTTTTAATATTTTCATTTATGGTTATCATTTTCCTCCTTTTGAGTTTAAACTCCTTGGACCACCTGTATCACAGGCAACCAACACCATGCCTGTCTAACCCTATATAAGATAGATATTGTATATTGATCGATCCCTAATCTAAATGATCTGATTATAGTTTTTTTTTTTTTTAAAGCAGAGTACAGCTTAATTTCAAAAATACCAAGCAATATGATATTGAACTCAGAACTTTGTACAAGGTAGGCAATATTGAACAGGAGCTGGACAAAATAAAATAAAAGTAGGCAAAATTTATGGTAAGTAAAGAGTGATAGACATGGTCTTTTGAGATGATGCAGGAGAATGGTGTCTAGAATTAGAGGCAGAGGACCTTGGTTGAATTCTAATTGTGCCACAAGGTATCTGTGTCACTCCACAAGCATTCCCAAGGTGCATAATTTAATAATAATAAAATAATAATATCAGGCGCTCTGCTCAGGGGTGAAATTACAAAAAAGAGAAGAATATAAATTCTTTCCTTCAAAGAATCCACATTCTAATGAGATCATGAAGAGTTGGACATATCTGGAACAACTAAACAACAGCTACACTGGGAAATTACATTAGTGCATAGAAGACACATATAAAGTAAATGGAAGTTGATTGCAGAGGGAAGATTCTGGCAGTAGGGGGTAGGATCTACACAAGACCTCCTAGAGAAGGTAGGATTTGCGCTGAGTTTTGTCTTGAAAGAACCATGAAGTGAGGGGACAGAGGTGAAGAACAAAATGATTCCAGGCATGAAAAATCATGAAGTCTAAAATGGAGGCATGTATGAGTACCAGCAAGAATGCCAGCATTTCTGAGCCATAGAGTCACAGAGAAAAATAACATGCAAGAACACTAGAAACATATGAAGGTGGAAGGTGTGTATGAGTTTCTACAAAGCAAAAAATTGAGTTGTTTTCAATCATATCTGATGCTTCATAACAATTTGGGGTTTTCTTGACAAATTTACTAGAGTGGTTTTCCCTTTCCTTCTCCAAATCTTTTTACAAATAAGGAAACTGAGACAAACTAGATGAAATGACTTCCCCAGGATCACACATCTAGAAAGTATCTAAGGCCAGATTTGAACTCTGGAAGTTGAGTGTTCTTGACTTGAGGCGCAGCACTCCTATCCACTGTACCATCTAATCATAAGATTTTATATTTGATTTGGATGTAATGGGAACCATAGAAGTTCACCAAGTGAGAAGAAGTCGGGGTTGGTTTTAGGAAATTCACAGGCAGCTGAATGAAAGATGTACTGGAGGGGGCAAGACATAAAGCAGGTAAAACTCCTAAATTGCTGTTGCAATAATCCATGAAAAAGTTGACAAGGGCCTACCTGAGGATGTTAGCTGTGGAGAAAAATTAAGGGGATAAATACAAGAGATCTTGTAAAAATGAAGTCAGTAAGACTTGGTCAAAAATTGGATATATAATATAAGTGAAAGGCTGAGGAATATATCTCATTTCTAAGTCTGGCTGACTAGAAATATATTTCAACAGTAGTATGACAGTTAGAAAAAGGGCAAGTTTTAGGGAGAAAAGACAATACATTCACTTTGGGGCATGTTGGGGTTTCAGTGTCTATTAGATATCTAGTTCATGACAGCCAATTGATGATACAAGACAGAAGTTCAAGGAAGAGGTTAGGGCTGGATAGATAAATCTGCAAATCATCTGCATAGTTATGATAATAAAATTCATAATACCTGATAAAATCACCAAGCAAAATTGTATAGATAGAGAAGAAATGTTACAGGCCATCTGTGGTTAGTAAATGTGATGATAAATGTCCAAAAAAAACTGAAAAGGAAAGAATGATATCATAAAAGCCAAGAAAAAATATAATTTCCAAGACAAGAGGTCAATCAAGTGCCAAAGACTGGAAAGAGATCAAGAAGAGTAAAGAAAGAAAAGACCATTATTTTGGAAATGAAGAGATAATTGGTGACTTCGGGGAAGGAAGTTTCAGTTGAATGCTGGTGTCAGAGTCATATAGAAGACAGTTTAACCCAGAACGAATGAAGAACCAGAGGCATAACTTGTACATCACTAGAGAAAGTAGAGATATAGGATGATAATGAGTGAAGATATTTTGATCAAAGGAGGATTTTTAATAATGGGGAGAGACATGGGGATGTTTGTACTTAGAATGTTGCTGGTTAATAAGGAAATATGAAAGCATAGTGACAGAGGAGGAATGATAGAAGCAATAATTTACTAGAGGAGATGGGGTGTAATAGGATTAAGGGTTCATGAGTTTTCCTTGACAAGAAAAAGTCTGTTTCTTTATGTGAAATAGAGATGAAGGAAATAGTAAAGGATAGTATCCAATTAAGGTGATGAAGAGAGAATTACTAGCAAATTGCTTCAAATGTTTCAGTAAAATATGAAGCAAGATCCTGAATGGGGGGGGAGAGGGAGGTTGAGGAGTGATGGAAAGGTGTGGAATGTTCACTTTGGCAAATAGGATGATGACGGTGAGTAAAGACACTCATTCATTCATGTCAATTCTTCAAATGAAAAATGGGGGAGCTAGACTTCATGACTTCTAAAGTCTCTTTCAATGGAAAATCCATGATCATTTATTGCTATGATTTCTGCTTCAGGCTGGCCCATAATTAAAACTATCCTGATTGTCCATGGACAGGTCTTAGCTACAAATACTAACACAGAGGATTTCACCTATTTCACAAAGTATTACCTTATTTTCTATAATTTTTTATGTAAAGAAAAAAAATAATTGAATTTCAAGTTGGAAGGAAGGAAGGAAAGAAAGAAAAAAGGAGGGAGAGAGGGAAGGAAGGAAGGAAAAGACAGAAACACCAGAGAGACAGGAAAACAAATAGACACAGAGAGAGACACAATGGTAGATACATAGAGACAGAGACAGACAAAATAGAGTCTCTAAGACAGAAAGAGTGAGAGAGGAGAGGAGAGAGAGGAGAGGAGAGAGAGAGAGAGAGAGAGAGAGAGAGAGAGAGAGAGAGAGAGAGAGAGAGAGAGATTCTTAAAAATTTTGAATGCTAGGATTTACATAGCACTTTCAGATAAATATACAGTCTCCTCCCAGCCTCACTAAACATACAATCTAAAAAGAATAGAAGAAAAGATGATTTTGAAGTTGACTAGAATTTGCATTTTGAGTAGTTACAAAGACTTCAGAATATTTTTATTAAAATATTGATATGTTCTACTACTACTCTGATTACTACTACTACCACTACTACTGCCGCTGCTGCTGCTACTATTACTACTACTACTTCTACTATTATTACTACTATTACTCCTCCTTCTCCTCCTACTACCATTACTACTGCTGTTGCTACCACTACTACTACTACTACTACTACTATTACTGCTGCTGGCACTGCTATTGCAACTATTAACCTTTCTATTAACTTCTTCTCCTACTACATTACTGCTGCTGCTGCTGCTACTACTATTACTATTATTACTATTACTACTACTGCTGTTACTGCTATTACTGCTGCTGGCACTGCTATTGCAACTATTAACCTTTCTATTAACTTCCCTATTACTTTCCCATCCTACTTGCATAATGTGGCTTTACTCAATTATTCTTCTAATCCAGGAGCTCCCAAAGGGACTTGATGTTCCAGTAAGGAGCTGTGTAGTACTGGATGTAAGAGGAAAAATGACCTCACTGAATAATCCTCTCCTGGGCAGTCCTGCAGAAGTCAAATTAAAAATAGAGCCACATTTACAATCAGAAATGGAGAAAACATTCATCGCCTTCAGGAACTCTTCTATTTTTTCAAAAGCTCTTGTTCTCAGCATACACATCTCTTTGTATCATTTTCCAGAAAGGGAAGGTTAAAATATAATTAATTTACCCCATTCTTCCATGGCTTCAATTCCTCCTGGAAAAAAAACTCCTTGGCTTCACGAGCCATCTCCCACTCCTTGAAAACAAGGGACTTTTTGTGTTCTTTAACATGTAAGTTTCTGTACCCTCAGGATCTGCAAGGAGGGAACAAAAACATAGATAAAGAACATGTTTTTGGTTCTGAAGGGCCTTTCTAATCTGAGTACACAGCAAACTAAAGAGAATTGTTATATCCAAATTCAACATAGTTTCACAGCTCCATGAAGACAGAAAACATATAATATAGCTATATTTTGCCTCTCCCCATTGCATAGTACAGCTCTTGCATGACAGTAGGTGCTTAACAAATATATGCTCAGTTGAAATCTAGTCCAAACTTTCCTTGTATTCCTTGTATTTCCTTATTATTTGATGCTTATAAAAGTAGACTGCTTTCTTAGGTATTAGAAATTAAAGACCCAATCATTGTGGTACCTGGATAAGAGCCCTGGAAAACAGAGTTTTTTATGTGAGGTATGATCTATTGGTTTACCTGATTTGGTGTCAATATCGTCATCTTAAAATCAAGGAGCCTGGATTAGATGGCCTCTGATACTCTTCTATCTCTTAATTTATGGTTTTATGTTATCAAGATCTTTGGTTGATATTGAAATAGACTGGAGAAATTGAAAAAGGAAAAAGGAAATAAATAGATCAATTCTTGGGAATATATAGGGGCAATCATTGTGTAGCTGTGAGTAGACCTAAAAAAAATTACATTCCAGGAAAACCTTGCTTTATTTGGAGGCTTTAGTAATGGCCAAAGATCATAGATGGATATCTCAGGCTAATAAGCCTGAAGAGTGCCTGAAGAAAGCACTCATTATAAATAGGATCCTATGAAACTCTGACATGTATGAGTGTGCTTTCCTATGAAGTGATATACCTCATGCTCTTTTATTATAGTAGATGAAATGCCTCAAACTCCCAGGTCAAGTGGCTATTTACAATCAATCCATCATCTACCATTTAATAAAGACTCATTCTATTGAATAACTGTGCTAAGTATCTGTGATACAAAGAAAGGCAAAAGCAGAATCTGAACCTTAAGGAATTTATATTGTAGCCTCCCAAGTAATATTATATAAACTTTTGTGTAAATGAATATATGATGAGATCACTGTAAAGTATAACAAAGTTCTACATAGTAATCTGTAAATAGATTGGGGAAATGAAAATTTTAAATAATACAACTTAAAGTTAAAAAATAGGCAATATTTAACTTTAATAATATATAACTACTATTTCGGTAGCATTTTAAAGTTGACAAAGCAATGTATAGGGATTATCTCATTTAAGCCTTGCAACCATTCTGTGATATGATATTATTCCCATTTTCAAGAGAAATTAAAGTTTTGCCAGGTCAAATAACTTTCACAGTTTACAGAATTAACAAGTGTCAAAGGCACTATTTTAATTCTGATCTTCCTGACTTCAAACCCAGTTTTCTATTCACTAAATTTAAAGATATTCTCCTCCCCCATTAATATCCTTGGTGAGGATCTCATTAAAGTTTTATTGAATGCTTTAGTAAGGTGTGCTCTTTGTGAGGAGGATTCTGGGAAGATGGCACAGTAGGTCAATAAATTTCAACTTCTCCAGATTTCCCTCACAAATAGAATAAATGCATTGCACCTCAGAGTGAACATAAACTGATGAAAGAAAAAGAAAAAGCTTCCTTTACCTCCCAAATAATATTAAATGTCTCTCTGACAAGAGAGAATTTATAAAGGAACTCAAAAAAGAAGTTAAAAATGAATGACAGAGATTGAAGAAAAACTAAGAAAAAATTAAAACCACCCAAGAAAAACAGGATTATGAAAAAAAAAGTTAAACTAGAAAAGGTGATATAGCATTTTAAAGATAAAAATAACTCCTTGAAAATTAGAACTAGGCAAGGGAAAGCCAGTGAAGCTATACGGGACAAAGACATAACAAAACAATATAAAGAATGAAAAATAGAACAGAATCTGAAACATCTTATAAAAACAACAAATTTGAAAAACAGATCAAGAAGAAAAATATAAAAATGACTGGGCTAACTCAAATTTGTGATCAGAAAAAGAACCTCGATACAATAATGCAAGAAATAACCCAAAGAAAATTGTCCTGGAATTATAAGACATGGGGCAGGGAGTAGAAATAGACAAAAAAATCCAGTGAACATCACTTCAAAAAGATCCTTTGTGGAAAACATATAGGAATATTATTGTCAAATTTTGAGACCCCCAGATCAAAAAGAAAATTCTACAAGAAACAACAACAACAAAACCAATTCAAATACATTAGAGCTACAATTAGAATTGTACAGGAATTATCAGCAACCACAATAAAAGATTGTCCATAATACTGAAATGGACATTTCAATGTCCAAAAAATGAACATTGAAGGAACTTGAAGATTTTCAGGACTTTCCACCAACCAAACACAAATTTAATAGAAAAACTAATATATGAGTCAATATCAACGATCAATCTCAAGGAATTTAACAATGACAAATTGGTTATGTTTTTTATATAGAAATGCATACCATATGTTTAAGATTGACATAAGCATTTGGATATCTCCAAAGAAAGATCCAGGCAGAGTTGAGTAGATTCTAAAAAGCTAAACTGCCTAGTAAAAGGTAAAAATAGCAATTATGTTATACAAATAAGATATAGAGGAAGAACAGATAAAAGGATTGGGGTGGGGGAGGAGAGAAGGGTTCAAATTCTGAAAATCTACTCACATTGCAAATGGATTAAATGGGTAATACTACATAGATATCATCAATGGTATAACACCTTCAGAATCTATAAAGAAATAAGCAGGGGGTGGGGGGGAGGTAGGATAAGGGGGAAGAGAAGGGAGGCATCCAGGCATCCATGTGGGGGAAAGTTAAATAATAGTAAGGCAATTTAAGGGGCAGAATTATAGCAGAAGAATTATTAGGAATAGAAAAGAATAAGTCAAATTTAAAGAATCAATTAAGAGAGAAATCTGCATTATATGTCAGCCATACTAATGTTGTTTTTAATACGTGGTTGCATGTGGGCAGATGTGTGTGTACATGTGTATGTCTGAATATATGTAGATATGTATAAATACTGATCTATGTGTATGTGTGTATGTATGAGTGGGTTTGTTGTGGGTGTGAATACAAATGTGTGTGTGTGTGTGTGTGTGTGTGTGTGTGTGTGTGTATACACACAGTGTGGATGTGGATGTGTGCCTATGTATATATCTATATATGAGTATAACATAGATTAGCACTCTTGGAGGGCAATAGCGGGGATGAAAGGGAAAAAAAAAGATTTTTTGGGGTTTTTTTTTATTGTTGTTTTTTATAAAGTGTGTTAGAATCCTTCCAAAGTGATGTCAGTTGCCTACATGGTACTTAACAAATTCTCTAGCTCACTAATGTATTTAAGGTCTCATTGGAGTTCACACTTTTGGGAGATTCACAAGTCAGTATTCAGTATGAGATTCACAAGTCAGGAACCCACAATCCCACTCTCTCAGAGGAGGAGTCAGCCTTTGAGTTCACACCTCTAAAAGAGCATAAAAAGGAGCTGAATTAGTGAAGTGGGTCAGTTCCTAAGAAATCCGCTCTCAGAGGTGGAACCAGATTCATTCACTTCATCTCACACCACTATGGTGGCTGGTGTCCTGCACTTCCCCCACTGAGATCAAGGCTGGTCTGAAAGATTCTCCAGAAAGCTGCCCAGCCCCAGACAAGGAGACAAGACTGGGAAGGAGAAAATAAACGTTTGGATTTTATCAGCTGGCTGTATTTGAGGTGATTATTACTTGGAACCGAAACTAAGGCTGCCTCCAGAAAACCTCCCCAAGAAATCTGCTCCCAGAGAACCATTATATTATACAAAAGAAGAGAACATCACAAAAGTGCACAGCAGAGAACAAAAGAATAATCTGCAAAGAAAAGATGGACACATGAATATATTTTTTTCCTACTATTATGTATTCTTTCTTGAACTGTAATTTGTTGTTATATATTTTCAATTCTCCCTGATGTTCTGCCGGGCACTTGACAATGTTCTGTTTTGTTTTGCTTTCCTTTTTTGTTTTGCTTTTTTTCTGTTATATTATTTTTTAATTAAATAAATTTTAAAAAGGAGGGGGAAAGATGTTCTTTGGCATCCCTCTTCCTGCATGGCCACACACTTATTTGCTTTAATAGTTAGAACACAGTCCTAACTCCCTCCCTAAATATTCTTGTATAAAACCTGTATGCTACTTATAACCACATTTGTTTTCCAGGATCCTTATAAAATATAAGTTCTTTGAGGGCAGGACCTATTATGTATTTGACTTTGTGAAGTCTATATTAGGACAGAAATTGTATGTACCAAAAAAAAATAGTCTTTAGTAGATGTAATTAAAAATAAAATAAAATTCCAGACCAGGGACAATGAGATAGCTGGCCTGGATATTTAAGTGTTAATAGAGCGCATGCACAGAAAGAACACTCCTCACAATCATGAGCTGTAAGCGCCAGAGCTACAGAAGTAGGAGCACCACTCTAAGTCTCTGTGAATTTCAGAGACATTAAGAACCTGTAATTACCGACGCCATCTGCCTAGCATGTCTTGAGCTTAATTATGCATTTCAGAAGGAGTACTTTTCATGTTTTCATTTTTTGTATATATAAATATTTAGCTACGTCTCACTTATCATTTTCTTCTTCTTGCTCTCTCCACTGTTGGCTGCTGAAGTTATTTTTACTTCCAATTTACAACTTACTCAGAGTTAACATGTGAGAGAATAGGGGGCAAGAAACTTGGTTATGCAAACATCCCTGTTTTATTTTGGAAGATATATTGAAAGTGGTTGGGTGAGGGAGAAGATATTCATTTCTTTTATTCCCCTGACACAAATTGGATTGAAAAAAAAAACCATATGTTTCAAGTAATATCTACCTATTATTCAAAGGACAAAATATGAATAAAAGTGATCTCAGAAATCAAAACAAAAGAAACCGAATATGAAGCAACTTTGCTGGTTCATTTTTTTTCAAGCAGAATATTATTTAGTCCATCAGAACAATCAATGATGAATCAGAGAATCATATATTTTAAACTATAAGAAACTTTATAGGTTAAATCCACCTCTCTTATATTGTTGTTGTTGGTCAGTGATTGCATTTGTATCTTACTCTGTGTAATCTCATTTGGGGTTTTCTTGGTAAAAATGCTGGAGTGGTGTGTCATTTTCTTCTCCAGTTAATTTTACACATGAGGAAACTGAGGCAAACAAAGTAAATTGATTTGCTTAGGCTCATAAAGTTAGTAAGTTCTGAGACTGGATTTAAAGTAGGAAGATGAATGTACTATCCAACTATCCCTCTCATATTACAAACTAGGAAACTGAAGCCAAGAGAATTTAAATTATTCTTCCAGATAAAAGCATAGAATCCCTCTCTTCATTCAAGGTGCATCAACAGCAGCACTTCTATATAAAACCTTCTCTATCTCCTCCCAAAGTGAATATCCTTCCTTACAAACTACATCCCATTGGACAACTTTATTTTGGCATTTATTTTCTTTATCTATAGATTCTGTGTTTATTTGTGCTTATTTATTTATTTGCTTTCGTCTCTATTAAAGTGTAAAATTTTTCAAAGTAGAGACTTCTTTTACTCTTTGCTTTTATATATCCACAATAACAGTATATGATGATTGATTACTCAAGGTCATATTGATAAATGTAAGAACACTATCATAAGAAATGCAGAATTTGGGAATCATCTATTATAACTCACAAACTAAATGAATTCCCATCACAACAAATCCAATAGATTTGGCTTGAAGACATCCTAGGAAGGTAGACTTCTTGAAGCAATCCACTCTACATTTGGATAGATCTAATTATTAGACATTTTCCCTTTTACAACCAGCTGAAATTTGTCTCTGCAACTTCTGCTTATTGTTCCTAGTTTCACCATCAAGGGACAAAGAGTTTAAAGCTCCTCTCCATATAAGAGTTCTTCAAATATTAGAACACAGCAGTTATGTGTATATCTAATCTTATTTTCTCTAGGTTTTTGCCGCTCACCTACTCATGATCTGACCATGTTCCCAGACGTTACTTAGTATTTCCACATTCTTGGAAATAAATGGTTGTAATTTGCAAGTGTAGTTAATGATAGCTAATCTACTAAAACTTCCCAGATAAATATTTTGATGTACTAATCACATGTAATTTCTTTAGTGTGGGCAGGCATACTCTGATGGAGATGATCCCAGATAATCCCTTCAAGACCCTCTATATGGTCTTTGAGAAACAAAGAGATTCCCTGAATATAGGAGTAATTGGGCATAGCTGGGTTGATCTTATATAAAGAGAGGCATAGCTTTATATAAGCTTCCCTACTTTAATAGTACTGCCTATACTTTGTGCTCTGGTAGCATCAACTTTGGGAATATAGTTACCTCCACAACATGATATGGTTTCAAAATAGACTTTAATAAAGGAATTTAAATTTTAGTTACTCACAGCCAATAGGTTTACAGAGCCATATTAAAAAGAGATAGTACTTAGTCTTTGATTTTGAATATTTTCCTGAGCCAGTTACTATTTTATTGGTTCTTTAACAATGTCAGTCCCACTAACTGTTGATGTCTATCAGGGAATAGGTCTCTGCCTCAGATCCTTTTTATCATTTCTCCCTTTATTATCTCAAGTGACCTTTTCAATTATTTGAAGATGATTCCTAAATGTACAGTTCTTAGTTTTCTGCCACTTGAAATCTAAAACAGAACGCTCCAGAGAAATCTCAAAATCCAAATATACAAAATGGAACTCATTATCTTTCCTCCAAAATCCTTCCAATTTCTGAACTTTCCTTTTACTGTTAAGAATACCATTATCCCATTAGTCATTCAGACTCACAGAATAGATGTCATCCTTGATTCTTCCTTCTACAAGAGATTGTTCCCATTCCGCCAGCTGTTAAAATATTCCATTTTCAGGTTACCATCAGCTACTTTATGTATATAATCTACTTTACAAACAGATGCATCTCACTTATGTATATATAATTATGTATGTATGTAATTCTATGTATGAATGTATACACATATACATGCCCATGTGTATATTTATGGGCATATGTATATATACTTGCATGTGTATACATATACATGTAATTAATACATATATATTTTATACATACATACATGCATATATGTATAAAATATATTATGATATATCCATATCCACACACACACACATATATATATATATATATATATATATACACACATCTATCTGTTTATTCATCTGTCTGTCTATGAAATTATTTACATGTTGGTTTCTTTGAATTCCTAATATTTGGCACAATTCCTAGTTTTTAATTAGTGCTTAATAAATGAAGACTGACTGACTATGGTTATCAGACCCTTCTCTTGGATGAAATAAGTTATGTTTGAAATTGGGATTTCAAGGAGGAATGATAAAAGTGTTGTACATCCCTGTATCTCATAAGACCCTCATATATCCTATCATCTCCTATTGGCCTATGTTTTTCTCACCTTTCTCAGTCTAATTCTTTCAAAAATTGAATCCTTACTGATTTACTCCTCTTCTCATAATTAAAAACTAATTCTTAATATTGATTTGGATCTGGGATTTCAATGACATAAAAGGAATATTCCAATAGCATAGCATTCCTCTAATAATGCAGACAGGCAATTAATTTTATTAAAGATTTGCCAGGATCACTGACAGAGAAAGTGAGTTACTCAGGATCACACAGTATTTGTCAGGGGCAAACTCAAGACCAGAACACTATCTGTTGTCATGGTTCATCAAATAAATATGGATTCTGTGTTAGGAAAAAATCTAATATAGGAAAAACTCTAAATTCAGTTAAAATAAATTAGAAGGTAAAAACGAGATATAATATTGATAAATTATATAAAAGATGAGTTTTTACTAAGTGGTAAAAAGTTGTTTCTTCAAAAGGATTCACTGTAGAGTTTCCTTAACTAGTATTTCTTTCCTAGTAGACTTCATTATTTAGAAATCACAAACTATTTACTAGATAGTTGATTGAAGAAATATATTTAAAACTAAAATAATAAATGTTTTGAAAATAACTGTAAATATATGAGAAAATAATATAGTTCATTCCTGATATGGACTTATACCATTCTGTTTGAGGGACTTAGTGACTTAATGATCAGATGGAGAGGTAGAAGATGGGTTTAAATCATGATTCAGTCTCTTACTGGTTGTAAACACAGCTACTTAATGTCCAAATTCTCTCTCTCTCTCTCTCTCTCTCTCTCTCTCTCTCTCTCTCTCTCTCTCTCTCTCTCTCTCTTTCCTGAGGCAATTGGGGTTAAATGACTTGTCCAGGGTCACACAGCTAGGAGGTATTAAGTATCTGAGAGCAGGTCCTCCTGACTTCAGGGCTGGTGCTTTATCCACTGCACCAACTACCTGCCCACAAATCTCAATTTTTCTCATCTACAAAACAGGTATAATAAATAATATTAATCTTATCTTATAAGGTTACTTTAAAGAATAGGCTTTACAAACCTGGACAACTATATAATTAATGTAGCATTATTATAAAGAAGAGAAATACAAATATATGCAAATGAGCTATATGCAAGGTAATTTGGGTAGGAGTCCACTAACAATTGAAGGATCAGGAAAGTTTTCATACAAAAATGGTCCCTAAGTTGTAAACTTTAAAGGAAGAGAAGGCCTCTATGGGATGGAGGTAAGGAGGGAGGCATTACAAGAATGGGGAGTAGTTAGTGCAGGTAGCATGCAGTTGAAATATTGAAAAAAAAAATCCCTACTTCCTTATATGTGATGGATAGATAGGTCCATGAGACTAGAATTCTGAGTAGGAGAGAAAGAATAATATCTAATGAAGGTGAAAAGAAAAGTTGTGAAAGACTAAAAAATAAGCAAAGAAAGTTATATTTTTCATGGAGGCAGTAGGATGCCAATGAATTTGCTTGAGTGAGGGACACACAAAGTCAGGTTTGGGCTTTAGAGAAATTACTTTGACAGAAAAATAAATAATCTGTAGTGGTGTCGGGAAGAAAGTAACACCACAATTACTACCATCAGCACAAGCACCACCACCACTAACAATAACAACAACTAATATATGAGTGCTTTCAAGTTTTGGGAAATACTTTACAAAAGGTATTTATTTCATTCTGTAAACAATCCTGGTAACTAGGTACTATTATTATCCTTATTCTAAAAATGAGGAAATAGAGGCAGACAATAACTGAATGACTTTTCAAGAGCCACATATTGCAGATTTGAACTTTGATTTTCCTGACTTCATTTCATCTCTTTGTCAACTGAACTGCCTAGATGAGTCAGAGATACCAATCTTGCAGTATCTTACAATAATTTAAACAAGAGTTGATAATGACCTGAACTTAAGGTGGTAGCTATATGAGTAAAGCAGAGATTAGATGTGAGAAATATTGTCAAGATAGAAATGGCAATGTTTGGCAGCTGACCAGATAAGTGCAGTAAGGGTCAGTGATGAATCCAGGATAAGGCTAAGATTTCAGAAGCTGAGGAATAGAGTTTGGAGAAGTCAGGTTTGGCTGAAACTTTTTATGAAATGGGAATAATTACTTCAATACAAGGGGATGTGTAAAAGAGACAAAATTCTGGTTATGTAGTGATCATTCCATTGATACATGTTCTCTCCAAGGTGTATAGGGTGTTCAGGGAGAATTAACACCTTAATATGAGTGTTTTTCCAGACTTCTTTAGGACTGCTTATCCACCTTTGGGATCCATCTGGTTCTCAACTCTTACATGTGATTTTCAATAAACTGGAGTATGCACAGTGGCCATCATGGTAGACAGGCTAAGCTGGGTTGAACACTTAGAGCTTGGCTAGATATTGAAGACACAAATATCATCTATTGAACCTTGGGCCAGGTTTCTTTAATTTTGTCCTGCCACTGGATTTAGATGACTCTGGAAGTGAAGCTGAAGATTGTGCAACTTTCTTTTACTTAAATCAAATTTAAGTAAATGATACCATCATTCCTCTTAAAAAAAAAGAGCAAACTAATGTATTCTGTAGTTCTAGCTCATATAACCTTTTAGTTAGATTACTGAAATAATATTCCAACTGTATTACTGCTTTCAATCTCTGCCCTGCTCTAATTCATTTTGTACACTGTTACAGGCTTCCTAAAGTATACATCTGACCATGTTCCTGTCCTGTTCAAGAATCTTTCTTGGTTCCTTGTGAAAAATAAAAGATAAAATGCATTCCACTGCATTTACCATTTAAAGCACTGAGAATTTGAATCTTGCCTGGTTTTGTCTGACTATTTCATTTATCCATTCATTATAAGAATGTTTATGAAATAACTACTTGAGAGACATCATGATAGAGTGAAAAAAAAAAAAAAAACCAACCATCTCTGATATCAGATATTTTGAGTTCAAATCCCAATTCTGATACAATCTGTGTGATTTTGGGGATATTACCTAATCTTCATAGACCTCAGTTTACTCATTTGTAAAGTAAGGCAGTTGATCTAGCTGTCCTCTGTGATTCTTTCTAGATTGAGCTAAAGCCATGATCCCATATGGGAAGCTTTTCTAGACTTATATCACATAACTATTCACCTGGGAATATACACTCTAACCAAACCAACTTATTTTTGTGAAATATACATATAAAAAGTTTGAGAGACATAATTTCTTGGAAATTAATATTATTATTATTTTATTAATAAAAAGGATGGCCATTCGACTATATTTTTTAGATCAAAGACCCCTTATGGAACTCTCTCAATACTTATATATCCTTGGAAGAGTAGGTGTTCCTGAGGGTGAAAATCAGTTGTTATTGGTTAAGAATTAATGAGAGAATGACTATTATGAAAGGTGGACTTATTCTAATGAAGATCTTGGATGTGTGACTTTGATCCTGCAGTTTTGGTCAAAAAATATCAGTATACATAACACTCTTTTTCCCAAACCTCTCTGGCTTAAACACACACAATGGGCTGTAATTCATTAATTCACCTAGATTAAAAAAAAAGTGAGATAAGTTTTGCTAGCGGTCAATAATGCCCTTTAAAGGGTGGGTTTCTAAAAAAGAAAAAGAACAAGGAAAAATCTTGGATCTCCCCCTCATTATTAATAATCATTTCTCTCAGTACTAAACTTAGTATAATACTTTCACACCATTGTATATTACTACACATGTACATGGTGATTTCAATCGAAAAAACACACTCCAAATGCTTCACTTCTCTAATAGCCTTTAGTTCATAACCCTTAAGTTTTCTTCAAAGCTCAGAAGCCTTTCCTAATATCTCCAGCTTTTAGTACTTTCACCTTCCTTTTAAGGTGAGATTTAATTTATTAGGAGATTTTTTTTTAAATAAGGAGAATTCAATTTATTCAATTTATTATTGATGGATTCCCCAGAAGAATTCTTCCATTCAGAAATCATATTTTCTTTATTGTTCTCATGTCCCCAACATTAGGACAGAATCTTGTTTATAATAGATGCTTGCTAAATGAAATTTGCATTTAAAACAATGAATCTTAGAGGTCATTGTGCGCAGTTCATAACACTGCCCAGTATGGAGGGCCCAGATATAAATGTGATTGGGAAATATTTAGCAAAATAAATAAAAATATAATAAATCAGCCATTGTATTATAAAATTAAACCAATATGTAACATGTAGGGATCCTTATGTATAAATTGATGAACCCTCATTTCTATTTTAACTTGATGCTAATGGTATACTCTAACCAATTCATTTTCACTTAAGCAACCTGAGGCCAGGGGAGGAAAAATAACCTGGCTAAAGTGACAATGTGGCAAAACTGTGAGTTGAACTCAGGTCCTCTCATTCCAAAGCATTGTTATTAATTGTTGTGGTTGATATTGTTGTTTTTGAATCAGAATCACCTCTGGAATCATTTTGTTTGAATTGACTGGTTTTAAATTGTCATCGCTGAGACTCTTCTTGATAGTTTCGTTTTCTTTGCCTACAATTCACAGGCTGAACTTATCTGTTATTTGAAGGCTGTTGAATAGTCAACACTTTAAGAACACTTCCAGTCTGTTAAATAACACTAACAAATAGTATCATTGGAAAGTGAAATGCAGGGTCTGGAAAAAAGGAGAATCATTTCATGACAATGGCTGGTTGTCATTTCTCCTATTGAGATGGAATTTTCTCCTTTCCCCTATTCAACAATGACTATCAGTAATATTATGACACATCCCACAAAGCAATTTCCTCCTTCTTTAACAAAACCGCCAGGTTGATTTTACAATTGGAGAAAATTATGGCACTCTCAGCAACTGATCAAATAGAAAAATGGCTTATGCCTCTTGTGCTTGAAGATGATAATTATTTGGGGAGTTTATTAGATTGTAGCTGCCCCATTATTGGCTCTGCTATTTCAGGAGAGCAGTGGGGGTTACAATTACACACCCTAGTAATGGGAAGTTCTCCTTTTCAATTCTAAAGATTTTCTTCGGTTAAACAGAGTAATCCATTCCCTGCGTGTGTATGTGGCAGAGAATAGATTTCACTCCAGTAGAGTGGAATAATCTGGTTTCCTTCAGACAATTAGTGTTTGCATTATCCTGGGCAAACTTATCTGAGACTCCTTCCATCTCTACATCTGTAAAATGTGGTTCACAAAAGCAATGATATCACAACACTGAGAGCATCACTGTATAGCTCAGAGAGAAAGAGTATTGGAGTCAGAGGTTCAAAGGTTAATTCTCATCTCTGTCAACTACTAACTGTGTGGTTTTGGGCAAGTCAGTAAACATCTTTGAAGTCCCCCATCTATTTAAAAAAAGAAGAGGAAAGAGGTGGGACAATAAGAACAAACTAATGAGATTGTAGAGGTCATAGGAAATTATCTTTTAATGAACATTGAATTGTAATCAGGAGGCAAAGATTCAAATCTTGTCACTGATATTTGTGATCTTGGAAAGCAACTTCATCTTACACTGATTTCTTCATCTGTAAAATGAGGAGATTGTACCAGATAAAATCTTAAAATCTATTCTAGTTCTAAATAATTAATTCTGGTAAAATACTTTGTAAACTTTATATAGCTAGGCAAAGATTATGTGACTTTGTATGGGTCGTTCAGTGATTGAGGGGAGTATGAGAGCTGGCAATTCCAACTAATGGTGTTTGACAAATTTAGATAAACATTTGATGGCAGAAAATCTCTGGTCTAGGAATAGGTAATGAGAGAATGAATTGTAATGCTCCAATGAGATAGGGTATATAAAAGAGCTTTGAAAATCTTAAATCGTCATATAAGGGATTTAAATATAATTATTATTTTCTAGAAGAAAGGACAACATATACCAAAGTCTCAAAATGAAGACTAATCTTAATGTCAATACCAGTAAAAATAACTGAAATTTTTAAAGTACTTTCGCATTTGCAAAGTATATTGCAAATATATCATTCTTGCTTCACAACTACTGAAATAGATATTACAGGTGGGATCATCCCCATTTTATAGATGGAGAAAGGGAGATTTAGGGAATTTAAGCATTTGAATGGATGTATCTTTTCCAATATCTAGCAATCATGTCAGTAGTGATACATTTATACATCAGAGAATTTAGAGCTGAAAGAATGTTGGCAAAGGCCAGTGTCAAAAGATTTTGTACAATTAAGCTATATTGGAGGATAGGCTGGGCCTAAGGAGCAGATGAAAGCCAGAGGTCAGGACAGAGCTCATAGAAACTAGGATTATATCAAGATCAAAGATCAAATTTATTCTGGAAGCTGTCAAAGTAGATACTCCACACCAAAGACAATAGAATCTTAAAGCCAAGAAATAATAGGTTTTTGAAATGGAGATGATTAACCTGGAACAGGAAAAAAATGTCTGGATTCCTTAGGTCTGACTTTGGGGCCAGAAGACTTGAAAGCTATTGAAGGCTTGAGACCAGTCACACCTGGAAGATAACAACATCTTCCTTAATACCAAGGAAGCTATTAAATTAACTCAACAAAAGGAGAGTCATAGAGACATTAGATAAATTTAATCATTTAGTCAATAACCTCAAAGTTAAATTGTATGGCATTTTTACATCTATAATATTCATTAATTTACAGACTTATTAGGTCTAGTTACATATTTTTCTTAAAAAGGTGGGGATGGGGGGAGAGGCAAAGGGCTACATAATAGGCTGTAGAGTATTAAACTATCTCCACAGAATAGTGAAATTGACATAATTGATTTGGGTCAATTGATGTTTGACATTGATTTCTGGGAATCCTTGTGATCATATCATGACAGAGATCCCATTTTCTGCCCTCCCGTTCCCAATCATAATTTTAATACAATATAATACAAAAACACCTAGCTCCCATAGGACCTCACTTGTGGTAAGGAGTTTCCTGCCCCAATCTCTTCCTCGACAAAGATTTGAGACATCATAATGCCAGTGACAGCTGCCTGTATGGGTTCATAGTACATGGAAAAGAATGAGTCAATATTATTAAAGAAGCCCTTTAGACTGCTACCTCATACCCTTCCAGGTTTGTAGAATCATACATTTGAAGCCAGAAGAGGTGTCTAAGACAAATCCAATCCCCTCATTTTATAGACAAAGAGCTGATGTCACAGATATATGAAAAAATTCAAATTGTAAATAAATACATTTCCAAATGCCTCAAATGTCACAGTACTCATGCATCATTTTCAAACTATTTTTGAACAAGTATCTACTTTTCAAAATAGCATGCAATGACCATATCACATGATTTTTTTTTTCCTTGAAAACCTTACGTGAGAGGAAGTTCACTCCTACCTTGAGAGGAAATTAATCTCATTTTTTTAATAGTTCTAATTTCTAGGACTCAACATGTTCAAAAAAGATTAATGAATTAATTGGATTTATTTAATTGTGTTAATTGCTTTCTCTCCAAATTCACACCTTTTCAAAAATTTGTCAAGGGTATTACAATACTTCCGGACATCGTTTCCCAAACCTTACTCTCAGAATTGATCAAATAAAGTACTACTTATAAAGTATTTAGCAATTACCTGCACATAGCAAGCACTATATAAATTCTGGTTGTAATTATTAATTATACTTGACCCATAAATTTCACTAGCCACACATATCTCTTGCTATTTGTGTATTCCTAGCATTTCTTGATCTTTTTTACCTTGAACCCAAACTACTGCAATAAACTATTTAATTGGTCTCCCTGGTTCATGTCTCTTCCCACTCTAAACCATCTGCCACATAGTTACCAAAGTGTTTTCCATAAAGTACAGGTCTGACCACGTCAACCTCCTGTTCAAGAAATTTCAGAGATACTTTATTACTTCCAGCACAAAGTATCAACTTCTCTGATATTTAAAGTAACAACCTTTTATCTTTATCACATTTTTTTATCCTATCACACACTACAGGGTTCCACCAAACTGTTCTTATCTTCTGTCCCCCATGTTGCTCCCTATTCTGTGTTCCTTTTCATTAGTTGTGCCCCTTTCTTGAAATGTATTCCACTCATTATATTCTATATCCATTTCTCCCTCTCAAAATCCCTTGTCCCCTTTAAAACTCAGTTCAAGTGGCCCCTTCTGTACAAAGCCTATCCTAATTTCTGCAGCTGCTAATGCCCCCTTATAATTTGTGTTCACTTATTTTATATTTGTATGCATCTGAATACATATATATATATATATATATACATGTTTCCATATATAAATATGAATATCAAACATATGCATATATGAATAATTGAATGATTATTGGTCAATTTATAGATTGGTTGGTTTTTCCTGATATTAAGTCTAAATTTGCCTCTTGGCAGGTTCTACATAATGTTCCTTTTTCTTTATTCTAGGTTCAAACAGAAATATATTCTTCTTGTCTTGTGATGACTCCTAAAATATTTGAAGATGTTTGTCTTTGTCCACAAAACCTTTCCCTTCTCTAGACAAAACACCCAAAGTTCTTTTAGCCTATTCCCATATAATATGGATTTGGTATTCTACAATTCTCTGATGGTAATCCTCTAAACTCTCTAGCTTATCAATATCTTTTTTAACTGGAGATGTCCAGAACTAATGTGATCATCTAGATGAAGTTTGACTATGTTGAATATGAAGTGTTGAACACAGACTTTATCTGGACCTTATGCTTCTTTTTATGAGTCCCACATTCCTAATACCTTTCACATCTGCCATAGCACACTCTTGATTAATATTGACCTTGTGTTTTTTTTTTTTTGTAAATCTCATATTTTTATATAATCTGTTATCTGGTAATGTCAGTCAAGTTTTTTTTTTCATGAAGCCTTTGGGACCATCAAAGAGTGAATGGATCTCTTTTTATGATATTTCTAATGTGATTATGTCCAGCTATTATTCTGATGTTTATAACAAGTTCATTTGAAATCATATACAAAGACATTTTTTCTTGATTACTATTTGTCTTGTTATTTGTTCATTTTTATCTCTTCTCAAATATATGTTCTGAGTTTCAGGGTAAGTTTTCTTCTTCTCTTCTTGTTTTTGGTTTTCTTCCCACTTCCTCTTCTTCTCCTCATCCTCTTCCTCCTTTTTTGGACCTCCCATGGTGAGTTATAAAGCAACTTTCAAGTAATTGATACTGGCACACATATAATATGAGATGCATACATGTTGATTGTAGTTCTTTGTCTCTTGTATTCAAAGAGAACCAAAATGACATCGTGGTGTCTGGGTCAACCAATATAAAATCAAATGGCTTACCACAAGTTGGGTTCAAATAATCCATATGATCATTTGGGAGAGAGATTTTAAAATAATTTTTGTATCTCATATTTCTTTTGAGCTTTTGCACTAGTGTGCTAAAAGAGTACAGCATCTTTTTTTTTTAATGTGGGCATATCACCCTATCCAATCATGTACCAGTGTCTTCTTCAGAGAGACATTTATAGCGTGTCCCTGTGTCACTCGTTCTGTCCATCATGTGAGTGTTTGACTTGTGTGAGTTCTTTGTAAAATAGTCTCTTAGGCAAATGTACTTTTGGTATTTGAACAACAAGATCAGCCTATCAGACCTCTGTTCTCTTCACAAGAGTTTGAAAGCTTAATTCAGGAAAGACTGATTGTCAGGTGCCATTCTTACCATGTGATTTTCAATGTGTTCCTCAGATAAGTTAAAAGGAGGTGGTCCAGTTTTCTGGTATGGCACTGGTACACTGCTCAAGTTTCATAGGTATACAACACTGAGGTCATTTTGGCAGGCAGCTTGATTCCTCTCTCCCATACATATTGTATAAGAAAGTCACATCGACTATATACATATATATGTAGATTTGTATGTATATATGCATAAACACACATTTATGTATATATATGTGTGTATACATATATATTGTATGTGTGCAGGTGTGTATAAACTCACCCTAGCTAGATCCTCAAGCAACTTACGTGAGCATCAGTGAAATAATCAGGGAATGAGGCAAGTCAATAAATTATTATGTGGTATTTGCCTAGATTGAGAAAAAACAGTGCCTTAGATAAAGACATAGGTGGGATGTTAATCAGATTTCCCAATTACACGAAGCTAGGAGGAATAGCTAGCACACTGGATGACAGTCAGGATCAGAAATATAATTGAGAGGCAAGAGTGCTGGACTGAATCTAATAACATAAATGTAATAGAGATAAATGCAGTGTTATACTTGATAGTATTACATTGAGATAAAAAAAAACAGTTTCATAAGAACAAGATAGAAGAAGTCTGGCTAGATGCAGCTCATTGGGGAAAAAATATGGGAATATAGTAGAAAGCAAATCCAAGGGATTGGGCAGTAGTCAATTTATAAACTGTTTTGTTGTTATAATCCAATGAGATAATTTATGTCAGGTAATTAGAAAACTGTAAAATGCTTTATAAATGTTAGTTATGTTAAAATCAGGATGATAGTCAAGCAGCAATTTATTTAAATAAATTTGTCTACATTAAAGGAAATTTTTTTAAAGTAGTTCCTTTAGTTCAATATGTAATTTCATATATTTTAGGGGAGTTGCTCTGAATCTGTGATTTCATTAATGTAGCAAATTCCTCATAATGAAGTCCTTCCCTAAAATGCAGATCAATTAAAATTGTAGTTTTTGAGAATTACTGGAGCACTAAGACATTATTTAATTTGTCCAGGATCATAGAGTTATCATGTGTCAAAAGCAAGATCTGAACTCTGACCTCCGGCATTCTAGTTTACAGAACTGTTTTGTCTTATATATAGTTAATTGTAATTACATGTTGTGAATTGAATTTTCCTTCCAAATCTCCATTTCAAGGAGGGTGAGGAGACTTCCTTGTCTTTCTTCTCTGGGCTCCTTCTGATTCTTTCCTGACTTTTTCAGCAATGCTATTGAAGTAGGTACTTTTATAGCCCCTCTGCTTTTCTAGATTACTTTAATGTATTCTTTCCTACATCAGAATGCAAGCTCCTTGTGGTCAGACAGACTCCTTTCTGCTTGTTTTTATATTCCCAATACTTAGTAGTGTTTGGTACCCATTGATTATTTCGTAAATTCTTGATGGCTTGACTTGAATGTAGAATGTCATACTTGTCAGGCCAATGCTTTGTCAGTTCAATACATTTTCTTCAGTTGTCTTAACATTTTAGATAGTCTCAGAACTTACATTCATAAATATGTAATAAAAATAATTGTGGGAAACGCCTCTTTCAGTTTTCTTATACTGATTTTCTAGGAACAACAAATAGGAAGCTATAACAAGAATGAACATTTTTTCATTGCTTATAAAAGCTATTTTAGCCTAAGTTGACTTTTACCCTAAGAAGAGAACAAGAAATCAATTCTTTCTTTTTCTTTTCTTTTCTTCTTTTTTTTTTGTTGGTTTCTTCCCATACCTATATCCAATAAGGGAAAATAGGAAACTTCTATGGGATCCTAGTCCAACCAGCAGTCTAATTAACATGTTTAGTTCCAGACATTTTTATCTTCATCTTTCCAGTGATAAAAATGTAATGGCACTGAGAAACTGGAAGGAAAATTGTGAGTGAAAAGACGTCAGTGTCCAATTGATCTTAATTACTGTAGTACAATTGACTCATCTCTTCAACATCTAAATCTAATGCTTTTGTTTCCCTTAGGAGCTGTCCCTGGTTGTTCCACACTATTGCATCTGCACTCTTTCTGTCACCATCTGAGACATGCTCTCCATCAAATTGAAAAAATTCTTTTCATTCACTTTACTGTCTTTCTGTGGCTGTCAGGTCTCCTTGATGTTCACATACTATACCTTTTTGCCATCCAGACCATATTATTCTCTTCCCAGATTCTGCAAATTCTAAAGGAAAACCTAGATAATGGTTTTAAATTCCAAAAAAAAATCAATTCTCGTTTATGATTTCAAAACCAATTTTTCAAACTTCCAATGAGACAAGCAAGGTTGTGCCCAAATGATGAAAACATATTCCGCAGTGAATTGCTTTCCTCTTTATTTGGGTGCAATTAGGAAAGTTAATGATGGGTAATTTTCATCATGCATATGCTTTCAGTTTGCTGATTTATAAGTATTCATGAACATAATTAGGTGTGCATGTGCATCCTTACAGTTTAATATACCCTGTCTCTGTGGTAATTAGCAGGCTCAGCATGGGGCTAATGTTGTCCTTTTTTCAAGCCAATGTATGGAAAGCTTTGGGGATTGGTTAGTTCAGTCATTCTCCAAGTGATTTCAAGAGTCATAAGAAAATGAATTTGGCACTATCCTTTTCTTATGACTTGAAAATCTCCTGTTTTCCCTCCTAATCACATATACGAGTTGGAGATGGGTATATATGCATTCTGCCTTCACCAAAAGAATAAATTCTTATCAAATTATAAAGTTCAATATGACTTTATTTTAATGTATATCTGAGATAATTGAGGGCCAGAAATTGAGTCAAAGAAAAAGAGATTAAGTGAGATTATCTCAAGGCAAGAGTTAGTCATAGAATCTGAAAGGATCTGAAATGTTCTACACCAAGGCTGGCTGCTCTTCCTTTGGGAATATAATAGGATCCGAGAACTGTAGAATTAGAGATGGGAAGGTCTTTTAAGGCAATCTAATCCAATTCCTTTATCTTATAAATGATGAAACTGAAGCCCATGGATGTTAAATTGCTACATAAAGTCACAAAGAAAATTTTGTTATTTTCCTTGCTATTGTTGGTGCCTCTTTTAACAAACTATTAATTTTATGCATAATTTTCTTCCTTTGTTTTCATTTATCTACCTAGCTTTCTCCTTCTAAACTTATTTTACTATGAAAATTACTTATTTTTAGTTTTTCCATGAATTCTTATAGGACTTGTGTCCACTTTACAATGTTCTTTGAGCTTGTGCTTATATCTAGTATGACTTCATTGTCTTTATTGTCCTCTTTTAAGTTTGGGACTTGGTACCTATGATCATAATAGCTTTTTATAATCAGGCTCCCTCCTTCCTTCCTTCCTTCCTTCCTTCCTTCCTTCCTTCCTTCCTTCCTTCCTTCCTTCCTTCCTTCCTTCTTTCCTTCCTTCCTTCTTTCCTTCCTTCCTTCTTTCCTTCCTTCCTTCTTTCCTTCCTTCCTTCCTTCCTTCCTCTTTCCCCCTTCTTCCTTCCTTTCTTCCTTCCTTCCTTCCTTCCCCCTTTCCTTCCTTCCTTCACTCCTTCCTTCCCCTCTTTCTTCTTTCTTTTTTTTTTTAGTTGCTCATTTTTTTTTCCTACCCTATTTAGTGATTTAATACTGAGCTTTGTACTCATTGTATGTGTGGAGGGAGAGGCACAAGATTTAGATTTTTTTTTCACTATTGTTTTCAGAGCTGGTTTGGAAGTGGCATTGGAAGTTTTAGGTTCTGCCAAAGTGGTATGATCTGGTAGGAGGTGTGGTCACTGCCCTTTTTGTCTGTACTCTGATCCCTAACCAGGAAGGGTTCTTGATCCCCTGGGATTGCAATTGATTCTATTCCTTAGGGCCCTTCTTTCCTAGGGACCGGAAAAATACAGTCCCTGATCAGAGTCCCTGTTCCTTTGGGCCAGGAAGTGATGCTGGGTTTCCATTCCCTTTTGACCAAAAGTTCCCCTTTACTCCCTTGAACTATGCCTGAGAATTGGGTAAAAGCAATGGAGTTGCCAAAAACCTTCTGGTCCTGCATATATGTAGAATAAGAATCTCTTGTAATTTCATTTTCACTATTTACTAAGTCCCCTTGCCATTTCTATCTTAAACATTCCCAAAGTTTCTACTCTTTCTGTCACTACCATCTTGTCCTGTTACTACTATTTCAACCACATAAATTCCAGGTAAACCTCCTCTCCCATTTTATATCTTTTTCTTTCCACCACTTATGTTATCTTTGGTTGGAAGAATATCTCACTCTGACTTTTGTTGACTTTATTATTGCAAAATTCAGTTTTTAAAGTTGTTTGGAGAGGAATATTGAGAAATCTCAGTCAAGTAGTTTCTCTACTCTGCCATCTTTGGAACATAAGCTTCTTCAAGGCAGTGTTTTTCCTTTTTTTGCATCCCTTAGCACTTACAGTGCCTAGAACATAGGTTCTTAATAAATGATTGCCGACTGATTGATTTATACTTTAAGAGAGGCATTCTTGAAAATCCCAGATATCCCCAGGATTCTTAATCTTTCAATAAGGTTCATCAAAGTTTCTATATAATCAATGTAGCTCCTAGATCAACTTGTTTTGTATGAGATAGAAAAAGTAGATAAACGACTAAGATTTCATGGCTGAAGGTGATATTCTTTAGAGAAAATGCATAAAAGAGAGGTACAAAAAGAAGGAAAGTGAGAGTTCTAGAGCTACATCAACAATCTATTGTTACACAGCTCAGAAAAAGAGATTAATCATTCCAGTGGCATAGTCACTCTGAGCTGTAAATGAGGACTTTCTGAAAAATAATTCCAGGAAGTTTATTCATTCTCCTAATTGCTTTATCATTTGTCTACATGGCTGTATATAGGCTATTTGTGTCCAACAGTAGAGTCTTCTGAGTTGGTCTGATCAGCCACAGTTGGACTATATTGACCCAAACATAGTGTTATCATTTGGTCCTCTTTGAATATGAAGGACTGTAACCAACATGGAGAGCCCAGTTGACCCTGAACCAATATGGAGAGTCCCATTGACCCTGTGTTCCTAATGGATCCCTTTGAGCTTTATCTTCACATATAAAGAAAAGATATTGTGTTGGATTGTGAAAAGAGGATAATCTCTACAGGAGACTGAGAAATTTTACCTTTTCCATGAAGCTAATCAGTTGGCAAAGAACCATAACATACTTCTGCCATTGATGTATATTTCTGAGTGAAACTTCAGTGCCTTTTTTGCATGTAAGCCTAAGGCCATGGCTACCATTCCCACAATGTTCACCTATTATTTTTATTTTCTGATATTTCTTGAAGTCATTAGGCTTTAAAAAAAATTTGGTCTAAATAATAGGGAAAAAAAGCCCTTCTAAATATCATTCTGGATCCAAAATTTATTAGCTTACTATACTATTTTCAATGAGACAGCTGAGTTCTCTGAAAGAACAATTTTCTTTTCCATAAAATGGGTATAATAACATACACACCACAAAGAAGTTATTGAAAGGACTAAGTGAGATCATGTATGAAGAATGACTGTTTTATTGCAAATATAATGCTGTACTTACATGATTCAGAAAGCCATACCATCGAATCTGATTTATGACATTTAATATAATCCTGGGAAAATAGCTTCTTTAAAACTCTGTTTCATTAATTATAAAAAAGGTGCAATTGACTTTTAGAGTGTCTCCCAACACTAGATGGGTCTTTAATCCCAAGTAAACTGCTCTAAATTTGTAAATGTGCTAATAAAATATTCATTCACATATTCATAACATGTACATCTATGTATGTCTGTTTATATATGTATATATGTGTATACACACAGAGATACCCATATGCATTTGTAGGATTGGTTCTCACACTGTCCTCCACACAACTCTGAGACTAATAATTATTCTCTAGCTTCATTGTATTATTCTGAGTCATCTGCCATGAAAATCCAATGCTAGATCATGCAAAAGATACATTAGTTCAAGAGCAATAGATATTTAATCAAAATGGAAGAATAGTGGTAGAAATAAAGAAGATGCCTCATGGAATAAAGGTTGTCTTCCTCTATATACAAAATAGATATTCTCTCCCATGTCTTCAAGAGAATAATAAATTTCCATTTTATGTCTTCTGTATACTTGTTATAGCAGAAGGATAGAGTTAATTCAAGTTCATGGCACCTGGAGCTTAATGCTATTGGGTTTTTCGAATTCTTTCCCTCAAGTCTCAGTTAGATAGGTTACTGATGACACTAGCTGAATGCTACAATCTCTCCCTCTGGTTCTGTCACCATTGCTCCTGGCCAGGCCAACAAACTCTCAGAAATGATCCTTTTCCTTACCCACCCACACATGTGACTTTGCTATTTTGCTCTTGCCCACATAGCTCTCTTTCCTCTATCCTACTGTATTATTTTGCCTCTCTGGTTTCTTTTTTCCTCAAATCACTGCTGCTGCTCATGGATACTCATTCCACTCTTCTTCATATACATCTTCTTTTCTTATTCTCTCCACATGGCTTTTATCCCCTTCCCAGATTGTGCTCATATCAAGCAATCTTATATCTAGGCAAAGTCCACACTAGAACACTTTTAGCCCTAATCTTCAGCAAATAGTAGTCCTACTCATATCAGGATTGTGAGTTTACTGAAGATGCTCTAGAAATTATCCATACAGGATCAGAGACTACCCATGTCTATTTCACATGTGGGTATATGAATGCATCTTACTACTATCATTTTGATCAGTTTGACTGTTGGACATTTTTTTTTATTCAGAAAGTTATCTAGAGAAAGAATTTCAGTAATGTCACCTGGCAGCATCTGACCTCTAGAGATAAAATAGTAAAATTTATTGCAACAAATATTGCTTAAGTATCTACATTGGACAAGGTAAGAGACAATGTATTATAGTACATATGTATAGAGTCCTGATCTTTGAGTTGGAAAATCTGAGTTAATCCTCTGACCATCTGAAGATACGTGACCACTGGCAAGTCATTTAACTTCTCAAGGCCCAGAGGAATTCTCTAAAACTAGAAATTACAAAATTTGTTTATTGAAATACATGTAAAGATTTTTTTTACTAGGAATCCCCCAAGTGAATGAAACAATAGTTTAAAGTATGCCCTTTCTCTTTATCCCTTACTCTAGGAAAGAGGGAAAAGAAATAGGCTCTGGAAACACAAGAGAAAAATTTAAAAAAAAACATTGCCATAAAGGAACTTAATAGTATTTAAGTGAATTATGGTAAATCTTAAATACAAGACATATAAAGCATTAACAACTGGAAAAAAATCATGAAAAGATATAATTCATTAACTAACTTCTGAAGGAAAATGATAAAATTAAAAGAGATGAAAAGTAGGGAATTCTAGGTCTTTTCTACAGCTTTTGCATGCAGAGAAAAGATGGGTTGATTTTCAATTGAGGGTCAGCTAGTAGGCCAGTTCATTTAGAATATAGAGTACTGGAAAAGGAATAATGTGGAATACTTATGAAAGGGAAGATGAGGGCCCAATTACAGAGATTTGAATTAAGAAGGCCACAAACTGATTTCCCCTGTTGTACTTATATAGCAAATGACCCAGAAAGGTCACAATGCTATTAGAGAGCTCTTTGCAAACAGTCTCAGGTTTCTAATAACTCACCCTACCTTTTTTCACCTAAACTCTCCCATCTCTAAGGAAGCAAGGTCAAGGTACATTTCTGGGACTCCTGAATCATGAGAGTGGTAGTTGTCACAAATGAGAGAGCAGAATAGATACAATCTTACAACAAGACTTTATTGTTAGACAAACAGGGATGTCTCTAGAAAGAGAAGAAAGAGTAATTATTGTATCACTGATTGATGACACCATTTTCTCCATCAAACCCCATCTCTCTGAATCACTGTCCCTTTCCCAGAAGGGATATATAAAGTTTTATGTCCCCAGATTATTATAGATAGAAGCTGGATGTAAAAGCTCAATGTTAAGAAGGGGGAAATAAAGATCATCTTTTCTTGTTGTTTAGTCTATAGAAAGAAGCAGGTTAGTGAATAACCTATGGAGGTGATTTTAATTTATTATTCACATAGGAAGGACTCCCAAAGCCAAATGGTTTGACAGAGTCCAACACTCTTATCTCTCTACCTTACAAATGAAGTTCATTCACAGGAAGAATTCTGGATTGTCACTATGATGGACATTGGCTAGAGTCAGGAAGGAAACAGTTGTTTTGATATCTCTGATTATTTCTAAGCTTTTCTCTAGCCATGTTATAACATTCCATCTTTGATACTTACTATCTCCCTATGGCTCAGTTTTCTTATCTTTAAAATGATCGAGTTGGATTAGATGTGCCATAAGGTACCCTCTAGCTTTAGATCTATGATATTATAAATACAAAACTAATCTAGGCTTCTGGGCTGATGCTTATGTACTGCCCTTTATATTGTATAGGTCATTTTACTGCCAAGAAGTAATTCTAGCAGGGATCACTATGGTTGTTTTTCACCCCTCTGTCTTTCTCTTCCCCTACTATATAAGTCCTTGGGAAGAGACTATAACACAAAGTGTAAAAGATCTTAAGCACAGCTTATCTCAAAGAGCTGATCATTGGTGATTCTATAACATAAGGTTACCTATGGGCTCTTCACAATATCTTCTGAGTCATCCCCTGATCTCTTAGGTCTGCCTCTTACTAAAGCTATATCATGGGAGTTTGGTTTCTGCTTTGAAAGCAAAATGCCTGTTGATGCTGTTCGTCAGTCAAAGAAGTTTTCAAAAATGTTTTGTACGAAGCTAGCTGGCTTAAAACTAAAAACCTACTTGGAGTTCTGGTTGAATCTGGGAACTCCATGTAAACACAGCTTTAGTGATATCTCAAGAACACCATTGGAACAAACAGTAAGACTCAGAGTCTTCTGCGGCTTTTCAGAGAACAATTAATGGAAGGCGTTCTACAAAATGCCATTCATTATTGCAAACTTTCAACAGCACTGAAGGTCATGATTGAAAACATTCAGCTATTTTAAGAAATGACATTGTTATAAAGCACCATTATCGAGGCATTTTGAGATGATTTAAACAATGTTCTATAATAGGAGATAAATTGTTCTTGCAGGCCCAATGAGGATTGTTTGTGGGTTGTGGGCACTGCGTAGGAGGTGGGGACTCAGAGTCAGAAGAAGAAGAAGAGCTCATTTTGATCCTTCTTTGGCTCACCTTGTGACAATTGCTTATTTATCCATTCCTTTCTAAGACTATATTTTTTTATTCTTTTCTTTTATATTCTTTTCCTCTATATTCTTTTCTTTAGCTGGGCATCTTTGTCTCATTTAATCTGTTGAGGGGAAACTTTTCAATAGGGCTAAAAAATTACAATTACAATTACAGGAAATTGGATTTTTTCTAGTTTTTTTTTTTTTTTTTAAGAAATCTGCATAGTGAAACATCTTTATAAACAGAGGCAAGAACTAGCTAACTGGAAAATCACCATGACTGTAGTTCCTAGTTTCTTCATCTATAGAATGAGGGAGTGGTATTCTAAGTTCCCCGCCAATTAGAATATTCCACAATCCTTTTTTTTTTTTCTGTCTATCACACAGTACATAGTTTTCCTGAGTTTTCCCTTCCCAAGAAAGGCATTTTGTGTAAGCCATCAACTTTCCAAATAAGTATACTTGTATAGTGATGAGTATTTTCAAGTCAAATTATCCAGCTTTTATCAAAGAACTATTATGTCCTGGGCACTGCTATAAATATTGAGTTTAAAAGAGAGACAGAGACAGAGATACAGACATGGAGAGACAGAGACAGAGACAGAGACAGAAAGAAAGAAACCGAGAGAGAACAGAGATACAGATCGATTTTGTCAGAGAGTTAAGGACTGGGAGAAGGATCATAAAACAAAAACAAACTCAGGCACTTCTAATTAAAGAAGTGATATGACCTTACATTTATAGATGAGGAGTGTAAACCTATGACTTTTTTTTAATCATCTCCACAGTGTATCTGATCTGAAGCCAGGGGTCCAATGGAGACAGAACAGAAAAGTACTCTCAAAGGAGAATACATACATACATACATATATATATATATATATATATATATATATAGTCTTTTATATATCATTATGTATTGCATATATTTGTAGGAGACCACCAGAGTTGGAACCAATTCCATATATAAAAAATGGAATGAGCTGCCTTGTCAGGAAGTGTACTCTGAGATCTTTAAGGAAAGGCCATTTATAGTTTTAGACTCAGAGTTGGAAAACACCACAGAGTTCATTTAGTTTGACCTACTTTGCTAGAGATGTTCTAGAGGGAATTCATACTTAAGTTACTTGAGAGACTCCATTTAAAAAAAAAGTGTCCTTGTATCAACAGCACTAAGCTTAACAAGAAACAGAGTAGGAGCCTAAGTGAAGGAAGAATACTAGATCTGGGATGGGTTTAAATTTGACCTTTTGTTCTTTCTACTTGTGTGACCTTGGATAATTCACTTAACCTTTCCATGCCTCAGTATACACTTTTGTAAAAGAATGAGACTGAACTAATGACCTCTAAAGTCCCTCACATTTCTTGACTAATGATCCTATGAATAAATATTTACTGATTGATCAATGGATTGATTCAGATAGAGATTCAACTTAATTCCTTTGGAGAATTTCATTTCTGATACTTTAAGCTTCTAGCTCTAAAATCTGCTGCAAACAATCATTTAGCAATCTTAAAATAATATTTTGAAGGGATACATATATATGCATATATATCTTGTTCAATTTCTTCTGATTCCTTATTTTCCAATCAAATGAAATATTTAAAGGTTTTATTCTGTAATTCCTTATGACTGAAAATGGGTATTGAGAATTCTGTAATGGTTCTAAATCCTTGGGTGAGCCAATCTCTAAACTTCCCTGAATCTTTATATTCTCCTCTTCATAAGGGGCGTAATAATAATAATCATTTCAGGAGAAGATCAGAATCCAATGGAGTTATCCATATAAAGTCCTTTGCACAGTTTCAACTTCCCTGTCGATTTGAACGCTTGCTAATATTTTTATTTATTAAATGGGAGTCGTTGGATGATCGTGCCTCCATCTGGCATTATGAGAGTTTTTGTTTTGGACAGTTTGGGGCTGGGGCCTCTTGAGATTTTTCCATATCTCAAAGGATTGCTTTACTTAGAAAGCCCGGAAAATGCCTTCAGTGTTTAACATTTGAGTCAATAAAGTGGTTTAAAGGAATTTTCCCCCACTTAAATGTTCATTGTCTGAAGGCTCACGACTATGTCCCTATTCATCAATAAGATTGTAGAGTCTTTTGGATTTACTGGCAAGATGGCTAGGGAAAAAAAACTGACTAATTTCTCCTTGCCACACGGTGGCAGTGTAGGTTAATATTAAGACTTGCGAAAGCAAGGTTCAGTCCAACATATTGACAGTAAGGTTTTGTTAAAAACTGGCTTTCCTTTCTCCACCTCCTCCCACCACTCCCTCTTTGAATCAAAATAAAGATAGCAAATTGGAGTTCCAAAGGGCCAGCAATGAGTGGCAATCCATACAGCATTCTTATAAAGACCCCTAAACAAAGAAAGCCAGAGTGCAATTGCCCGCAAAAACCACATGTAACTAACCCTTAGTCAGGGCTGATGAGTGGCATTTTAAAAATAGATGTGGTCAGCACCACATGGTCAGTAACCTTGACTCAATAGCCCTGCTTGTCAATAAAGTCATTGAAATGTAATCGCTTCATTGGCAGTAGATTGGCATGGCCCAGAGCCGGAGTTTGGGAGGCTTTGTGTATAACCAGACTTTTATTGTTTTATCTGTGATTAGGATAGAATGGCCCCCAAACAGACGTGGCATTTAAGGCTGATTACAAAGCCAAGTTTGAGAAGTCAGTGGCGTGCTCCAGAGATACCATGAGGCAGTGCCAGGGGAAGACTTTTAGAATTGCCAGACTTTATACGCAGTTGTAAAACACATTTCTACATCAAAGATATATATTTTGCTTTTTAAGTTAAGTGTTCCTGAATTTGGATCACATTATAGTATTTTCACTCTTTTTGTTTTCTTTCTCATTTGTTTTTCCTTTTTGATCTGATTTTTCTTGTACAATACAATAATTGTTGAAATATGTATGGAAGAATTGCACATGTTTAACATATATTGATTACTTGCCTTCTAGAGAGGGAGGATGGGCGGGGGGGGGGGAAGGGGGAAATTTGGAACATAAGGTTTTGCAATGGTCAATGTTGAAAATTATCCACACCTATGTTGAGGAAAATAAAAAGTTTTAATAAAAAAATTGAAAAAATGAAATACATTGAGTTTCCTCTAACCAACTTATAACTTACTTGATAATCCTTAAGGAAATACCAAAGGTATAGAAAAAAGAACCAAAGGCCTCAGAAGATCACACATTTAAAGCTGTAGAAAATTTAGAGGCCATCTAATCCAAAACTTTAATTTTACAGATTAGGAAACTGAGGCCAGGAGAGACAAAATGATTTGTCTAGCAGTGGTTCTCAAACTTTTGTTTTCAGTATCTTTATCCTATTAAAAATTATTGAGGATCTCTCCAAAGCATTTTTGTTTATCTGGGTTATATTTATAGACATTACCATATTGGAAATAAAAACTATTTTTGAATTTGTAGACCCTCTAAAAGGGTTTCAGAGATCCCCAGGATTCTCTAGACCATACTTTGAGAACCACTGGTCTAAGGCAACACAAGTGAAAAGTAAGAGAAATGAGTTATGACTCCAAAGCTTGGGCTATTTTCCACTGTGGTATCATGACTTAGGATCACAGAATTTAATGCAAGAACCTGCAAAATTATCATATTCTGTCCCCTTCTTCCACAGGTGAGGAAACTGAGGCTGAGTAAGAAAGTGATTCTTTCAAAGCTATCCAGATAGTAAGTAAAAGAGCCTATGAACCAATTACCCGAGGCTTCAAATCATCCATGCTCTATGCTACCTTTCCATCTATCTTTTTAAGTTTCTCTCCATTTCTGTATGTTTATGTGTCTATATCTCTATCTATCTATATATCTACATTTATATACCCAAGTGTATATGTGTGTATATATATATATATATAATTGAATATGTTTGTGCATATTGAACATATATATTAACTTACATATTTTTATAACTTGCTAATAAGTCTCCATTACATAACTCTTCCATATAATAAAATATATACGTGTAAAAACCAAATAATCACAAAGATCTCTAAGCCAACATCTATACCTTTCTAAAATGGGGTAACAGTATCTTATATATTATGTAAGTATCTCCTAATTTGTACTCCCTGGCAAGATAATCAAAATTAGTAATAGTGTTAATCAAGAGTTCTGCTTATTTCTGCTTTCTTTTCTATTGGTGTCATTATATAAATGGCTTCATTTTTTCCTGTAGTAATTGTTTTACATCTCACAATTTCTTCTTGAATTCTTTTGATTAATTATTTCTTATAATGAAACTATTTTCAATTGTCCTGCTCACTTTTAACTAGACCATGTTCCTTCTTTTGTCCATGATCATAGAGATAGTAATTATTTGAGAAAAGATTCAAATCCAAATATTCCTAACTCCAAATCTTGGACTATGCCACTATGGCACAGGCTACTTCAAGAGACAGTGAAAAAGATAAAACTTCTCTGAGCAACAATATCCCAATCATTCCTCCATTGAAATATAGCTTGTACACCTCATTGTGATGTGAAGATTATCCCATCTTCCCAAAGCTAGTAGTCTATCATGAGCTCCTAGTTAGAAAGCCTGGATGTGCATAGACCATGAGCATTGTCTGACTGCCAACTTAGTCTGATTCTACAGCTCCATCATCATCAGAAATTCATTTGCTTAATACCTTACCCATGAAAGCCATTTACTGAAGTGAAAGGGGGTAAAAACTTCTTTCAATGGGAGGGGCAGCTAGGTAACATAGTAGATAGGAAGAATAATCTCAGTAATTTTAAATCTGGCCTCAGAACTCTGCTAGCTGTGTGACCCTGGACAAATCATACAATCCCGTTTGCCTAAGTTTTTTTTTTTTTTTAAATGAGCAGAAGAAGGAAATGGCAAATTATTCCCAAGTGGGATCACAAAGAGGCAGATATGGCTGAAATAACTGAATCACACTGAAGAAGATGGCCAAGTTGAGGAAAGTACTTCTTCGAATTCTTGGTTTTCTTTAATATTCTTCTCATGCTCCACTTTCTTTATATGTATATATCTTTTTATTTTTCCAAATATATGTAAAGATATTTTTCAACATTAATCTTTGTAAAACCTTGTGTTCCAAATGTTTCTTCCTTCCTTCGCTCTGCCCTATCTCCTAGACAACAAGTAATCCAATATAGGTTAAACAAGTACAATTCTTCTAAACATATATTCATATTCATCAAGTTGCACAAGCAAAATCAGATCAAAAAGGGAAAAATACAAGAAATAAAAAAGCAAACAAACACAACAAAAAGGTGAAAATACTATGCTCTAATCTACTTCAGTGTCAATAGTCCTCTCTCTGGATGCAGATGATTCTCTCCATCACAAGTCTATTGGAATTGCTTCAAATCACCTTGTTGAAAAGAGACAAGTCAATCACAATTGATCATCACATAATCTTGTTGTTACTATGTATAATGTTCTCTTGGTTCTTCTCATTTCACTTTGCATCATCTCATGTCAGTCTTTCCAGGTTTTTCTGAAATCAATTTGCTCATCATTTCTTATAGAAGAATAATATTCCATACATTCATGTTCCATAACTAATTCAGCCATTCTCGAACTGATGGGCATTCACTCAGTTTCCAGTTTCTTGCCACTACAAAAAGGGCTGCTGCAAACATTTTTGTATATGTGCATTCTTTTTCACTTTTAATGATCTCTTTGGTATATAAGTCCAGCAGAAACACTATTGGATCAGTGGGTATGCACAGTTTGATAGCCCTTTGGACATAATTCCAAATTGCTCTCCAGAATGGCTGGATCAGTTCACAACTTTACCAGCAATGGATACAAATCCAATTTTCCTGCATCCTTCCAATATTTATCATTGTCTCTTTCTGTCATTTTAGCTAATCAAGGAAGTGTGAAATAGTTGTTCAGAGTTTTCATAATTTGCATTTCTCTAAACAACAATGATTTAGAGTATTTTTTCATATGACTAGAAGTGGTTTTAATTTCTTCATTGGAAAATTGTTTGTTCATATCCTTTGACCATTTATTAGTTGGGGAATGGCTTGTATTCGTATGAATTCAAATAAATTAGAAATGAGGCCTTTATAAGAAACACTAAATGTAAATTTTTTTTCTTTCAAACTCTATTTTCTAAGTATGATCTTTCCTCATTCCTCTGACTTCTAATGCTCCAGTGCCTCATATCTATTTTGTAAATTCTGTTTTTATATATATGGGTTGAAGTCTGATCAAATTAAAGTTCCTTGTAGTTAGGGATTGCCTTGATTTGTATCCCCAACTAACATCATTTCTGGAACTTATAAAATGCTTTGTAATTGATTATATAACTTAGTGTCCATACTAACTGGAATTCAGTTCATGCCCCGTCGATACTGCTGATTGCTCTATTAATGGGCAACATGGTAGAGTGGAATGATCACTAGACTTGGAAGTAAAAAGCCACCTCTGTCACATAGATTCCATGTAACCACAAACAAGTCATAATGTCTCTGAGTCACCGTCTATTCTTTTGTAAAATGGGGTTAACAATATCCATATACTACATAAAACATGGATTGTTGTGATGACTGCTTGAATTAATGGATGAAAAATCATTCATCAAGTAATTACTCTGTGCCAGCCACTGGGTATACAAAAAGAAAAGGCAAGACGATGTGTGTTCTCAATCAGTTTACACTTTAATGGGAGGAAAGAACACATGAACAAAATTTCAGCAAATGACTCAACAAAGGGGTAAATAGTGAATAAAGCTTTCAAAAGCCTTAAGCACCAAATGAACACATAAAACTCTAATTATTGATTTATTTGTTTATCTGTTTTATGTTCCTGGTAGAATATGAGCTCATTGGTGGCAGAACATGTTTCATTTTGATGTTTGAAACCCCAGGATCCAGCATAGTGATTTACATAGTGAGCTCCTAGTAAATCTTTATGGGATTGCATTGGATTGTATTAACCACGCAATTTTTCAAGTGTGGATTCATAGTAAAAACTAACTCTATCCCAAACCCACAAGTAACCATTGCCTTTAACCTATCAAACCAGACAATCAAGGTCTAAAGAGGCATCCCTAAAGTGATCTATGGGCAGATCTAGTGAGGGACACTGAGTGGAGATGCATTAAAGCATTTGCTTTAACCAACTCTTGCTCTAGGTCAAAAGGAAACAGACTTAAGGCCTTACCTGATAAAAGCAATTATCTTAACATTGCTCTCCGGACCCCAAATGGGTAAGCTTGTGGGCTTGAGGAAAATAATGTATTTGTGAGTGCATCTGTTGAGGGTTAACAAAGAAAGCCTTTTCTCATCCCCATGGGGGGAAACCATCTTTAGGCTGTTAGCACACACATCTGAAAGTTCAATGAACTTCTGTTAGTTGCTATGCCAACCAGCAGAAGACCTGTCCAGATATGAATTGATCACACAAATAAAATCTCCCCAAAGATGATGCTTGTTTGGCTTAAGGGCACAGTCTTTGTAACAACCCTTGACAAATCATAGGGCTGTCTATTCAGAGGATTTATTTAGACCACTGTGCAAATTTCCTTAGCTGTTATAAAACTGTCTGATACCCCACCCCCAATCCTGCCTGTGGGAAACTGGCCAAATATCACTGCAAGGAAACACCCTTTATCCAATGTCTTTCCAGAGTAGGTATGCCAAACAAAGTGGCACTGTGCTGTTTTTCCTTTGGGAAAGATTAGGGGACTGTAAGAGAGTAGTCTTAGTGTATCTTCCTGGAACTTGACATAAACTTCCATGGTTCAGGGTATAATCTTAACTAATTCATTTTCATTCTCTTCTCTTTCTCTATGATATGATCATAGAATCATAGCTTTTGAGCTGGAAAGTATCTTGTTATTCAGTCTTTTCATATTCAACTCTCTGTAGCTCCATTTGGGGTTTCCTTGGCAAAAATACTGGAGTGATTTATCATTTCTTTTCCCCACTCATTTTACAGATCAGGAAACCGAAGCAAAAGAGTGAAATGACTTGCCAGGATGAAAAAGGTAGTGTCTGATTTAAGATTTGAACTCAGGGAGATGGGTTTTCCTGAACCCAGGCAGCACACCTGTTCCACTTAGCTGCCTTATTATCATAGAGATCACTTACTGCAATACCTTATTTTATACATGGAGAAAGTTAGGTACACTAAGTATAAGTGACTTACTCAGCATCTCACAGATAGATATCATCTGAGGCAAGAATTGAATCAGATCCTTTAAATTTCGAGTCCATCATGTTCTCCACTGTACAATATGTCCTCCTTATTCACCATCTAAAAATAATTTACTTCCTTCAAACCATTTTTTTTCTCCTGAGATCTTTTTTCCTTCGTGATTTTCTAAGGACCTCCCTCATGGGACACCTGAGAGAATGAGTGAAATTATGGGTCTGGAAAGATTTTAATCATGCTTTTTTCTTCCAGGTTTGTTACTCATCCACTTGTTTCACTTCCTTCTCATCCCTCCAGGAAATTTAAAGAGAGAAGAACTATTAATAGGTGCAAATATAAAGACTTTAAGGGGCTAAGCTCTACCTCTAGGCCTTCATTCCACCTTCCACATGAAAAAAATTAGTTATATTGGAAAGATTTGACTGCTGTGACCAACAGTCACTATGCTGCCCACCCATACTTAAGATTGTCACAGACTTTATTTTTCCCTTTGGTTTTACAAATTATTATTATCACTATTATAAGGCCATTAATTTCAACCCAGGTGGTGACTCCCAGTTAAAAATGTCCCTACTAGGGGTAATCAAAATGACTCGTCCTTGGACTCATAACCATCAGTAGTCAGAGGCAGTGCTTTAACCAAGATCTTCCTAAGTCTGAATAATGGCTTATGTATTCACTATGCTATATTACCTTGGTTTAAATATAAAGGCAAGGTTTTTCATTGGGGAAAGAAGTGTTGGATATTGGAGAATGAAGAAAATCAGATAATAGAATTTTGATTTGGGATAACAGAAATTTGATTTGGGAATATCCTTCATTTTTCTAAATGAGGAAAGCAAGCCTAAGGATGATAAGTGATTTTTCAAAGACAAAAGGAATTAGAAGTAAAATTGGAACTAGGATTTTCAAACACAAGAGCTGAGGTTCTTTTCATTGTAATATTCTTCCTCCTTACTAGAGAAGTCAAACAGAGGCTCCAAGCCTTAAAAAATGGCATTCTGAGAGTTAGTACATATCCCAATGGGTTTCATTTACATAGCAGTAATTTATTTCCTTAATAGAACTCTGTTTCCAAAATGTAAAATTCTAGAATTTGAGTATCACTAAAGATTGAATAGAACTCTCTCTGCCCATTTAATTTATTTAGTCAATTAATAAACTTTTCATAAATGCTTACCATGTGCCAGGTATAATGTCAAGTGCTGAGGAAAAGATAAAAGAGAGTTATTGCATGTGTTTAGGATGCTGAACTTGACTATTAGGAAGCTTGGGTCCAAAAAGCACTTCTGAGAATTTCTTTGTCACCATGGTAACTCATGCAACTCTTCAAAGTCTCAGTTTCCTCCTTTCCCAAATAGCAATAACAACAGCATCTATTCCAAACTCAGATGAGATAATGTATGGAACCACTTTGTGGATTTCAAAGCACTATATCTAGATTATTATTTTTTTGTTTATTTTGTTTTGTGTTTGTTTCAAAGGCACTTGTAATTTTATTGATCTAAGGAATCCACAGGAAGGAAACATCTACCAATGCAAGTAAGGATCCTTTTGGTACTTTGTCTTCTCTTCCACTTTCCTGGGGGCACTGAGAGTTGGTTTGAGAGAAGTAAGGCCCAATGATGTTAAGTCATTTTTTTCAAAGTACTATAATTCCAAAGTACTGCTAGGGTAGAATGACCCTAAGTTGACTTGACCAGTGTCACAAAGCCAGCATTAATCAGAAGTATGACTTTAAGGCTAATTCTCAATACACTGGGCCACAGTTGTCTCTAAAGAGGTCAGCTGCTTTTTTATGTCTGATAGTTACCGTTGAACTTAACTTAATTAGTCCTCCCTGAATGGGAACTACTATGTTTGGTAGAACCTGGATTGGCTAGCATTGCCTGAGAATTCAAGCTAACTTCTACACTAATGCAGCATTACTGAAGAGATTTGCAGAAGGCAGTGACAAAGCTAATTGATTTTACAAATTTAACTTCTTTCATAAATTGAGGTGCAGAGATAACTGTAAAAATATGTATGCATATATTGCATTTAACCTATACTTTAACATATTTAACATGTATTGGTCTACCTGCCATCTGGGAGAGGGGGTGGAGGAAGGAGGGATAAAGTTGGAATAGAAGATCTTGCAAGAGTCAGTGCCTAAAAATTACCCATGAATATGTCTTGTAAATAAAAAGCTATAATAAAAAAATTAAAAATAAATAATTTGAGGGGCAGGATAGATCCAAAAGAAATAATGTGTACTAAGAAAACTTCAAAAGTTAAACAGGATTAGTCATTTCATGACTCAGTTTCTTCATCTGTTGAACTAAAGTTCTTTCCAGTTCTAAGTCTATGATAGACATATCATTATATGTCTATATATGCAAATGACAGATGACAGCTATTATTGTGTGTGTATTTTTTGTTTTTTTTCTAGTGTAGTAAGTTTATTTATTTTTAACACATTGTTTTATAAATCATGCAGGAAGAGAAAAATCAGAGCAAAAGGGAAAAATCATGGGGGAGATTAAAAAAAAAACAGAAAAAAAAAGAAGTGAACATAGTATGTGTTGATTTGCCTTGTCTCCTTAGTTCTTTTTTTCTGGATGCAGATGGCATTTTCTGTCCAAAGTTATTGAGAATGCTTTGGATCACTTGAACCACTGAGCAGCCCCAAGTCTTTCATAGTTGATCATCACACATTCTTACTGTTATTGTGTACAATGTATGTCTGGTTCTGATTGTTTTGCTCAGCATTGGTTCATGTAAATTTTTACAGGCCTTGCTATAATCAGCTTGTTCATCATTTTTTAAAGAACAATAATATCCCCTTACATTCATATACCACACCTTGTTCAACCATTCTCTAATTGATGGGCATCCACTCCTTTTCCAATTCTTTGCTTGTGTGTGTTTATTTTACAAGGCAATCCACTATACTGAGAGAAAATTCCATGAAACCATGTTGCCTACTTCAATAATATTTACATGTTTTACAGATTGCAAACTGATTTATAAATATGAATTCCTTTTATCTTCACAACAATTCTGGAAGATAGATGATATTATCATCATTGTATAGGGGAAGAAACTAAGGCAGGTCAGAGGCAAAGTGATTTGTGTCTTATCACACCTCTGGCAAATGTCTGAGGCTGGATTTGAACTCCAAATTTTCTGATTTTTGGATCACTGCTCTATCCACTTCATTACCTAACTAGCTAAGATTCAGAGCCAATTTCCTGAGAAAATATTTAAATTAAGAAGTTTTCTGGATAGGAAAAGTTCTGAGAATATCTCTAGATATTTTTTTCAAATCAATGAAACAGACTCACTTCATTTGAGTTATATCCATTGTAGAAGAATGAATCAGGTTCTAGGTAGGTATTCTTTAAGTGAAGTCAACAAGTAACTTCAATCAAGTCACCAGAATAGACAGCATGATTTAGTATCCTTTTATTGTGTGTAATGAATATTTTTAAACAGATTGGTCTGTCTTTGAATTACTGTCTATTCATGTCACTAAATGATGCACACTTTGGGGCTTTAGTGGAGGGAATAGTCATCAGATTGAATGATGTCAATGATGCAAGTGTTTGTTTCCTATTCAAGACTAATCTGTATCATGAGTTGTTTTTCTGAAATGGTCATAGTTGGGGAGGTAGGGAGTGTTCATTGTACTGAGATGGCACAGAAGTTTGTTTTGCACTAGAGCTCTGACTTGCCAGCTTTTGATCAAAGCTCCATTTCAGTGAATTTATTCCACTAGATGGCTCTATAGTGTCAAGACTATATCTTCCAGAATGTAGTAGAATGGGAGTGGAGTTAGCTTACTAATCTTTATCCACTGCCATCTTCCTCTGCTTGACCCTCCCACTCAACCACACACAATGCTTCATTTTTGCTTATATTCTTTTTCTCAGAGTGGGTTATTATGTCTAGGGTCCAAAATATCCAGACTGATCTTTTCTTCTTCTAATTATAAGGGATCTGCTCCTGGAAAAACTCATCATATGTTCTCAGGATAAAATGAATGAATTCTTTCTTTCCCCACTCCCCCATCTTAAATTTTTCAGTCTTACTTGCCATGCTTTTTGGTAATTAGAGAGTGTACCATTATGAAAACAGATCAAAGAGCACAGGTTAAAGCCTGAAGAATAATCAAATGTAGTGTGGGAAAGCAATTTACTGAGTACCCTCTTTATTTGGACTCCAAAAGAACTGAGTTAAAATTTCAGGATTTAGATTTGAGAGGTAATTCTTGCTTTATTTGACTTAAGGTGAAACATAAATTTCTAATTTGGAAAGTTGGGTCTGGCAACTCTCATCAGAATATCTCATCATATCTAAAAAATGACAATAGATATTAAACAACCAAAAACAATTGGTGAAACCTCACTACCATCATTGGCCTGACCTAGCTCAGATATGGTCAACCAAAATTCAATTATGGTCATATTGACTCAATCATGAGGCTCTCTATGATTAGTATTGTGGTTTGTATAGAAAGGAGGTTGAGGGCAGGGCTCTGAGACTATTTGGATTCTAATTCTATCAGCTTTCCCCTCTTGTTTCCATTCAGGTCCTAACAGTATTTTTCTTTTGTTTTCAAAAGAGTCATGTGCTATTGGGACTTCCTTTGTATACCAGAAAACAGAATAAGGGCAGGTATATATGGCGTGTGAAAGAAATAGAAGAAGTGTGAAATTTGCCAAAGGAGAAAGAGAAAATAAAAACATTTAGACAATAGAAGAAACATCCAATAAGAGAAAGAATACAAAAATATTATTTATTAGTAGTAGAGAAGCACCACAAGAAGGAGAATGGAAGTAAGTTACAAGATCGGAAATGAGAAGTAGTCACAAGGAGCCAAGGAAGATTACTTGATTGAGACATCAGGAGATAGAAAATCTTATCTCCTTTCCCATCAGGTTGTTTGGACTACTATGATGAAACCTACCTGTATTGACATACATGACCCAAAAAACAAATCTTTTTAGAAAAGCACATTAATATGCCTTTGAGGGAGAGAGAAATATAACAAGCATTGATCTTCTCTGAATGGAACGGTTCCTCAGAAGTGAAAATCTGTTATAACCTCTGTTTTAAGTGGTACTTAGTATTGGACTCAAGGGATAGGAAAACCTGGGTTTGATTCCTGCCTCTGAGATTACTGGCTATTTGATGTTACTTAATCTTTCTAAGATTCATTTTTATACCCCAATTTTGTTTGTTTTGTTTATTAATTTTTTGATTCTAATGGCTCTAGGAATGGCCTGATTATGTGATATGGTGCTGCAGAAATCCGATGTTTTTGTACATGTAATGTCAGTCCCTGGTGATGGTCACCAGTGCATTTGGCTTAGACAATTTATCTTTTATTATCTTTTGGCCATTTAACCTGTCATTCACTCTCTTTGCTTCTAATCTTAAGTTTACTGCTCTTTGGAAATGAGTGTCGTTATAAAATACTTATAAAGTTTTGCAATATTTTTGAAAGCCCTTGTGTTATTAAAATTAAATTCAGATTTGGACTCACATTTCAGAATATTGGCCTACAGCTACCATTTTCTGGATCACATGTGTCTAGTACACTGAGGATCATCTGTACGCAAAGGATGAAGTGGCATGAGTAGGAGAAGATCGGGATGATATTTGAGAGTGTGGGTTGGGCTGATGAAAATTCTGGGCTATTCAAAGTTTTTTTGAGTTCACAGATGATTATTTTTTTAAAAATCTCTTGCCAAGCCAAATTTAAGGTGGGTGGTATGCTCAAATTATCCTTTTTTTTTCTTCCTTCCCATATGTCTCCCTATTATTTCCTCAATACTGGCCAAGATATCAACTGACCAATATGAAGTATTAAGACTAGATGAAAAAAGAGGTAAATGTTGCCTGGGCGTTCTCACGGATTTCCCTGTTTCAGCATTGTTCCCAGTGGGTGGGAAATCAATTCTGACATCAATTGTTGAGCAGAGTTTCACTGTATTGGAAACACTAATTATATTTTTAAATAAAGGAAATGTCTTAGCTGTTCATTGAACTGTTTGTCTATTAATAATATAAATTTTACATAACTGAAAGATGTATTTTTGAGGTGAGACCCTGCTTGGATCAGATATTTCTTATATTTTAACCCTATTTCAAAATGTGTTATTTTTCCTCTGACTCATAGGATAAAAAGCAAGATCTTGATTTTCAAGATCATCTAGCCTAACTTCCAACCTGAACTTAGACTTCTCTTCTACAACATCCCAAACAATTTGAGCATTCATTTCTTGTTTATATATTTTCAGTGACTGGGAATGTACTATTTAGTAAGATAACTGGGTCCACTACTTAATAGCCCTAGGATTTTGTAATTTCTTTGTCTCTGAAACTTCCATTTATTGGTCTTAGACTACCATTTAAGGTGACACAATGTTAGTTTATTCCTTCACAAGAATCTAAAATATTTGAAGATAACTATTCTATTCCTACTGCATCTTCCATTTCTAGACTATGTAACTCTATGTTTCTTCAGCAGTTCCTCACTTGATATGATTTCTACATTCCTCAACATCTTCATATACCCCATCTGGGCAATATTTGTAAAGAAGAAGCCAATAACTAAATACAGTGCTCTCGATTGGACTCACTACAAAAATTCTATAGAAGTATGAATATAATCTCCCTTCACTGATATCTTCATCATCCTATTGATAATTGAAGTAAACTAAAATTAAATTTCCAGGTTTTTTTTTAATTAACTGCTTGATTTTGTACTGGTCTTTTAAAATGACTTCAATGGAGCATGCTTATCTAATTAGGGACAACACCAAAGTAGATAGAAAAGTTAGTATCTTAGATACAGGATCAGGATTTGAAATATTCTTATCAGGCAGAAAGAATAGATAGAAATTGCAAAAGATGGAAAATGTTCTTCAATGATGCTGAAATCAAGTGCTTAAGACTTCATGAGTCCCCATTTTATCCCACAAAAGATGCTCTCAGATGTAGATTTTGGTCATTGGTTATGTTTAATGTTAAGTTCTCTCTTCATTGATTTCCCCCAACCAAGGCTGAAAACTCGGAATCCTTAATTCAAGTCTCACTATTTAGTTCTCACAATTGTAAAAGAGTAAAATATTGCTGAGGTAAGGAATAGAAATGAAACTATAAACACTTAACTATAATTTTTATTAGTGTGATATTTTAAAAACTCTCACATTTTTAGGTGACTACAAGGTTCTTCTTGTTCCTTTTCCCCTTTCCCATCACAGAATACTTTGGGATTCAAATTACTGTAGCAAAATTACTCTTGTGCTATTTTCTCTCCCATTTAGATTATAAGTTCCACAAGAGCAAGGACTGTTTTACTTGTTTTATTTTTGTCCATAGTGCTTAGCATAATCTAGCATACATAATAAACAATAAATATTTGTATTCATCCTTCCATCCATTACTTCATCCATTTATTCAGTCATTTCTGACTCAAGAATGAATCAAATGATTATCTACAATTGGATGGTACCCCCAGATGCTCCCAGGAATAGGAGTTGAGATTTCAGTCAAAGTCTACACCTAGGGTACTCAGCCTCGCCATCCCCCTGTGCTCTGCAATCAATCTCTCTGCATGAGGCTCCCAGGCATGGAATGTGCCTCTAAGTAAATCAAGTGTTACTCTCCCATCCCCACCAGTAGTGGAAAGCTTGCCTCTTCTTTTCCTAGAAACATTTTTAACATCCCTCTCTTTCTCATATTGGAAAAGGATAAAGAAGAAAATTACATGGGCTTTCCCTGCATCCTGAGGAGATGTTGGATTTACCTTGAATAGTAAGGAAATATAACTCATTGTAAAATAAAATAACCACAACTGTTCCTTCTAACTTTAAGACATGATCTTATAATCTATCACCATGAGGCTAGAAGGAACTTATTCATATGACTTTGACTATAGGCAAGGGGTTGCTTATACCTCAGTTTCCTCAACTATGAAATGTAGTATTTAAAACTAAGCTGTCTCCCAGGACTCTTCCTGCTTTGAATACCTTGATCTTAAACCACTGTCACTGATATATGCATGGAAAACAAGAATTTGAACAAGATAAATATGCTTCATCTTATATTCAGTGTGAGAGAAAAATCCCTTCTCAAAAGAAACAAGGGGCAAGAACAAAAAAAAAAAAGTTCGCCTACGTGGTACCAACTTTCTTGCTATCATTCAAATATTAAGATATTTTCAAAGACTTTGTCACTACAATGAATTTGTTTCACATCTAAAAAACATTGTGTAGATGGATCTTTATGATATGTTTCAATGACAATCCCTTACATTCATTCATCTGTTTATGTATTTATTCATGTCTGAATTGTGGATTCTTTTTAGGATGTAACAATAGTAAACAAATATTTAAATTTAATTAATATTTAAATTAAATTAAATTGAAATTGAAATATTTCAAAGAGAAAAGAGGTTAAAAATCAAGTAAACCTTTATTTTTCTTATAGATAGAACTACCCCCTATCTATTGAAAGCCTATTTTGATACTGTTACTCAGCACTATATGAGAATTTTAAAGTCAGTTATTCAAAATAGCATCATCTGCCCTCAGAGATCATCATGGGAATGACTCCAAACTCTGTCTGCATATGGGTATTTTCTTTAAGAAGTCTTTGAAACTCATTATTAATTACTGAGATAGGAGTCCATAATGTAACTTTAATTAAATTGCCCTTCCAAAAAATACTACTATCAATAAAATTCAGAATTTAAAAAAACAGCTAAACCAATAAGTTTGAAAGCCAAACTAAATAATTCTGTAAACTATAGGGTATGATTGTAGATCATCTGGGCCACAGATCATTCCTACATATATGACATTAAAAACATTTTTAATTTAAATAATAGATGAATCTGTTTCAGGGGCCTGAGCATGCATCTCTGCCACAGCCTGAAGATCTGATCATCTTAAATAATATTTTCAATCTGTGGAGAGGTTATTGGTGTTCAGAAGCAATTTGGAGATTCCAAGTTCATACATGAGTAAATGGGTCAAACAATAATTACTCCCCTTGATTGTTTCCATTTCAGAAATAGCCTTGCCTTCCCACTCGGAGAGCTTCTGCCCTCGTACCCTGCTCAGTGGATTTTGGACCAACTTGACTGCCTCAGCCATTCTGCTGTGGCAATTAACATTTCATTAGATGCTGCCTGGGTAATTAACAGCACAATCCAAACAAGGATTCCCTGCTTTCTTTTCTTCTGAGCCTGGCCAAGCAATTCTCATTCATATATTCTCTCTCTCTCTCTCTCTCTCTCTCTCTCTCTCTCTCTCTCTCTCTCTCTCTCTCTCTCTTTTCCCTTTCTCTCTCTCTTTCTTCTTTCTCCTCTCTTTCTAGCTCTCTCTCTTCTCTTATTTCCTCCTCCCTCTATTTTTTTCTTTTCCCTGAATAATTTTAATAAAATTCTTTCTTCCTCTTCATTGCTCCTCTGCTTCAGCACTTATGCATTGCTAAGGATAAAATTGATTCTTTTTTGATTGGAAAATGAAAGAAAAAATCAATTAAGTCTCTAATTAATTGTTTTATTTGAGGATTTTGCAATGTTCATTTTGATCCATTCCATTTTTTAAATTAAGAAATTCTGTATTCCTAAACTATCCTTATAGAAGAATGACTCATGGTATTTATTCATATTTTGACCCACAATGTCATTTTCACTTTAATGCCAATGGTTCATTTCCTCTTTGGCTCCTTTCCCTCCCTTCATAAATTCTTATGGTCACCTAGAGCTGGCAATGAAGCACTAGACAAAGGAGAAAAGTTATATCTTTATTTTCAAAGTTCCCTGATTTCATCGGTATGGCTACTTCATCTTCTGTACTGATCACAGAACTCCCAGGGATGTGTAATATATGTGTGCGTGCCTGTTTCTGTGGTTTGTGGAAATAGTTTTATGGCCAAAAATATCACATGTTGGTTAATTTTTTGTCAATGAACTTCTCCTTAGTTACTTAAGTTAGGTTAGTTTCTTAAATGATACATGACTTGTAATAGGTCCTGGACTCAAAATTGCTGGAGCTTAGCAGGTCCTATCCTTCACACGTGTTGTCAAACTATCCTATTAGTTATCTTCCAATCTTGTTCTGTTTTCTTCTTCTCCTTCACATTAGTCAAGTCATTTATATTTTGACTATTTCATGGCTTAATAAACACCAGCACTTTTTTTGGTAAAGTGGATAGTGTGCTAGAATTAAAGTCAGAAAGACCTGTTTTTGGATCCTGTTTCAGTTACTTAAGAGATACATAAACTTGGATAAAGAACTTAAGCTCTCTCGGTCTATTAAAAAATGAGGGCTTTGCATTCAGTCTCAAGATCATTACAGTTGAAAATTCCTGATCCTATTATTCGTAGGCCTAGAACAGAAGGGTCAAAAACAAACACATGGTCCATAGAGTGTATGCAATTTGCAATACACCTGATTGTAGCCCAAACTATATTCAAATGTATGTGGGAAATATTTAACAAAATAAATAAAAATACTATGAAATGTAGATAATATTTCATTTAATATGTAATCTACAGGGATCGTTATTGCTCAATATTGCCTCATTCTATTTGAGTGTGTTACTCTTGAGAACTTTAAGATGAATGTTTTATCGTGTATTATAGAGAGAAACTACTTGCTGGTAAACCAGCCAATCATTCTAAGAAATTTCTTAGGCCATGGTCTAATCAGAATGATTATAAGTGCTTAGAATAGCTCAGAACAGATTATTTCCATAACTAAATAGTTACAAAATCTCAAAAATATTCTTAAAAAACTCCATGGGTCTAACTGTAACAGAGCCAGGTTTTTGACATTGAGTCAGCTATGAGATCTATTTTTCTCTACTATCCCTGTTGTGTCTGGCACATAGTACTCTGTACATTATTCATAGTATGTAAGTACAGAGTAGGTGCTTAATAAATGCTAATTGATTGACTAGATACCTGGCAGGTACCAATATTTGCATGCAAAAGGCAAACTTTTCTAACAATAGTTTACATATCAGAATTTATAAAAGCCAGCTGTTAGTTTTCTGCGGTCAGAGCTGTTTAAACAGCTCTTTCCATGGAAGAGTGAATTTGTGTTGTTTTGTTTTTCTTTTGAAGAGCTTCTCTATAATTAGGTGGATTTTTATTAGGCCTTTTTTTAAAATTTTTTTTTCAAAATGGATGACCATCATGCAAATGATTTAATCAGAAAACTAAACTGGCAGTTGAAAATATAGTAAATGATGACAATTCTTTCACCATCCTCAGCAATCAAAACTTTCATTTAGGAATAAATGACAAAAAGTTTGGTTGTCTCCAATGTCTATAGACTGCTGCTCTTTAGTGTTGTGATCTGGAATCCTCTTTTTTTTTTTTCTCCTATTTTTATTTACCAGTATATTTGAATAGAAGGCCTACATGTGGCCAGTATACCAATGTTAGAAGGGACTTAGAAAGTTGAGTCCTACCTACATCTGAATATCCCCAATAAAGCATATACAAGTAATTGTCAAGTTTCTGTTTTAAGGTCTCTAGTGAAAGGAAACTAGTGAGATTCCAAAACTTCTCTTCTTTCCCCAAATGTTGTATTATAAGTTTTAAAGCCTAATATCCGCAGTTTTCTTCAAATAAAAGATGATCTGGTAATATGATGGAAGCCTGTAAAAATTGTCTCAAACTCTGTTTCCAGTTTTGTTTTGTTGTCATTCATCAACTGGTTAGTATACCAACCATGAAGAAGTGTTGATATATAGAAAATATATTAAGCTTATTCTTCTTGGTCCCAGGAGACAGAACTAGGGTTAGTGGATATGAAATATAGGGAGAAATGTGGTTTGGTATAAGATAAGACTTCCTAACTATCCCAAAATGAAATGGGAAACCTTGAGGAGTAGTTAGTTCCCCATCATCAGGTCTAGGTTAGATTAGAGATGACCTCTGAAGATCTTTCCAATTGAGAAATTCTGTGCCTTGACAAATGTGCCTGATACAGTTATTCCAGAATTATTAGAAGTAGGAAATTATAGAGAATAGTTAATGGAACCCTCCCCATTCTCCAGCTGCAATACTGACCAGTTTTAAAGTCTCTTCCTCCTGTTAAAGTGGGATGAATGGTATCAAATTTTGAATCATCTAGAATACATCTGCTGGTTTTGAAGAAGCTTTGAGATAAGAAAATACAGCCTAATCCATTCAGCATTCCTGATTAAAAAGTGATTCCTATTTTAATTGAAATGATCTCCATTAACAGCTGCTAGGTGAGTTGGGAGAATGTGGGTGGATGCTCAGATCTGCACAACAGGAAACTGCTAAAGGCTAGATTCCTTTCTGTTTATTTATACTTTGGGACAGGTAGGTAGTGCTATAGAAAAAATGCCAGGACTTAAATCTTTGACTCATCCCTCTGAGTTCAAATCCAGCCTCAGATCTTTACTGGCTGTGACTAATCTGCCTCAGTTTCCTCATCTGTAAAATGAGTAAAAGGAAATGGCAGAAAATTTCAGGACATTTGCCAAGAAAATGTCAAAGTGATCATGAAGTAAAGAAATTGAATATTTAATATAATACGCTCCTGAAGCAATAGAAATGTCATAAAAATATTTATGTATCAATATGAAAATATTTGTTGAGTTCCTACTGTGTGTAGCTCAGTATATTAATTGCTGTTGTAGATACAAAGTGTTGTTAAGGCAGTTTGTGCCTTTGTAGAACACAATAGACCTTTTTTTTTTCTGCACACTAGATCAATTCTAAACTTCCTTTCCCATTTATTATAAGCTATGAATTAGAGTATTACATAGGGAAGTGTTGGGTGCAGTCCTATAAGAGAAATTTTCAATCAGATAGCAAATCAGAGAAGGCTGTCTGGAAGAGATGACTTTGAAAGGAGATTTTAAAAACTGAGCAAGAATATGTTTGGGAAGTTAGATCAAGTTAGTTCATAAAGGTAGCTTGTCATGACAGGAAAAACTTATTTTTTCAGACTTCATGGAGCCAGAGATATTTTGTATAAAATGCCAAAAATATAGAGAAAGAAAATAATAGAAATGCTTCGGGACTGCCATCTTTTACAAAGTTAAGAAAATGGAAAGAGAAAGGTAAAAATCCCTTGTTGTAAAAACAAGATTATATTCAGCTTTTTGAAAATATAATTGAATGTTTGGAAAGATTTTGATTATTTTCTTCAACTGAATCATAGGCCCAGGTTTATACACAGTACTGGAAAAGATGTTAGAGATCACACTACCTCAACTTTATATATAAGAAAACTGAGGATCAGGGGAAGGAAATAACAGTTCAAGGTTGCTTAGAACATGACAAAGAAGAGCCTAGAACCCAGACTCTTACTTCATTGAAGATCTCTCAACTCCCCTGAAAGAGGTTGCTGTGTCGGAGAGTAGCTAATTTTTGTTGTAACCCTAGGTCCTTTGCCTTGAAGAATATGGTATTCCAGGCTCTCTGATCCTTTATTGTACAAGCTGCCAGATCCTGAGTAATCCTGACTGTTGAGCTTTGGTTTTTGAATTATTTTTGTCTGGCAGCTTACTATATTTTTTCCTTGAGATTGTAGTTCTGGAATTTTGTAACAATGTACCTTGGGGTTTTCCTTGTGGTATCTTTAAATGAGTATGCCCTACTCTGTTTCTAGAATATTGAGGTAATATTCCTCAATAATCTCTTGAAGAAAGCCTCTTTTTTTTCTTTTCCTTTTTTTTTTTTTTGGTCATGGCCTTCAGGTAGGCCAGTAACTTTTACATTTTCTCTTTTGGATCTATTTTCCAGGTCAACTGTTTTTCCAGTGAGTTATTTCATATTTTCTTCCATTTTTCCATTCTTTTTAGATTGTTTGACTGATTCTGATTATCTCGTAGAGTCATTAATTTCCATTTGTCCTGTTCCAGTTTTTAATGGGCAATTTTCTTCAGTTAACTTTTGTATATCTTTTTTCTATTTGGTTAATTTTACTTTTGAATATGTTGTTTTCTTCAGTGGATTTAAAAAAATTGCATTTGGTCAATTGTATTTTTTTTAAGGAGTTGTTTTCTTAAGTCAATTTTTCCCTTCCTTTTCCAAGCTGCTCATTCTTTCTTGAATATCTCTCATTGCTTTTCTCATTTTTCTTTTACCTCTTTTATTTGCCTTTAAAGTTTTTTATGAGCACTTCCAAGAAACCTCTTTGGGCTTGAGACCAATTCATATCCTTCTTTGAGATTTCTTCTTTTGTCCTTGTATGAGGTGGTGTTTTGATCTTTCTTGTCACCATAATAGCTTTCTATAATCATGGTTCTTTTCTGTTTCTTGCTCATTTTGTTTTCTTTTAGTATTTTCTTTTTTATTTTTATGGTTGAGCTGTGCTCCTGGTTACCCCAGGGGGAGCTGTTACAACCTTCTTGTAGCTCTGAAGCTTGACTTTGAGCAAAGGCCCCCCTGTGTTTGCAGAGGATAGCAGCGCCTGCTATTTTCAGGAAACAGCCTGGTTTTTCCAGTTTGTATTCTGAGTTTGGATTGAAAGCTGCCCCCCTGCTGTGCTTCTCTGTTGAGCCATTACTGAGAGTCTTAGATGCTAATTTGCTGTGATTAAAATCTTCTCACTGTCTTTACCAGAGTATATCTAAATTGGGCAGACTGCCCTTTTCACTGTAGTTAGACTGACCTTTTTTTTTTGGTTTTTCCAGTTTTTCTTGAGTTTGAGAGGGGTTTCATTCCACCAGACTCTAGTCAGAGGCTTGATTTTATATGATTTGTGAGGGAAACTGGGAGAGCTCAAAATGCTTTCGGTCTTTATTCTGCTGCCTTGGCTCCATTCCCAGTTGTGAATTCCAAGATACATTCATTGTTGTAAGACTTTGTGCTTCAAATTTTTCTCCCTCTCTCCCTTACTTTCTCTCTCCCCAAGATAGAAAATAATCTGGTATAGGTTAAATATGTTATTTGTATTTCCTTATAAAGATACATATATATTGTCTTTTCCATTAAAAGGTAAGACCTTTAAAAAGAAATTAATTTTCGTTCCTTCCTTTCTTCCTTCTTTCCTTTCTTCCTTCCTTCTTTCCTTCCTTTTTCTTCTCCCTCATATTGAGAAATGTCCTGAATACAGTAAGTGTCTGATACAGATTCCTTTGTTTCATGATTGATTGTGCCAAATTATTTATCATACAGGTTACAGAGTAGAAGCCACAATCTAGTCCTTCTGACTCCCAGGATATTTTATCCATCTTGGTTCCAAATTTTGGGAAGGTTATTGATAAGCTAGAAAGCATAGAGTGAAGGGCAGTCAGTATAGTTGAAGGAATTGAATATGTTTTGCACCCAAAATGATGCCATTTAAAGGTCTCATTTCTAAAATATATAGGGAATTGATTCAAATTTATAAGAACCCAAGCCATTTTCCAATTGATAAATGATCAAAAGATATGAATAGACAAATTTTAGATGAAGGAGTTAAAATCATTTCTAATCATATGAGAAGGTGCTCCAAATCACTACTGATCAGAGAAATGCAAATTAAGACAACTCTGAGATACCACTACACACTTCCAGATTGGCTAAGATGACAGGAAAAGATAATGACCAAATGTTGGAGGGAATGTGGAAAAACTGGGACACTGATACATTGTTGGTGGAACTGTGAACCAATTCAGCTATTCTGGAGAGCAATTTGGAACTGTCTTCAAAATGTTATCAAACGGTATATACCCTTTGATCCATCAATGTTTCTACTGGGCTTATATCCCAAGGAAATCTCAAAGGAGGGAAAGGGACCCACATGTGCAAAAATGTTTGTGGCAGCCCTTTTTGTTGTGGCAAGAAACTGGAAACTGAATAGATGACCATCAGTTGGAGAATGGTTGAATAAATTATGGTATATGATTGTTATGGAATACTATTGTTCTGTAAGAAATGACCAGCAGAATGATTTCAGAGCAGTTTGGAGAGACTTACATGAACTAATGCTAAGTGAAGTGGGCAGAATAAGGGGATCATTGTACATGGCAACAGCAAGATTTTATGACGATCAATTCTGATGAAAGTGATTATTTCCAACAATGAGATGATTGAGGCCACTTCCAATGATCTTGTGATGAAGAGAGCCATCTATACCCAGAGGGAGAACTATGGGAACTGAGTATAGATCACAACATAACATTTTCACTCTTTTTGTTGTTGTTTACTTACATTTTGTTTTGTTACTCATTTACTTTCCTTTTTGATCTGATTTTTCTTGTGCAGCAAGAGAATTGTATAAATATGTTTACACATACTGGATTTAACATATATTTTAACATGTATAACATATATTGGATTGCTTACCATCTAGGAGAAGGGGTGAGAGGAAGGCAGAAAAAATCTGAAATACAAGGCTATGCAAGAGTCAATGTTGAAAAATTATCCATGCATTTGTTTTGAAAATAAGAAGCTTTAAAAATTATATATATATATATATACATATAATAAAATGAGACCATTTAAAATAGCTAAATTAAATATATATAATAGTATTTAGTGAAACAAGATTTATAATTGTTCTGTTTGCCCCCAGAGGGCAAAAATCAAAATAATGGGTTTAGACACAGAGAGGCAGATTTAAGTTTGATCTATGCCTATCACTTAGTAACAATTATATCTCTGTAAAGTGGAGTAGGCTGTCTCCAAGGGAATCAAGACCCCTCACTAGACAGCCTCAAGGAAAGTATAACTACTAACTTATCAAAAATGCTATCAAGGAGATTTTTATTCAGGTGTGGGATCTAGATGGCCTTAGGTCGTTTCCAATTTTACAATGATGTTCTTTCCTTACAAAACCATACAATATGTCCAAAAATGAAAAGAAGATACATATTAAGCACAGGGTTGGAAATGATACTGGAAATATTCAGTTCCTCCATTCTCATTTGAAATATAGGGAGGCTGAGAGCTGGCAAATTTAACTGACTTACCCAAAATCCCATAGATAAGTATATGTCAAGCAAGGCTTTGAAGCTGGATTTTCTGACCCCAAGTGCAGGGATATTTTCCTTAGATCTCCTACTCTCTTCTCTCTGCAAGTTTCCAGAGCTAAAGCTGGTAGCAATCATGTAGGGGAAGAATTGCTGGAATCATCTTTGGTGAGATTTTTCTTGGGAAAATTGTGCGGCATATTTAACCAGTCGACCAAGAAACAACAGCTGCTTGTGTATGAAGCATCAGGAAAGCTGCTAAGATTTATACAATCTTTAGCATTCAACAGATTGCCAGCATTTATAGGAGAGTCTGATTACGTCTATGTTCTTATGCAGCCATAGAACCATATATATGCTAACTTTGTACCTGCCATGAAAAGAGAGAGGGTTCCCTCTCCAATTCCTCCATTGTCAAGCCCCTGCTTTTAGGATCTAAGCCACTGAGGCAGTGACATTTGGAAGTTGATTCATGCCCTGAAAATTGAAGATAATTAAATCTGTCTCTTCTTACATCAATATAGGGTAAGAATCTTGTCCATTGGCAAGAACTAATATTCCCATTTGTGTAGCCCTTTAAGGTTTGCAGAATACTTTTCTCATATGCAACCCTGTGCTGCTAGTTGCCTGTGTTATCACTCCATTTTACAGTTGAAGATCTGAAATTCAAAGAAATTAATTTGTACAGTCAAATAAGTAGTGACAAGCTCATGATTCAAGCTCAAATTTTGATATTAAATTAAGACACAGAATGGAAGATACTAGATTTTAGAGTGAAGGGATCAGGTTTCAGATTTCAATATTTCCAGTTGTCCTCACTATTGAATATGTCATACATACTTCCTAATCTAGTTAACCACTCTGGGTTTCAGTTTCTTCATGTGTGACATGAGAAAACTAATAAATAGTCACATAAGGTCCTATTCTAGCCTTAACCCATGGTGTTATAATATCCTGTACTGCAAAAAGGTAATTGATCTTAGTGTTCTTTGTTTCTGTATTTGCAATATTGCAATACTTGCAATTTGCAATAATGATATTCATTAACATATTTGGGTCATTTTTCCAGGATAGATCTTAAAGTGCCATCTCCCTGTCAAGTTGTTTTTTTTTTTTTTTTAAGCTTCCTTCTTCTTGCTATCCCATATATTGTAATTTTTTTTCAGAATTATAGTCTCAGTACTTCTTTCTTTACTCTCTCTGTCTCTGTCTTTGTCCTTGTCTGTTTCTTTCTGACTATCTCTCTCCCCAAGCTATCTCAGCTACAGCCACATATATTCTATGAACATATGCAAATGCTATCCACATCTGATTTCTAAGACCAAACTTTCTCCCCAAGCACCAGCACAATATTTCTAAGGTTTTTCTTCACTATCATCAGAAAGGTAGCAGAGCTCAGAACCTCAAACTTTTTTGCTCAAAATCTCTTCCTTTCTTCCCTATTTCTATTAATAACACTGTGATCTTCTTTATCCTCCAGGTTCAAAGACATTGTGACAATGCGTAATAACTCCTTTCTTTTCAATCCACATCTCCTTTTATTTAGAATATTTGTAATAGCCTCTCAATTGGTTTCATTGCTTAAAATCTCCCAATTCTCATTTCTTGTTGTTCATCTTATACACCCATCCTACTGATTAGATCAGTCCTTTTCCTCAAAAACCTGTTGTGGCTTGCAAATCTACTTCAGTGCTTCAATACCTGCATACTCTCATAAGCTTGAGTATTTCTTTTATGAATAAAAGCTGCAATCCATTTTTTAAAACTTTTCATTCTGTATATTTGATTCTTTATTAATTTATTAAACCAATGAATTTGGTAAACATCTAAAGGAATGTAAGCTATTTGGAAGAAGGGTAAGCATAGATCAGTACTTTGCATGTAGCAAGGATTTAATAAGCACTTATTGAATAAAGGAATTGAAAGGTCATGGATGCTGAATCAGGAGTTTTAAAGACACTACATTTTCATCATTTGTTTTTTTCTAAGACTTCTGAAAAAAAATTCAATATTGCTATCCTCTCAAAAGAGGCTCCTCCTAAACAATGTGTCCTTGTTACATGATAGGATCAGGACACAGGACACAAGACACAATAAAAAGATCTTTGGCTCTTGAGTCAGAGGAATTGAGTATAAATCCTACTTCTGATGTTTACTATCTGTCTGTTTTATATATATATATATATATATATATATATTCATTTATTGTTTAGTTATTTATTCATTTATTGATTTTTAAAAAAAAATATTTATTTATAAATAAAGGTTATTTAAATAACCTGTAAATTATTTAATCTCCCCAGACCTCAGTTTTGTCACAACTAAAAATGGGACTACTGAACTAAGATTGCATTTAAGCCTTTCAGCTCTGGACTTCTGCTTCTAATAACAGCTTTAGAGTTGGGGAAAAAAAAGAAAAACAACTTGTGTATTGGGATGCTATGAATAGAAAATTAAGATATCTCACACATACATACACACAAACAGATTTAAAGCGTCAGCCAAAGGCAGTCTTTTTACACACAGTAAGTCAATCAGATTTGATCATTAGCACCATAAAAATCGAGATGGAAGGGGGGGTAAAAGCAGTTTTGTTTTTTTTTTAAATTCAAGCATGCTTGAGGAATAAGATCAGAATGCAAATAGAATAAAATTGATTTCAGTCGAATTACTACTAGAGAGACATTGATGAGGTCAAATTGATTAAAATGAAAAAAAAAATCTGCCATAACTTTAGTTAACACTATTTGAAATTGACTTTGTCATACAATTCAGTTCTATGGAACTGCTTGTCATTCTGGATATTTTATATTGAATATTTTTTTTTTTGAAACTACATGTTTGGAGAATTGTGACCCTATAGTAATATTGGTCACATATTGCATTTAATGTTCTAGCAGTTGTGGTGAAGGAATTGAAGTCCTAATGGATTTAAATTAATGACTATGTTTGGCAGGAAACTACTTGGATTTAAGCAATATGTTGTTAACCGTATATTGGATCCTGGCACTTGCTATTTCTGTGGCCTTAGATAAGTCATTTTAGCTGTTTGAACCTTGGTTTTGAAGAAATTTTGGAATCTGACTTGATGATCTTTGTGGTCTCTTTCACTCACTATCCTATTATCCTGTGTGACTAAAAGATGTAACATTGTCAGAAAGGAACCAAGAAGACTGAATCTAAAGAATAAGGTACATATTGAAACCAAATCTAATATAGCACAGAACCATGAATGATAAGAAAAATTATCAACACTGGCTGGAACAAGGAAGAAAGAATCCAGATTTAAAAAAAAAAAAAAAAAAAAGGAAGAATCTTGGGACCAAGGAAGAGTTAAAAGAAATCACATCTCTTTGCATCATAGTAGAACATATTAAGTGCTTAGCTCAGAGAATAAAATCTAGAATGAGTTTACCACCAATAACTTAATAGTTTAAAGAATAAAAAGCAGTAGTCAACAAAATCATTTGGTACTGGATAAGAAACAGAGTAGTGGGCCAGTGGGATAGATAAGGTATGCAACACTCACTAGTCAGTAATCATAGTAATCTAGTGTTTGATAAACCCAAGGAATCCAGGTTCTAGCACAAGAACTCAGTACTTGACAAAAATTGTTGCTAAAATTGGAAAATAGTATGGCAGAAACTTGGCGTATAACAACATTACATACCCTATACCAAGATAAGGTCAAAACAAGTTCATGATATAGACATAAAGCTGATACTCTAAGCAAATTAGGAGAGTAAACGACAATCTAACTGTCAGATCTTTGAAGAAGGGAGGAATTCATGACCAAAAAAGAACTAGAAATATTATGAAATGCAAATTAAATAGTTTTATTTATATGAAATTAAAAAATTAGTTTTTGCACAAACAAAACCAAGATTAGAAGGGAATCAGAAAGCTAAGGTGGAGGAAAGGGGGAATTTACAGCTATGTTTTGGATAAAGGTCTCATTTCTAAAATATATTGAGAACTGACTCAAATTTATAACAATACAAGTCATTCTCCAACTGATAAATGATGAAAGGATATGAACAGAAAATTTTCAGATGAAGGATATTAAAGCTATTTCTAGTCATATGAAAAAATACTCTGAATCACTATTGATTAAACAAATGCAAATTATGATAACTGAAATACCACTTCACACCTTTCAGAGTGGTTAAGCTGACATGAAAAGATAATGATAAATGCTGTAGGAGATGTGGAATAATTGGGACACTCATGTCATTGTTGAAATGACAATCCAACTTTTCTGGAGAACAATTTGGAACTCAGCCCACAGGGCTATTAAACTGTGCATATCCTTTGATCCAGCAGTCTCACTACTGGGTTTGTATCTCAAAGAGATCATAAAAAAGGCAAAAGAGCTATATGTGTAAAAATGTTTATAGCAGCCCTTTTTATAGCGGCAAAGAACTAGAAATGGAGTAATTGCCCATCAGTTGGAGAATGGCTGATTAAGTCATGATATAGGAATATAATGGGATATTATTGTTCTATAAGAAATGATGAGCAGAGTGGTTTCAGAAAAGCCTCTGAAGAGTTATGTGAACTAATATTGAGTGAAGTGAGCAGAATCAGAAGAACATTGTACATAGTAACAGAAAGATTATGTGATGATCAACTATGATGGACATGGCTCTTCTAAACAATGTGATGTTTCAAGGTCATTCCAATAGACTTGAGGTACAAAATGTCATCTGTATCCAGAGAGAGAACTATGGACACTGAATATGAATCAAAATATTGTATTTTCACCTTTTTTCTTTTTTTTCTTTTAGTATTATTTTTCTTGCACAACATGACAAATAAGGAAATATATTTTTTAAAATTGCATGAATTTTAACTTATATCAGATTGCTTTCTATCTTGGGAAGGGGGAAAGTAAGGGAGGGAAGTAGACAAATTTGGAACACATTGTCTTTCAAAAATGAATGTTCAAAACTCTCTTTACATATATCTGGAAAGATAAAATACTATTGAAAAATTGTTAAAATAATTTAAAAGAGACACCAGACCAATACTCTGAAAAGGCAAAGTAACAGATACACAATTTTGATCTTGAAAATCATAGGATAGAAGAAAAGAGAGAGAGAGAAAAGTGTGTGTGTGTGTGTGTGTGTGTGTGTGTGTGTGTGTATAGATAGGTATAAGATATAGATGTAGATAGATATAGATATAGATAAATGTGGATAGGCAGATATAGTTATAAATAGATATGGATATAGATATATCTCTCTGTATATATTAATATATATTTATATTTTAATGCATATAATATATATGTGTTTGTATCTATATCTTTATAAATATGTAGATATATGAAGTAATGTTAGATCTATATTTCAATGATATATGGCATTTTCTTATTGTAATTCAGATTCATAAAATGAAAACAGATTTACAACCAATGTTCCTTGTGGCCAAAATGACCTTGGATAAATTACTTAGTTCTTTGTATCTTATATTTCTTGTTTTTCAAAATGAAAAATTTGGCCTGGATGACTACAATGTTCTTGTCTAAACCTAATTATGCTATCTCCATGACTCTATAAGTGAAAAAACAGGGAGAAAGAATAAATGAAACTATGCTAAAGATCTAAGTAGTATAATATATAGGACACTGGACCTAGCAGGATCAGGAAGTTACTGTTGTTTGGTTGTTTCAGTTGTGTCCAACTCTTTGTGACCCCATTTGAGTTTTTCCTGGCAGAAATATTAGAGTGGTGTGCAATTTCCCTTTCTAGCTCATTTTACAGAAAAGGAACTAAGGCAAATTGTATTCAATAACTTATCCAGGGTCATACAGATTATAAATGTCTAAGGTCAGATTGGAACTCAGGAAAATGAGTCGTCTTGAATCCTGGCTAGGCATGCTCTCCATCATGCTGTCTAGCTGCCCCTGTGGTCAGTGAGATGTGACCCTGAAAAAGTCCATTTGGCTTTGTTTCCATTTCCTCATCTATCAAATGGTGATAATAATCACACCTATCTCTCACGTCATTGTGATGATAAAATGAAATCATATTTGTGAAGCCTTAAAGTGTTATGTAGATAAAGCTTTATTGCTATTCTTGTTACTATTCTTCTCATTTTTATTTTTACTTTATGGAATTTCTAATAAACATGCTGGATATTTTCTACAGGATAATGAAGAAACAAGAGAGATTTTATAGAAAAAGTGAAGAAAAATGATGAAAAGAAAACTTTCTTATAGGAAATTATATCAAAATGATCTTTCCTTCCAAGAAAGTACCTTCCCAGAGGACATTTGAAGCTAGGTTGAACAAAGTAGAAAGTACATCAGACTAAGTCTTTTGTCCCCCTCACCTTTCCAATCTCCCCTCAAGGCTTTCTCTGACTGACTCCATGAATTGTTGACTTCCGAACATTTACTTCCTGGATTCCAGATCCCAATTGGAATTTAGGAAGAGGCCCAGAGGATTAATCAGAAGGAGAGGGGAAAAAGAGGAATTTCTAAAATGAATTACCATGTAACTATTAGTTACTCCTTTTTAAACCCAGAACCCTTGTGTTTTGCTTCTAATCCTGAAAGGAAATTTGTTTTGCAGGTGTCTTGGTTTATTGCTCCTCTGCTTGCTGTCTAGTGGTGGCTATTTGGGGAAAAAAATGGTTTCTGAAGTCTTATTTTATTATGTCTTAGTCATGTCAGAAGATGATTCTCCATAGGCAGAGTGAGTCAAAGGGAAGTCGTAATTAGCATAACTATCACGGAACCTATCTCCTTTTGGCTAGCTTATGATTGGCATGGGGAGAGGGATAACACACTTAGCCAATATTTTTGTCCTCATTCAGTGACACTGATGGAAGATAAACCACCATTATATCACATAAGCAGAGATAGACAAGTCAAATGCTGAGATTTGTATCTTGACTGCTGGAATCTTTTGTAGAAAGCCACCCCCAGTCCCCATTCCGGTGAGAAAGAGAGAGAGAGAGAGAGAGAGAGAGAGAGAGAGAGAGAGAGAGAGAGAAAGAGAGAGAGAGAGAGAGAGAGAACAATCGACAAACAGAGACAGAGATGGAGAAAGACAGAGAGACAAAGACAGAAACAAAGAGAGACAGAGACACAGAGAGAGAGACAGAGACGGACAAAAACAGAGAAAGATTGTCATTCTTGTGAGGAGGTTTGGTAAAGGTGTTACTAAACCAGGAGCCTGAAAGAGCTGGGATAACATTTTGCTTTTGATACAGATAATAGCTATACTACTGTATGCCTATAACTTACTTTTTGTAAGCCTCAATTCCCTCACCTATAATATGGGTAATTATACTTTGGTTCTCTTCCTCAAAGAGTGAAGTCAGGCATAAGGGAAATCATGCTTGTGAAGTATATTACATTTTAATATGTTAAATGATTGATTAAAATTGCATAAGAAGAAAAAAAGGAGGTGAAAAACAGTTCACTCATTAAGAAGCAAAAATAGAAGAGTTTCCATGCTTTATATTGGTCTTCATTTAAGATCATAGATTTAGAGCTGAAAGGGACCTGAGAAGTCATTAAATCCGTTCCTCTTTTTACAGATGAGGGAATTTGGGGGCAAAAGAAAATGAGTGAATTGTCCATGATTAGTTGCATTCTAACTGACAGATCTAGAAATGAAATCCGGGTACCCTAACCCCACATTCAATGATTTTTCCACTGTGCCACACTGCCTTCCTATTCCCAACCTAGAGACTATATGTATTCAATAAAGTTGGATTCAAAATAAATACCTGCCAGAGTAGCTAAATGCTGCAGTGGATCTAGAATAGGCCCTGAAGTCAGGAGGACTTGTGTTCAAATTCAGCCTCAGACACTCATTAAAGAGAGCAAATCATTTAATCCCAATTGCCTCAAAAACAAACAAACAAGGCCTGTCAAGTAAATACTATTCCACTGCCTCCCAAAGCTAGCATAACAGTGGCTTACCTTTAAAGACCTCTTCTGGTTTTTTTTATTGTGCCCTGGAGTTGACAGTACATTTTCAAAGTCTGTATAAAGTAGAGTCAATTTTACATAATGTTACCAAGTTGGAAAATGTTAGATACCAGCCTACAGATGGATGGTGTGTCAGTCACTTGAAGAACAGCCTGAATTCATTGAGACAGATTCATGATCTATGACAGTCTAAGTATTGTAGTGGAAAGAATGATGGAATTGGAGTTAGAGAACTTGAGTTTGAATCTTGTCCATTACTTTTCTGTCATTTCAGACAAATAATGTCAGCTGTCTCAGGCCATCTTTTTGAAAAATGAGCATGTTAGACCAGATCAGCAATTTTCAAAGTAGGTCCAGGAACCCTTTTAGGGGCGCTCTGAGAACAAAACTACATTCATAATAATGTATAATAAAGGTATTTTCATTTATAATATAATAAACACTGATAGATTAAACCCACATAAACAAAAGGTCTTCATAATCCTCAATAGTTATTAAGAACACAAAGGGAAACTGAGACTTAAAAATATGAGGATTGCTGGACTTGATAGTCTTAATGTGTCTGCTATCACATTCATCATTTCCAAAACAGCTTCTCTACATTCTTCATTCCTTCCACCAGAACTTGGGCTCTGTTTTTGGAGCATTGGGCTCTGCGTAAATTTTTGCCTAGCCATTTTAGGAAACCAGATCACTATGTACTTCCCCCTTCCAAATCAAGAATCAAATACTCACAGTCTTTTAATTATCTTTCTCTTATAAGAATTGAATCCTAGGCTCTGATAAGAGAACCTTTGCCTTTCTTTACCTGGAATCCAGATCATCACCCACTTTCTCCACCATTAAGCTCACCCTGAGTATATCCTCTCAAGATATCCCTAACCTACGTAGATTTTCTTATTCTAGTAGAATGTCAACTATTTGAGGGTCACGATTATCTCACTTGCTTTTAATAATTGTATTGTTAATGCTTAACACAATATCTGGAGCAGAGTAAACACTTCAATTAAAAAAAATACTTCCTCCCCCCCATTAATTTCATTCCATTCCATCCCATCGCTAAATCCCTTGACCCAGGAAGGCCCATTTGTTTTTATTACTGATATTCTCACAGTGATATTACATGATTATGAAATCAAGCAACCCCACAATCTCTGATGAATCAGAATAGTTGGCGACTCAAAGGACAATAGAAAGGCATATGGTGGGTGTAAAGAAGCAGCAGCACATTACTAATGATGACTTGCATGTGGGAAGTGGCTTAAAAAGATATCAATTGTAGCGTTGACCAGAAAGGAGATAAAGGAGGAATATAGCAAAAGGAATAGACAACAGCTGGAGAGTCCTGGTGCCTCACTGGCAGATATCAGCCAGAATGTGGTCTCCAGTATTTTTGATAGATCCTTTCTGAAAGATTTATGGGAAGATATGAACAAGAGTTGTATCGGGTAAGGTGAGGATGCACCACAACCTGAACCCAATAAGTTGATGAAACCAAAGAAACATGTAAGTACCAGCTATTTTTTAATTCAATGAAATAGTTTCCTTTCTGAGATTTTATTTTTTATTATATGTATTTTTGTTCCCAGTAACAGATTGGCTGATTTTTTCTATAGGGCACTATTGAAATGAAATGATTTAAATGTGTTATACCTGGGACTATTCTACATCTCAAACTATCAGAGTCTGTCTTTCATATTCAGTTTTTTGACTACTCTTTTGGGTTTCTTACCCCAAACACCCAGCAGCCTCATTCTTATTCCTGGAAGCCCAGTGTTCTCCCTATCTTTGTTCACTTCATAGAGAATAAGTTCTATATTCCATATTGTTTTTGCTTTGAGAGGAAGAAAAATAAAACACCCAGACTTAGAGTCAAAGGAGTTCCACATTTGGAATTAGAGACCAGAGTTCAAACCCCCTTCTGCTACTATATACCTTGGGCAACGCAATAGGCCTCAAACTCTGAGTCTCAATTTCTTTTACCACAAATGAGTCGATTGGTCTAGATGATCTCAAAACTTCCTCCAATCTCCATATCTTTAGTCTTATGATTTAAAAATCATAAAAGACCCAGTTATGACCTTTTTTAGATGGCTAACAGATTTAGCCTTATAAAGCCTCCGTTTCTTCAACTATAAAAAAAAAAAAAAGAAAGTTGGATTAGATAGCTTCTGAAGTATATTAACTCTTTCACTTCTAAATCTTTGGTCCCATGACTAGGTACCTTCTAGTTCTAAGGGTAATGATTTGAAAGTGCTCCCATTTCTCTAGATCAATAGTTCCTCTTTTTTTTTGTCTCAGAGACCTGTCACACATTTAAAAATCTAGAGCCTCAATTTTTTTTTTTGTTTATGTGTGTTATTTTAATGGTATATTAGCATTATTATAAAAATGGCTTTGACAACATGAACTTCTAGAGATGTTCTTAGAAATCCCCATGGGCCCACAAACCACACTTTGAAAGCCACTACACTAGGCTGAATGATAGCGAAAAGTGATTGGCATTGATCAGATTAGTAAAGTACTGCTAATTATAATGCTGAGGTAGTTTAGTCTGGATTTTATTAGGTCACATGATAAGCTGATGAATGTGTTATTCTTCAGATGACATGAAGCCTTTACCCTATTTCTTTAAGAGTTCTGAGAAGAAATATTACTTTTGGTAGAAGAATTTATGCACTGGGATAGGTTCATCTGTAATGTGGGTAATTATACTTTGGTTCTCTTCCTCAAAGAGTGAAGTCAGGCATAAGGGAAATCATGCTTGGGGAATAGAAATATTTCAGCTTTAGTAGACCTATAGAATCTATCACATTATATCTCAAAGCTGACTATTCATATTCTTCTTCCATATAATAATTTCCTCTATGCCAATTTTGAACACTTTAAACACAGAGAACATTTTATCACAGTGGAATTTATTGCTTCAAAACTACTACTTTGGATATACTAGACTGTCACCTATATTATAATTAGGAGAATAATATCATAAATACAAAGAATGAAGGGACCGGAAAGGCCACTGGATACAACTTCCCTATTTTATAAATAAGAAACCTGAGGGTCATATACAAATGGCATATGTAAGGCTAGAGAAAATAAATAGGAAAATCAGCATTTGAATTCAGGTCTGTGACTCAAAATTCAACACTTAGCACTTCACTGCAATTTCTTGGGAGTTCAGAGAAATCCACATTCATTTAAATAAATCAAGACTTCCCCTCTGAGTGACTTATTCTTGTATGAGCCCTTTATCTTCCAGGGTCCCATTAGTACAAAAAAAAAAAAAAAAAAAAAAAAGCCTTGCAAATATTGACTGGATCTCAGGAAATCTGAAACAAACCTCTGAAATTCTCTGATGCATAGACCTTTAAAATCACTGAAGTACAAAGGTCGTAAGATCAGGCAGAAATTAAGAAGAAAAGGAAAGAAAAAGATAGAAGAATTTCATATACAGAATTTAGAGAAATGCTGCAAGTATGCTTGATCATTTTCGTCTTTGTTAATCCATGAAAATATGAACTGCCCCATGTGACAAGGACTGAAAAGAAATTAGGCATTATCATGCACTAAGGCAAAAACTTACACAGCAAGTTACTGGAATTTATACTGCTTTTCCTTTCTATGCCATAGAAGCTTAACTACTGTCTAGTCTAATTCATGCCTGACCAAGTATTCTCAGGACAGCGTGACTAATGCTTGGTTATTCCTCTCTCCACTTAAAGTCCACTGAGTTGGAACCCACTACTACTTGAGACAGTTTGGACTTTTCTTCAATCCATTCCAAATCTCTTTTTCTTCACATTCTAACCAATTTTCTCAGTTCTTCCTCATGAACCAGGAAAAAGTTTCATTTCTCTTTGATGTTACAACCCATAAGATACTTGAAGAGAGTTATCATTCTTCCCTATTTTTTTCTGGTCTTCATAATAGATATCCTCAATTCATTTAAATAATCTTTTCTTCCCATAATCTCCAGGTTCACCATCCTCTCATTTTCCATTTGGAACAACTTCTTCCTTAAAATATAACAACAAGAACTAAACCAGATACCAAAAGAAGGAGTCTGAGCAGGACAGACTATATTGGAACCAGTATATTCTTTGTTCTAGACACTAACACATCTATGAATAATAGAAAATTTATATGAATCTTACTTTGTTGACTGTGATGTTCATCTGTGACTGTAATCAACTAATCAACCAAAAAAAAAAAAAAAAAAAAAGCACTTGCTATATTCCAGGCACTGGTCTGGATGCCAGATATATAAAGATAAAATGTTAGAGTTAGAGTCTTCAAGGAATTTACATTTTAATAGGGAAAGCATCTGAAATTTTTTAATTCAATTTCCTCATCCAGGAATTTTGCAATTGATTTTTTAAACCTGAAGTTAAAACTTTTCATTTGTTTCATCTTTTTAGATTTGTTGTAATCGAAAAGAAATCTTTGTGGACTCTGATTCTTTCAGATAATGCTTATAATTATTAATTCTTTTGGTTTAATTCTCAGGGTCTCCATTGTTGAGAAGGGAGCTCAAGGATTAGAGGTTGTAGAAATATTCTTTTTTTTTTCCCCTCTACTAAGGATTATGCATAGTAGAAGCCCACAATGGGGTGGAAGATTTGGAAAAGATAAGCAAGGTCTATTGCATTGGGAGATGGGGAAGAAGGGAGACATATGGAAGTTTCCCATTATAATCATTGTAATCATTTGTGGAATCTCTTTTCTGGGCACTTTGCCAATCTGGCTGACTTGAGTTATCTCATCCTTTCCCTTTCCTTGCAAGAAATATTTTAAGTTAATGAACTTTGGGACACTGTAATGGCCAAAAGACTCAAATAAGAAGAATAGATAAATGTTAGCAAATGAAAAAAAAAACACCTTTGACCACCTTCTGTTGGGTTCCAGAAAGCAGATAGTAGGAGATAAGAGTTGCTATGAGCACTGCACTGGCTAGCTTTCATACCTGAAATGCTCCCCATCATCATCTCACTTCTGGGTCAAGATTATCTCAGATTCTAACTTCTGTAGGAATCCTTACTTAGTCTTGCAAACTCTTGGTGCTTTCTCTGTGAGATTAGTTTTAATTTATACTATGTATTTCTTTTGTGAATGTAGTTATTTCCACATTCTTTCTTCCCATTAGAATATGAGCTCCTTGGCAACAAAGGCTATGTTTTCGCCTTCCATTTTTACTATCAGAATTTAGCCGAATGCCTAGCAAGAGTTGGCACTTAATGGATGCTTAATGATGGTAATAATAATGATGAGGACTGTAGAATTGTTGAAGTATCTTTCTTTGTATCGCAGGATCCCATCATAATAAATGGAATGTGATAAATTTATGCTTTTTAACTATTTCAGCTCTCTAATGAGAGAAATTTTTTTTAGAAAGTCAAGAAGAACACTTGAGGGGAAATATTATTAATATGTCCCCCATTCTACCAAAACACAAAAGACATTTTGGAGAAAGAAAACTTTTTTTTTAACTGATTGTCTATAACTAATTACTTTTGTGCTATCATAAATTTGTTTGTGTGTATATGGAGGAAAGGAATACTAAGCACTTCTTTAGCTGAAGGGTAAGAGATAATAATATTATGCTTAGAGATAAGAACACCACCTTTATGTGTAAGAGGGGGCAGGGTAGAAGCCCTCAGAATATTCACAAAAAGTTATCACTATGACATTCACTTGCCCTATGATGCTATTCAGTATGTAACTTCCCTATCCAAGACCTCTTTTCCTGGCCTCCTCTATCTTTCTTATCTTTCCCATTAAAACTTTGATAAACATACCTAATGATTCTAAGGATAAGACATTAGGTCTCAAGTTAGGAAAACCTAAGTTAAAATCTAGCCCCAGACACTTAATAATTGTGAAACATTGGAGAAACCATTTAACTTCAATTTCCTCAACTGTAGAAGATAGATAATCATCTACCTTACAACAATGTTGTGAGGATCAAATAAGGTCTTTTAAAAACTTGTTAGCCCAATACTTTGGCATATAGTAGGCTCTATATAAATACTTAAGGGAAGAGATTTTCTTGCTTGCTTGTATTTCTATTTTCAGCAAGTATATGTCATCTACTACCTCTTCAGTGGGTGGTTTTTTTCATTATTTAATATATCAAGAAGTATGCTATCAGCTTGGAGCGAGGAGAATGGAAACGAGGAGTGGAGGTATATATTTCTGCCCACTACATAGGGTAGCATTCATCTTCAAATATTCTTCCCATTTTGGCAACATTTCAGAAGCAATAGACTAAAAGTTAATGTAATACAAAAGTTTAATCATCTCCCTTAGGATTTAATTGTTTTCTACTAACTAAATGTCTTTAAGAAAAGCTGAGTAGTTTTGCATGATAGATATTTTAGGTTTTTCAGGTACAGACTGACTTGATGGCCTCCAAAGTCCATTCTTACACTGAAACTAAGTCTCAGAGAATTTAAATAGCCTTGTCAATTGAGTTCACACCTAAGGGAACTAGTGGCTAAAATAAATTCTCTATGAAGTTCAAATCCTTCATTCTTCAAAATTTAGTGCCCTTGGATAAAGATCTAGGCACTCTATCCTAATTATGACTGCTCTTTTTCAATCACACATAAACAAACAAACAAGAAATTTTTACCAATGAAAGTAGCCTTTCTTTTTAACTATTGTTATCTTAAACACAAGTTGTGTGACTCTTTTCACGACATTAAATCAATTTTTTCCCACTAAATTCCATAAGGTAATGATCTGCTCCTGTTGATGTCTCTTTCTACCTTGAGTTACTCATTGTGTTGAGTTGGAAAGGAAATGAAATTGGATGATTTTATTCAAGCAGTTAGTCATGTCCCAATTATGCAAAGCATGAACTTTGAGTTCCCTGATGGAGTTTGGAGGACTTTTTTGATAGAATTGTTGAAAAAAGGGGAAAAGAGAGAGAGAGAGAGACAGAGAGACAAAGACAGAGATGAGAGAGACAGAGACAGAAACACACACACACACACACACAGAGAGAAAGAGAGAGCTATTATTCATTCTGAAAATGGAAGGTTTTCATTTATGGATGGATTTTGAATGTGGCATCCAATTTTCTGTCTCATTTTATCATTGTTAGTCAATGTCAAGGAAAATTTTTGGACAATATCTGCTCCCTTTTATTCTTATTTCTGTTATCTTGATGGTTGTTAAGTGTGTGTGTGTGTGTGTGTGTGTGTGTGTGTGTGTGTGTGTGTGTGTTTCTCCTTAGCAAGTAATGAAAATGGAAACTATTGCTATGATGAAGTTTCACAATGAAGATGAGATTCTTACTACTTAACACATGCACTTGAGGGCTTCCTTAGGCCTTTGAATCACTGAAAGGTGTCATGTGGGCAATGACAAAACTCTAAAGAGTTAAAAGTGTTTGTTTCACAGGAAATTGGAAGAAATTTATGTGCGCAAGTGAAACTGAAAGGTCGAATGTGTGACTCATATCTATTGACAGATGGAATGCGCATAACATAAGCAGACAGTGACTAGAAAACAAGCAGGTTGTGTGAAAGTATTTTTAGAGACTAATTTCTACCCAGCTGTGTCATCTATGAATGGAAGAAGTTTGAAAAAGTTACCTAGGGGCTGCTTCATCTCCCTCCAGTGAAAGTTAATGATTTTGATTTGGCTTTTAGAGGCACTTCATACTTTGTGGTGGCCAATGGATTTTGGATTCCAAACCATTCCCAGGGGAAAAGGACTGTTCATTCAGTGAACTTATATAATGCTGCATGTTTCGATTTGGATGGGTCTTTAAAATCAATATGATATTTTAAAATATTCTTTTATCTTAATTTATAATAATTTTCCACAGATTTCAAGTTTTCATGTACATTACTTCATTTTTATTTTCATACCAATCCCCATAAAAATAATGTTCAAGTTGAAAGAAACCTTGTGAATTATTATGTCCCTATTCCTCATTTTACAGATTAAAAAAGCTGGGGTTTAGAGAAATTAAGAGACCTGACTTGGGAGATAGCTATGAAGCAGTGTAGAGGACTTTGAATTTGGTATAAGAAGATAATTGGTTCAAAGTCTAGCTCTGTCACTTTTTACTGTGTGACATTGGACAAGTTATACTTCCTCTGAATTAAGTTTCATTTTTTTTTTGTAAAATAAATGAGCTGTATAATATCATATTTAAAGATATTTCTAGCTCTAAATATGTAATCTTAAAATCATAAAGCTAGATAGAAGCAAAATTGGGATTTGAACACCGTTCTTGTCGCATAAAAATCCAGTGCTCTCCTTGGGAGGTAAATGGGACAATGAATATTATGCCCACTTTTCAGAAGTGAATGTTGATATGCAGAAATGTTAACTAACTTTGCCAATTGAATCCCTATGTGGTAAATGATAGAGTCAAGAGACAGCTTCCAAATCCATCTCTTTTTAATAGCCACTTCTGGTAAAGATATTAGAAACGTGTGCTATCTGTTGCTATTGAATCCATTGGAGACCATTTCAGAAGCCTCATTCCATCTATCAGTAATAAGCAGGTTGATAATTATAACAATGCAGAAAAAGGACTTCCTGGTGAATTAAGTTCACCCTCAATTACTCACATCCCACTCCCACTGTTAAGTGGATATTAATGTTATTAAAATTGAACTTGAACCAAACATCCAGGCACACCTGACATCAATGATTTCCTTCCAAAAGGAAAATATATCTCTATCTCTCCCATCAAAAAATAAACAGTGCCCCTTAAATCTGGTACATGGAAAGGAAAAAAAAAAAAACTGAGAGAAAGAAACAATTTCATTTTCTTTTTTTCTATTTTAATTAGATTTTATATTTTTTCTAAAACTTAAGACCAACACAATTAACGATCACATTTTCAAAGGAAAAGCATGAGATCATGTGCTCCTCAGAATTTATACCTTAATTAAAAATATTGAGATGACACAAATTGACAGTCTCTTGTGAGTTTTTTTTTTTTTTTTAGTCACTGAGAATTTCAAAGATTTACATCCACTGTGCAGGCTGAAATTGAAGGCCTTTCACAGTCTAGTCTTGTCCCACAGAGCTAAATTTATTTCTAGCTGTTCTATAATCCATAGTCCTTGACCCATAGAGGCAATCTTCTCTCTGATCGTTTCCCTACCCCAAACCATATCATAATTTCACTCATTTATCCCTTATTTTCCCCAGTTTGAAATATTTTCATTGATAATAGCAGCTCACATTTATATGTGGTATATAGCTATAGAGATAGATGGATATACGTTCTCATGAAATCTTACTCTGACACACCATCAAGGCATAGGAGCAATGCTGAATTTCTATGATTATGAAAATGGGATACAAACTTTGATAGGCCCCACTGACCTTGATAATTTTTAAGTATGGATCTACTAATGGACTATTTTTTTTTGAGGACCATGTTTACCAAATAGAGTAGTTCGTCTTCAAAGGGATGACCTCCAAGGAAGTATTAAAGCCATAGAATTTTATAAAACTATGTCCTAAGTCATGACAAGGATGTTGTCTGCATTAGTAGATTCAATACCTATATTCATAAAATCATAGATCCTTACAGTCATTATCATCCTTATCAAATCTTTATTAATTATTACATGCAAAGTACTAGACTTAGTTCTGGGGATAATAAGGTTCACTATGCTCATTTATATACCATCTGGAAATTACAATGTGTTTTATTATGTCCTCTATTTCCAGTTGTCCAAATCTTACCTGTCCTTCAAGGTGCAAGTCAGTTACCATCCCCTCTATCAAACTCTGACTTGATGACTGCTTTACTCACAAATATTCATCTGTTACCTTTACAATGGCACTTAACAATACACATATAAATGGGTGTTTAACTGTGTATTAATTTGGTCACGTAATTATTCTATTAGCTAAATTTGACATGTGAGTTAATAGAATTGATTCATCAGAATTAGAACTGGGATGAAGCTTAGAAATCATCTGGATCCAGCTCCTCACCATACATATCAGGAAACTGAGGCCCACAGAGACAAGTTAATTGCTCAAAGTCACACAACCAGGAAGGAGATGAGTCTAGATGTAAATCCAATCAAATACAGTACATTGCAGTGTGTGTTCTCACTCCAAAAGTGATTATAAATTGAAGATGATGATAAGTAGGATAAAATAGTGATGATGATATTAATAACAGCAACTAGCATTTTATATAGCACTTTAAGGTCTGCAAAGTGATTTTAGATATTGCCTCATTGTTCCTCATGATAACCCTCCAATGAGCAGGATATTCTCAGAAAAACCTGGAAAGATTTACATGAACTGATGCAAAGTGAAATGATCAGAACCAGGAGGACATCAAACACACAACAATATCATAAGATGATTAACTGTGAATGACTTGGCTATTGTCAGCAATACAATGATCCAAGACAATTCCAATGAATTCATGAAAAAATGCTATCCATATCCAAAGGAAGAACTGGTGGAATCTGAATGCAGATTGATGCACACTTTTTTTTAAACTTTACTTTTCTTGATATTTTTGTCTGTGTTTTCTTTCACAACACAACTAACATGAAAATATTTTTCATGACAGCAAATCTATTAAATCATATCAAATTGTTTGCTTCTCAATGAATAGAGGTGGGAGAGAATGTAACATAAATGTCAATTTTTTTTTTTACATTTAATTGGGAGGGATAAAATACTAAATTAGTTAAAAATCACTCTCAAAGGTATGTATTATGATTGTCCTCGTTTTACAAATGAGGAAGCTGAAATTGGGATAGATTTTAAGTGAGTTGCCCAGAATCATGCAAATATTGTATCTGAGGCAGAATTATAACCCAGATTTTACTGAATCCAGGTTCTACACTGTCCAGTTTACCACCTAGCTACCAGGAACCTGATCACTCAAACACATAAAATTGATTATGTACATGCACATATATGTGCACAGAGGAAGGTGCTGGGGTGTAAAGAAAATAATCTGAAAAATCCAGGGGCTTTAGCGGACCTCAAGCTTAATATCAGTTTGTGAACCAAAAAAAAAAAAAAAAAAAAAAAAAAAAGATTAAAAAATAAATAAATAAATAAAAAGGCTATTCACCTTAGGCTTCATTAGACATAATACCCAAGAGTAGAGTAATAATAGTCACATTGTATTTTCCTCTAGTCAAACAACAGCTGCAATATTTCATTCAGTTCTGTCTGCCACATTTAGAAATCTAGAACATATACAGAGAAGATCAAAGAGAATAATGAAGTCTCAGCAAGGTTATCACATTATAAAGGAAATGGGCTTGTTCTTTTAGACTGCAAAGAACTAAAGAAAGCTAATAGGTAGAAGATGCCTGAGACTGGGATTGAAGAAAGGAAACTTTCCTAGCAATTAGAACAAGCCAAGAGGAATAGATAAACTGCCTGGATAAATAATAGGTTTGACCCACAGTGAGGTCAGTAATAAAAATTTGTATGACCTAATTTCATGGGGATTTGTAAATCATTATAAATCATCAAATATGGCCTCAGACACTTACTAGCTATGTAATTCTGGATCTAGTACTTCATATTGTTTGCCTTTGTTTCTTAATCTGAAAAATGACCTGGAGAAGGAAATGACAGACTACTCCAGTATCTCTACCGAGAAAATCCCAAATACAGTCACAGAGAGTCAGATATGACTAAAAACAGCAACTGGGAAAGCATCCTCATTTAGTATTAGAAGATATTTCATATTTTCTTTTTTCAGTTTCCTATATCTTCTTTATTTTATTTTATAATAGTTTTTTAATTTTCAAAATAAATGCAAAGATGGTTTTTAACATTCACCTTTGCAAAACTTTGTCTTGCATATTTTTCCCCCTCTCCTCACCTCCCTGCTTCCCTAGATTGTAAGTAATCCAATAAAGGTTAAACATGTGCAATTCTTGCAAACCAATTTCCATATTTATCATGCTGAAGAAGAAAAATAAGATCAAAAATGGAAAAAGAGAAAAAAAATGAAGCAAGCAAACAACAACAACAACAAAAAAGGTGAAAATATTATGTCTCCACCATCCTCTCTCTGGATGTGAATGGCTCTTGACATCACAAGGCTATTGGAATTGGCCTGCATCACCTCACTGTTGAAAAGAGCCAAGTCCATCACAATTGATTATCACATAATTGTGCTGTTGCTATAATGTTCTCTTGGTTCTATTCATTTCACTCAGCATCAGTTCATGTAAGTCTCTCCAGGTCTTCCTGAAATCATCCTGCTGGTCATTTCTTACAGAAGAATTATATTCCATAACATTCATATACCATAACTTACTGTAACTTATTCAGCATCCACTCAGCTTCCAGTTCCTTGCCACTACAAGAAGAGCTGCTATGAACATTTTTGCACATGTGAATCCTTTCCCTTTTTTATGATTTCTTTGGAATACAGGTCCAGTAGAGACACTGCTGGATCAAAGGGTATGTACAATTTGATAACTTTTTGAGCATAGCTCCAAATTGCTCTCCAGAATGACAGGATCAGTTCACAACTCCATCAACAATATATTAGTGTCCAGTTTTCCCACTCCCCTCCAAAATTCATCATTCTCTTTTCCTGTCAACTTCACCAATATGAGAGGTGTGAAGTAGTGTCTCAAAATGGTCTTAATTTGCATTTCTCTAATCAATAATTATTTAGAATATTTTTCCACATAACTAGAAATGGGTTAATTTCTTCATCTGAAAACTGTTCATATCCTTTGATTATTTATACATTGGAGCATGACTTGTATTCTTCATTTCATATTCTCTTGAAGAGAAATGGACATTTTTTCCCAAAATGGGCAAAGGCCTTGTGAACAGTTTGAATCTTTTGGTAACTTGTGGCATGAATGTATTGATATTCATTATGAATTCCTTAGACTTTAAAATTGAAGGGGCCTTAAAGATGGGGACAAATATAGATAGGCTCAAACAAGTTGTTCAACCTCCCTAAGCATCAATTTCTAATAAAAAAAATTGAGGGGATTAGACTAGACGACATTTCAACTTTAAAGTTAAGATTCACTGAGTCTACAACCTGGAAATCCTGAGGAAAAAAAGTACTTTACAATGAAGAACTATTTCTTTCTTTTCTTCTCTTACCTTCACTTACCTCCTTGCCATTATAGAATACAGTGAAACTTCCTTTATGTGATAAAATGGGTACAATTTTAAAAGCACACACTTAACCATCATCAATGCATCACTACTCACTTGATTCTTAGTATTTCTTCCCTTCCAAATTCTGGCTTTCTTGTTTGCAGCAAACTCCTCCAGATGGTCTCATTATCTACTTGATAAGAAATCAAACCGCTCCTTCCTTCCCTTAACCTTTTTTTCCTAAGAAAAATGTACTGAATCCAGTGAAAAGGTATTAAGGGGAAAGAGGGCTATAATTGGAATCAAGGATATAGATTTGGATTCTAATTCTACTACTTACTATTTGAACTTCATTTAATCTCATTAGGTTTTTGCTTGAGCATCTGCATTATTGACTCAGGGCAGTTAGGTGCATAGAGCAACAGGCCCCAGAAATGTCTGAGTTCAAATCTGGCCTCAGAGACTTACTAGCTATATACTTCAGGGAAAGTCACTTAATTCTGTTTACCTCAGTTTCTTCATCTATAAAATTACCTGGAGAAGAAAACAGCACATTACGCCATTATATTTGCCAAGAAAACCCACAAGGGGTCATGACTGAAAATGACTAAATAATGACAATTATCGGCATAATGCCTACTGTCTTAACCATCTGTCAGAGTGGTTGGGAAGAATGCAGCGAGTTACTAGAGGTGAATTTAAAGTGTGAAATAGATTATAGGAAGTCTTAGAAGTACAAGAGGTTCATTCTAAGCTGAGAAACAGGAGCTTGGTTCTGAGCTTAACCCTCTCATTTTGGTACTCATCCATTGGTTGTCGTAAATAATTTCTACTTGCTAAACCTATCTCCTCATTCATAAAATGAAATGATAGATAATCTTTGAGGAGCCTCAGCTTTGAATCTCTGTCCAGGGTACCAGTGTATAGAGCATTAGGCCTAAAAAATCAAAAAAACCTGAGTTCAAATCCAACCTTGGATACGTACTGATACCTTCCTAAGATTGTAGTGAAGATCAAATGAGATAATAATTTTAAAGTACTTAGCACAGTGCCTGGTATACAAATGCTATATGAATGTTATTATTCATAATTTTCCCCTTATATCTTCAAGAGGGGGAGAGAAGAAGAATTTATTAGGCATGTATATGGTGAGAGATTTTTACCAAATATTATCTTAATTGATCCATATTGACAATTCTGTGATATATTATTATCCTCATTTTAATCAGTGAGGAAACTGAGGCAAACTGAGGTTAAATGAATTTAATTAGTAAATGTCTGAGACTGCTTTTGAAGTATTGTGTTCTATTTTCCAGATAAGTACTACTGCAGAATTTATCTTCTTCTTTGTAATATAATAAATACTGACTAGATATTGTCAAGGGATGGGCATAATAGAGTGGGGCATTTCACTTTTAAATATTGTGTCTAATCAAAGAAGCTGACGACTATCACTAAACAGATAGTCATTCATTCATACCTGGTTTTAAGTAAATCATACATTTCTTCCTTGGAGAGATTCCATGTTAGATCTATTAGATGCAGGTCGTTCCAAAAATCAGTCTCCCTAAATAGTTTTTTTTTCCCATTTTGCTATCCATTGAATGAAAGCTGTAGAATATGGTAGAAGATAGACAGCCTGAGGTCCTGGTTCTTTGGATTCTTTTGTGTAGAAATTCCTCTTCCTTAATATTTTAATAATTCATAGATCCACAATTTCACTGATTATCAGAGTTGTAAGTAGTCAAAACTAATCCCTTTAACCAAATTAGTAAGACTTTGAATGGTGACTTATCTTGGAAACATTTTCTCCAAGAGGGAAAAGCCCATCCCTCATAGAAAAATAGGCCCTTGTTTCAATGATCTTGTAATGAAGATAGCCAACTACAGCCAGAGAGAGGGCTGCAGGAACTGAGTGTGGACCATAAAATAATATTCTCATTTTTTTTGTTGTTGTTCACTTGCGTTTTGTTTTCTTATTCATTTTCTTTCCTTTTTGGTCTGTTCTTTCTTGTGCAGTAAGATAATTGTACAAATACATTTACATATATCATAACTAATATATTTTAATATGTATAATATATATTGGATTACTTGCCATTTAGAGGAGGGGATTGGCAGAAGGAGGGGAAAATTTGGAACATAAGGCATTGTCTGTACATATGTTTTGAAAATAAAAAGCTTTAATAATAATTTAAAAAAAAGAAAATGAAAAAAAGAAACAAAGGTCCTTGCCACTAGAGGCATTGGCAGGTAAAGAGATGCTTCGGAGAGGGGTACTCTAGTGCTTTGTACCTGATGATTGTCACTAACAGGTATTTGTACCTTGTGGCTCTAGACAAATATACAGGTAAGTACTATAATTGTGATAAATTCTCTCCCTGGGCTAGTCATTGTACCAGAATGTGAATTACAGCCCCTCTCAATGTTGATGATATCTACACACATTATTGTATAACAGAAAATCAGTATTGAATCAGACACCTCATACTGGCTCTTATTAAGTCAAGTGACAGGGGTGCCTCTCTAAGATACTGATTTATATTGATTGTAATAATGGGTTCACACCCATATTTGAAGTCTCTTAAGCTAATGAAATCACAGAAAGAAGATCCCTACTCTCCTTAATCCTTTTATAACCAAGAAAAAAAAATCAACCTTTTAAGTCTTTACTCCAATACAGATTCATTAAGTTCAATAATATCTGTGTATGGATTTGAATTCATGAAACTGTCTTCCTGGTTCCAACCCCAGTGTTCTATCCTTTCCACCTTTTAGTTGCCCAATTTTAGCATATTATACACATCTTTAAAAATTTAGATGATGCATTGAGAAGGGAAGGATTCAGTGTTGGCTAAGAGTATCAAAAAAAGCTTGATGTAGGGTGAAGTATTGGAGCTAGACCTGAAGGATGGTTAAAACTTTAAATTTATGTGCACATGGACACAAATTCAAGTCTGTGGCAAAGAATGTGTGACTTTGGCCTGAGAGACGAGAACTTGAAAGGAGTATATTACAATTATCGTACTTCATCATCTGGAGAGATGTCTGACTATAGTTATTTCTAAAGCTATTAAAAACTTGTATTCATTCATTTAGGAATCCTTTAAAAAAACAGGAACCAGTCAATTCTATTATTCCATTTTCTTTATATTTTTTTTTTACTGTTTTCAAACTAATCTTGGTGTCTACTATGCAAACGAATTGGGCTTTCTCTTCATGTTGGAGAATATTTTAAAATAAGTTGGGTACTATGCAAACACAAGATGTTGCAATAGAGAAAGGCTCTATTTAAAGATTCTATGTGGTTTTAAAAGTGGGCTTACTGTAAAATGTGAGTGTCAGAAAAGCTTCTGTTTATAGCATACTGTAACATCTTATTTTTTAACAACCATATTTCATCTTCCACCCATCTTAATACTGTAGTGCTTGTAGAACTACAGGCACATTGCTTAATTTGATATGGGACAATTAATGATTGGTTTGTTTAATTTAAGATGATAATAGTAATTATAATAATATCACCAATTGTAAGAGAACATTCTGTTTTATATTATCCTTTAATGTTTATTTAGCTAGTTGTATACTTTAGCTCATTTGATCATAAAAGAAACCTTGTGAAGTAGCAAATACAGATATTATCATTTTGATTTTTGTAGACAGGAAAAGCAAAATTCAGAGGTTAACTGAATTGTTCTAAGTCATAAAGTTAATAAGGACTGAAGGCAGAAACTGGATCATCCATGTCTTCTGTCTCTTGCCCTTTGAACTCATGCTTCATTTACTCATATGATTGAAAAAGTGAATGAGAAAATAGGGAGCAGGCAACAAACTATATAATGTAGAGATAAGAAGATGAAACTATGTGAGTTATCCAAGATTGATATATTAAAGTTGGATCAATAGCAGGTCTTAGAATAATAGAGATGAAGTGAAGGCAACCATACTGTCAATGAGCAATTATTAAGCACCTACAATGTTCAAAGAACTTTGCTAGGCATTTAGAATATTAGAATTACTTGCAAAGAGTTTACATTCTAATCAAAGGATCAATAAATATGGTGTGGAACATATCTATTTACACACACACATACACACACACACACACATATATATACACATCACATATATACACTCATATACATATATATGTCTATGCATATGCATGTATATATATTTATACACATATACGAATATTTTTAAGTATATAAACATACATGCATACACATGTATATACATATATACACAGAGACACGCATATATATGCACACATGTATATGTATAAATACATGTGTATGTGCATATTCATATATTTATGTAGAATATATTATATACATTTCATGTATTATACTACACATGAATTATCACAGCTATAAATTGAATATATTTTGACAAAGGAAAAGTCATTAGATAGAAAGCAGTTTGAAAGAGAGGGCACTAGAAACTGGGAGAACTAGGAAATTTCAGGCAGAAGATGACATCTGAGCGAGGTCTTAAAGGAAGAGGATTCTGTGAGGCAGAAATAAAATGGGAGTGTATTCTTGGGAAACGTCCAGTGAAAGAATGATGCTTTATAATGAATATAATGAATATAAATATAATGAATATAAAATGCTTTATAATTATTAAATCCCAATCAATATCAAATGTTAGTTTATGTTTAAGTTATCACCACCACCACCACCACTATCATCATCATCATCATCATCATCATCATTAAAATAAATACTGGTTCTGGAGTTGGAAGACCTAATTTCCATTCCTGACTCTGTATCTTAGTGTCTCTAAGCACTTGGGCCAGTCACTTAAGTCGGCCTTGGTTCTTATACTCATATTCTTAATATTCTTAAAACTTATTGTTGCTCTTTGTCTATGATTTTGAAACTATAATATTGGATCCTCTGTACAACAACAAAAACAACAACAATAAATAACAATAAATCTACTGTAATGGTCTGAGGCTTGAGTTGATGCACTGAGGTCTCAAGCACATGAGGCTAAATAGTAATTGGACCATATTCTATTAATATATAAGCTTGGAGAAAGAATGGCCCCCGCCCACTCTTTGTACAAGTCCTGATGTGTTGTATAGGAAATGATGATCTGGTGGGTGGAGGCAGGGGAGTGAAAAAGGAAGGGGAGGAGAGCTCAGACCTCTCTTGCTCTGCTAGCTTTTGCCATTGCAACGATTTTTCTTCTGTTTGTTTCTCTTCTTCTTTTTGCTTTTTTTTTTTTTTTTTTTTTTTGCTGTGGCGGTTGGGGTTAAGTGACTTGCTGATGGTCACACAACCAGGAATTGTTAAGGCTGGATTTGAACTCAGGTCCTCCTGACTTCAGGGCTGGTGCTCTACCCACTGAGCCATCTCTCCCCTGGCTAGCTGGCTTCCTGTCGCAGCTGCCCATATTGCTATTGCAATCCTTCTTGCCCATATTGCTATTGCAATCTTTTTTTACCTCTTCACTTCAATAAAGACTGAAGATTTTTCCCTTAACCTGAGTTCCTGACTCCGGCTGATTTTAAATACGCGGTCATTACAATCTACATCTTAAATAAATTTTATTTAACACCCACAATTTATAAAGTCCAATGTGTCCATAAGGACATGGTCTGGTATGAGCAATGGAGATTACATAGAAAAAGAAAAGTAAAACCTTATCACCAAGTTGAGTTTTGAGTATCTTCTGATTATGTCTTTAATTTGTAGTTAGAAAATGCTTATATTCTCATAGCTTTTTGGGCTTTTGGGACTGTAACAACTTCAATCAATTCAACAAATCAACTAGGATTCTATTGCCTGATGTATCAAGGATGAATCTCCAAGATATTTTGCTATTTGCCCACATTTCCCCCCCCACACACACCTTCTTCTTACTCTATATTTTGTCTAAATTTCACCTACCCTTCAGGACTCAGCTTAAACTCATCTTGTTGCATAATGCCTTGACTGAATAGTGGAGCCATAATGACACACACACAATTAGGTGGGGATGAAGAGTTTGAAATATATAATTGCCATCACCAGGCTGGGCTGTGTCCTTAAATTGGTACATCAAGTAATGTCACACAAGCATGAGACAGGTGTGTCCTAGGAGAGGAACGTTATGGTGACATAATCTTCAGATAATGGTGGATCTAGGCCAGTCAAGGAATAGAGAGGGGCTTCCATCTTTCTATAAGCTGAAAGTCTGGATATAGAAGATAATTCATCCTTTATCCCTGTGGTCTCTCGCTTTGCCTTACTCTGATAATTTTATGCTGAACCAAATAGCAAAGCCTCCCTGGTGGAGATAAACCTACTTCTTTCCCTATCATCCACCCCTACACACAATATCCATGCCTTGTGAAGAAGTACAACTCCTCCAGAAATCAATAGCTTTTGGCAAAGGCCCAGTGGTTTTATATCGGTTACATCTATAACTAAGCATCCTAGTATGAAGTGATTTTTCCTTTGAAAATAATGCCTCTTACTTATGTCAATCATTTCAAACTCAAAGCTTTGTGGTTTAATGATCATTGTAGATGCTCATATCTAATATCCCCAATTAAAATATAAGCTGCTTGAAAGTAAATCTTCCTCCTCAGTATTGTATGCACTGTCCTGCTCAAAATAGTTGGCTTTTAGCCACTTGTTGATAAAAAAGAATGGATGGATTAAGAAAAATACTAGTTACCTAGTTAGCTTTCAGATTTTAGGACTAAAATTAGTATGTGACTGGCTGAGGTCCTAAGATAGTTTGTGTATGTGTGTATGTGTATGTGTGTGTGTGTGTGTGTGTGTGTGTATACCTGTGCCTATGCTTATGTGTACATGAATATAAAGTGAACAATAACAGAAAAGGACAGTGAGCACATAGGTAAAATGTATTTCATCAAATCTTCAGGGACATTTCCAAACTTAAAAAAAAGAAAAATAAATACACAAATACACATTTCCAAAATTTAAAAACAAAAGAAAAGCAAAGTAAAAGGAAACTGGGTAATTATAAGGATCTTCTAGCTGGGTTTTATGTCTCTGCCAAACCTCAAACCTAACTCCATGCTGTTATATGTCAAGGTGCCAAGTGAAATGAAGGTTTGGCCAATGATCTAGCTCATTCAGGTTGGAAAAGGGGAGGAAAGGACTTAGAAGAAGAAATGTTTGTTCTTCCCTCTTCTTTCATCTCATTTCTCTGATGTGTTTGTTTGTATCCCAGGACAGTCAGATAACAGGTGGAACCTTCTCACCACCTGTCTCTGGAACTATCATTGAAGGTGGGCTGTGGCCTTAGTGCAGAGCTGACTTTGGAATGACTCAGCAGTAGCCTCATTCTTGGTGCTCCTGGGATATTTGAGTGACTCATTCCCTAAGCTCTCCTGTCTGTGCTAAGTCCTGGGTAGGACAGGGAGAGTGTTCTGGTTTACAGTTTTGTCTGAAAGGGCTCACTTGTTTGTTTTAAATTAGTCTTCCTTACTCAATCCTCTATGAGATCATGGGATCATGGATTTGACCTAGGAAGAGATGTGAGAGGTCATTGGGTTTTAGCATTTCATTTTACAGATGAGGGAACTGAGAAGCCAGAGAGATAAAGTGATTTGAAAGGCTGTCAGACAGTAATTGGAAATGCTAAAATTTGATTCCATGTCCACAATCACAATCCTCCAAATCCCCAAACCTTTCCATTGTTCCATGCTTTCTCCAAATGGAGGAGCTATTTCTTCCAGACTTCCAATGGCTTTGGCCTCTGCATGGCATTTTAAGGAAACTGAGTCTCTTAAGCTTCAAAGGTAACATTGAAAGGAAATAAATCCATGTTTGCCTCTTTCTGAATGTGAACAATAACTTTCTCTGCTTTCTTCTCTTCTTCCCCCAAAGATTAACTTTCCTTTTTTCCTCCAATCCCTATGGACAATTAAGAGTATTATTATCTTTCTTATTAAATTCAATTTAACTCATTTGATGAGGCACCTATTCTGTACAAGGTATTGTGTTTGACATGAGGATATAAATCCCAAATCCAAATGTCTGCTGTAGAATAAGTAACATACTGTCAGAGGGGTCAAACACATGGACAGTTAAGTACAAATAAAATACATGGGAGACAAGGAGCAATACTAACAATTAGGAGATTCAAGAAAGATCTCATTTGGGAAGTGGCAACTGAGCTCAATATTAAAGAATTCTAAAACAGAAATCTGAAGAAGAGCAGTTTCAGCCAGGGCTGTGTCCACCTGTGCACAATGATACAGGGAAGCAGAGGAAAAGTCTCCCAGAAGGAACCCAAAGTAGGAAATGATATACAGATTGGAATGAAGAGTTTTGAGAAATAAGTCTGGAAATATAGTCCAAAGCCAGGTTGCTGAAGGACTTTAAAATGCCAAACTGATGAATCAATACTTTCAATCTAGAAGCAAGAGAGTGTCACCCAAAAATTCACAAGTAGGGAAATGATCTAGTCACCCTTGTATTTTTGGACAGCTATTTGGATTGCTGCTTAGAGGCGAGATTAAAAAACAATTCAAATTTGGAGACAGGGAGGTTATTATCCTTGGCCTAGGAGAGAGGTAAAAAGGACCTGAAGTGGGATGGTGGCTCTGGTAGTGGAATAAAGGGGAGAGTTGTGGGGAATGTTGTTTGGGTAGAATTGACAAGACATAATAATGTTTACCACTTGGATATGGAGATTGTTCGCATCTCAGCCAGTGCAATGAACTCTGAGGATTGAATAGAAATAGAATATATTCTTTTTGATAAAGCTTTTTATTTTCGAAATATATGTATAGTTTTCAACATTCACCCTTGCAAAAAACCTTATGTTCCAAATTTGTTTCTCCCTCCCTTACCCCCACCCCCTCCTCTAGATAGCAAGTAATTCAATATATGTTAAACATCTACAGTTCAATAGAATATATTCTAATCCCTACTTCTAACTGGTTAAATTCCTAATCCAGCAGGGTGTCTGGCCCACCCTAGACATTAATAGATGCTTGTTGCCTTGACTTTTCTAAAAGACCAACCTGTCCTACTGTCTCTGTATCTTAATGATTGAGCATGAATTTACTGTTGCTATATACTTCAGTCCTATTCTCTCAGAGAAGTTAAGTGACTTACACACAGTAATAATAAATGTCACAGGTGAGATCCAAAACCAGGTCTTTCTAATTCTAAATTCAATTCTCTACTCATACTACCTTTCCAAGGCTCCAGCTTATTTAAAAGTGACTTGCATTCTCCTGTTTCATGTTTCACACACCCTAGGATAATATTCAGCAGAAATGGCAATGTGACTGAAGGGCACTCTAGGGCTTTGTCAGAAAGAGGCTTCTTAGTATGACCCTTACAGTGAGGGAACCCATTCACCTCAAATAGTGAGATCCCTCCCCTCCCCTGGGCATACACACTATGTACAAATTTGTTTTTCTGATGCCTTCTGCACACACAGTACCTTGCCCTGATCCACCCCCATCCCCCCAACAGAAGGAAAATGACAAAGCAGAAAGGAGTTCAGACACCCACCCACTCTTAGCTGGCTGTCTGGGCTCATTCCTCCTCAGCCTCGTCTACCACTGGCCCTCAGGATCTCTGCCTCTCTCTGGCCCCCACTGGAGTCATTAAGGAAGTCCCCAGCTCCAATGTTCTTAGGACAAAGAATCACTCTCCCCCATATCTTGAACAGGCAGTTCTGATCCCAGCAAGAAGAAATCTGAAAATCGTGATGTTTGTGCTTTTCTGAATCCATTATTCAAATCTAGAGACACCTCTAGCATTTAGATGGGAACCTCTATAGCTTAACACCCTCTGGAGACAGTTAGTCATGCAAGCTACTGATTGGGAGAAAAAAGGAATAAAAAAAATCAATAATTCCTCTGGAAAGGAGGCTGCCTGTTTGACTTGGTCTAAGCCTGGACTCCTGGCTTCAAGGGGTTAAAGAGCTAACCTAAATGGCATAGCAAATGCTGTCTTGCCTAGCTCAGTCCCAGATGCTCTTAAAAAAAAAAAAAATTAAAGTGATACTGTCCCTGATAAGATATGAACTGATAAGCTCTACTGAATAAAAAAGGGGGAGGGGGTGATGCAAGAAAGAGTTAACAAGATCCTGCTTCCAGCACTGAAATGTGATGTGTAATGCTGCAAATTCCTAATCACACATCCAGGCTGAGCAGCTTCTGATTTGGAAAAGGAGAAACAAATGATAAAAAAGAAAGAAAGAAAAAGCCCTTTTTAATTACTCTACCTCTGAATGATACCCTTGGTGCAAAGGGATTGGTATGGAAGACATTACTATCAGCATATTTTTAAGCAGGTAACAGGTTGTCAAACTCCCCACACCCCCCAATATATATACACACATCCCCACACAAAGACACATTTTCTACTGGGCATTTCTGCCCAGCTGGTGAATTTTGGAAAGGTCAAAACAATTCACCAGGGGGAAAAAAATCAACCTAACATCAGTTTAAGAGCTAAGCCATGGGGAGAAATGAAAATCATCCCTCGTTAATTGACATGGAAGAAATGACTAGTTTCTCTTCTTTCCTCTCCTCTTTTCTCTCTCTCTCTCTCTCTCTCTCTCTCTCTCTCTCTCTCTCTCTCTCTCTCTCTTTTTCTTTCTTCCCCTACTCCTCCCTCCTCCCTCCTTCCCCTCATGTGTCATGTGTCCTGTGCCAATAATTTTATTTTAAAATAGTAGAAAGGGGACCTATGGCTGGATGTTTCCTCAGGTTCCCCCCCCCTTTTTTTTGCTCCTTCCCCTCTATACACAATCCTCCACTCAACCATATCAGTAGCAAAAGCATGCCCCTCTAAATAATGAGTCACATGGCATCTTGTCAGCTTTTATGAAGCTTTCTTTTTACTCAGTTTGCACACATATCCATGTATATCTATGCAAATATTTATATTCAGCTATAGATGTACATGTTTATAATGTACATATGTGATATCATAGATACACGTATGGGATATAAATATATTGAAATATAGATAGACAAACAAATAGACACACATTGAGGCTGTTGCTATAGATGGAACCCTGCATTTTCTCTGATAACCAGATAACAATATGTAATTTTTTTTAATATTTAGCCACTCCAGCTGGTGTCTCCCATAGAAATAATTAGATTTTTGCTTTAGCTGCACTAACAAGGAGCTCTCAGGGCCAATATGGAGGCAAGGGTTAGACGTTCTCAACACACCACCCAGTAACTCTCAAGAGAGAGAAAAAAAAACCCATATGTAATATTTATTTCCTCCGCAGAGAGAATTCATAGGTTTGGCCTTCATTCCACATACAAGGCTTTTGTGAAATAAACTGATCATATTTTCTTGAAAGGGAAGCACAGATCACAATTAGGTTTGCCTTCTAAAATCTCTAACAATTTTGGAATATATATTTTGTAAATATTATGAACACTGAAAGGAAACAAAGCAGACACAGCAAAGTGTGTGTGCGTGTGTGTGTGTGTGTGTGTGTGTATGTGTGTGTGTGTATCTTTGTTTGCAAATTAATAGCTCAGAGGCTGTTCAGAGTGTGTGCTTTTGTACCCTTTCACATAAGTGGTGAATTCTAGATCATTTCGTATTCAAAGACTGGAAACAAAATAGTATATATTTCCATTAAAAGATCTCTCTCTCCCTCCCTCTCTCCCTCTCTGTTTCTGTCTCTCAGTCTCTCTGTCTCTCTCCCTCCCTCCTCCTCCTCCTTTCCTTTTCTTCCTCTTCCTCCTCCTCCTCCTTCTCCTTCTCTCTCCTTCTCCTTCTCTTCCTCCTTCTCCTCTTCCTTCTCCTTCTCCTTCTCCTTCTCCTTCTCCTTCTCCTTCTCTCTCTGTCTCTCCGTGTTTCTGTCTCTCTGTTTCTCTGTCTCTCTCTGTCTCTGTCTTCTTCTCTCTCTGTCACTCTCTCTTTCTCTTTCACTGACTGTATCTCATTCATCCATATTCTCTTTCTTCCTCCATGCTTTGAAGTATCCTTAACTGCAGTCTAGGCTCAAAGGACACCTTTTGAAGGAAACTTTTGCTGATTTCCCTCAAATTCTAGTGCCTTCCCAATGATAATTGTTTCCAATATATATGTTGTTATCTCATCCATTAAGAAGAACTCTTTGGGAGTAGGCACTATTTTTTTTTGTTTTTTTTTTTTTTGCCTTTCTGAATATCTCCAAAGCTTAGCATAGTGCCTAGAACAAAATAGAATCTGTTTATGTAGATATATTATCATATTAACATTTTATGTTTATGTATACATATCTACATGTAGAGCTATATAATCTCTCTTAGTTATAGATATGGATATGTGATATATGTACATATAGATATACATATTCATGCTTGTATACCTCTATTATATGCTTACCTAGTCTGTCATCCAACTATAGATATAGATATACATATCCATATATAATTACATTGTATATATAATGTATACAGTTACATAAAAATCACTTGTAAATCTACCAACACATATCTATATGTTATATATGCACAAGTATATATAATGTGTGCATAATACATATAATTCACTTGATAATTCATATAATGTGTATATATTTATATATATATGTATATTGGATTAGTGTTTCTCAATTTTTGCTCATAATATCCTGAATTATTTTTGTCCAGGATGTAATTCATTGAACAAGTTATGGAATATGAAAGTGATATAAGAAATAATATTGTATTATAAGAAATGATGAAGGAGATGGGTTCAGAAAAACCTTTGAAAAGAATTATACATACTGATAGGAAGGAAAGTGAGGAGAACCAGGACAACAATCTATACAGTAAAAATAATTGTTATGAAAGACTTAGTAACTGATTAATATGATCCATTATAATGCCAATGTACTCATGATGTAAACTGCTATCTACTGCCAGATTAAGAACTGTCAGATTAGTACAGGATGGAGTATATAAATCACCCCATTTTTCAGAACACAGCTAATGCAGAGATACTTTTGTTATGAATTCATATGAATAATGAACATCATGTTTCTTGCTGTCTCAGTGAGTGAGGGGATTGGAAAGAGGAAGAAAATTTAAAGTTGAAAACTTTAAAAAGATAAAATAAAAGTATATAATTCATTCATTGAGAGACAGGATTGTATAGTGGATATAGAGACAGTCTTAGGTGTGAATTACTCAGTTTAACTCTTGATTCTATGCCAAGATTTTTCTGAATATCTGACTTTGGGAATGCTGTTTAACGGCTTAGAACTATCACATAATTCTCTAAGACAATGAACTATACAGGAAATTGTTGTGAGCATTTCAGAGGAGCTAGAATGAAAACTGGAGGGAATTTTAACAGCGATCTAATCCAGTTTTCTTGTTCTATAGATGAGGAAACTGAGACTCAGAGAATTGTGAGTTCAAAAATTTCACAATTAACTCATGAGTGAGCTAGAATTTGAATACAAGACCCCTAACTCCAGAAAATTTTGACTGTATTATGGACAGTACCTTCCACTCTGAGAGTACATATTCTCTCCCCCATTAAAATGTAAGTTGTTTGAGGATGAATATTCCTTTCCCCTCTCTCTGTATTCCTAGCATGTATCACAATGCTTGTCATAATATTAAGCATTTAACATTACTTGTTGACTGATTATTTATGTCATTTTCTGTGCAGGGAACTGTGCCAAGTGTTGGAAATATTTTGATTGTTACTATTGTTGTTTAATGGGCTTCTTTTTGTTGTTTGTTATTCTTTTTTTTTTATTACAGCTTTTTGTTTACAAGATATATGCATGGGTAATTTTTGTTGTTTGTTATTCTTACTATTTGGCTTTTTATTTATTTTGCTGTAGAAGTTTACTGACAGTACAAAGATAAAGGAAGACTGTCTTTCTTTCTCCTCAAAAAGCTTGTATTCTATTCATGAGATTTGATTGTAAATTGGAATTCTAATAGGGAAATCATTGCTTTCTAGGGCTGGAAACAGCATGGGATGCAAAGACATGTAGTGACTTGGGCAAAATGATACAAATGGACCACAACAGAGATAGGAGCAGAATTCAAATATCCTGGTTTCAATAGATCTCTGTCCATTCCATTCAACTCTGCAGACTCCCTAGAACATTATATTTTAGCTGACTTATAATATAGGATTTCATCCTTAAGCTATCAAGAATCCATATAGCAAAGTGTGTCCAGGAATTGAGAGATCCACCCCACCCTATCAGATTATACAAAGTATAAATTCAGGGAGCTGAATCCATCAATGATTCAATTTTTTTCAATGATCTTTTTTTTTTTAATTCACTTGTTTGCCATGGTAGCCTTTCTTTGATCTCTCTTTGATGCCCTCATCTGTCCATATATGTATACACAGTCTTTTCCTTTTGGTTGTGGTATATGGTACTGTTATACAATTGTTTGCCATTTCCTTCTCTAGATTATTTTACAAATGAGGAAACTGAGACAAACAGGATTAAGTGGCTTGCTCAGGGTCACACAGATAGTACATATCTGTTGTTGGATTTGAATTCAGGAAGATGAGTTTCCCTGCTTTCAAGTCCAGTGCTCTTTTCACGGTGTCACCTAGCTGCCCAACACTTATAAAGTGTTTCCCAAATCTTAGAGTGATATATAAAGGCTAGATATTATTATTAATCATTATTTGAAGGAGCTGAAGATGACATATTTTATCTAGAGAATAAAAAGAGATGGATCAAGAGATATATGGAAGGGGGCAAGGAAGAGAAATGCATGAATAAGAATGAAATGGTAGCATATTATGCTTTAGTGCTTTGGCTACTGGGCAGCTAGGTGTATGGAGGGCCAGGTCTGATGTTAGGAAGACTCTTCTTTATAAATTGAAATCTGAATTCAGATACTTCTGACTCTAGTTGCCTGACTCTGGGCAAATCATTTAACCATGTTTGCCTCAGTTTCTTCATCTGGAAATATCAAAACACTCTAATGTCTTTGCCAAAAAGACCTCAAATGGGGTCACAAAGAATAAGACTGAAAAATGACTGAACAAAAACAACCTTTGGTTACTAACAGGTTGCCAACAAAATCATCTCGCCCACCCTGTAACTCATGCCAGTGTTAGACTTTCAAACAATGATGCAGCAGTTTTTTGTAGAAGCTCCATCCATTTGATGCCAAGAGACAATGCTTTCTGCCAGGAACTGAGAACAGCAGTTGTCCAACTGGCAAGTCATTCTACCCTTCCCATTCCCCAGCACTTTGGGTGGGGCTGATGGACTGTGGGCTGCCAGTGGGAGAGGAGGAGGAGGAAATACTTTGGGGAAATGGATGGGGAGAATGCTATTCTTCTTGATTTAGGCCTTTGTGGTTTACCTTGAGTTTGATTTTAAGAGAAACTGCCTTTGGCCTTGGTATAATGTCCCCTTGTTAATTGTGATGGATTAGGTGGCTCACAAGTAAAGAGGGCTCATGGACAATAATTTGGATGCTAGCAATTTCTAATCATTAAGTAAACTTTCATCAAGCACTAATTTTTGTTGTAGGGACTGTGGTTGATTTGGGGGCTAGCAAAAAGAAAAAAGAGACTATCTTGATTCTGGAGGAGCTTAAGGGCGTTCTATCTAAAGAAAATGCACCTATAAATACATAGAAATTAGCTAAAGAAATATGAAAGTTTCTTGGTTGTTACACCAAGTCAAAACCATTGAAGTATATAAGAGAAAGGAAAGGAAAAGTGAATTAGGGTGACTTTTAAGGTGACTTTTCTATCAGTCTCAAATCATAACACATTTTATCAGAAACATAACTGAAGATCTTGATTTGACAGTTTTCTCATTTCCATCTCCTCCATCATGAGATAAAATAAAAAAAATGCTCATCATTCTCTTTTTTTGCTTTTGTCTTTCTCTCATTCAGCCAAGAGTATTTTGGGTTTAGTAAAGATCATTGTTGTCAATATGAAGTGTCATGGTGAATTAATACTATTACTAATTATTATTATTATGACAATAATTACAACAATAAAAGTCAACCTTTCTATAATACTATGTGACAGGCACCATGCTAAGACCTTTACAATTATTGTCTTATTTAATCTTCACAACAAACCTTGGAAATAGGTTTCTTATTTTTTTTTTTTTAACAAATGAGAAAACTGAGAAATTTGAAAAAAACTGAGAAAAATGAGACAACAAATAAGAAATGGTGATTGTGTAACTGCTGGTAGTAGTCGCTGAAGGATTGAAGTGTGGTTCTGTGTAATGAACAATATTTAAAAAAAGACACTTACAATTAGTAGTGTCTAAAGATAGATTCAAACTTAAGCCTTCCTGACTTCAAGGCCAGAGTTCTACATGATCTTAATGTAAGGGACCATTTCAGAGATTTGCTATATCCCCAACATTCTGAAGTCAATGATTCCCAATTGCCTCTGGAACAAGTACAAGCAGTTCAATTTAACTTTTAAGGCTATCTATTCATGATCTGGCTGCTTCTTACCTTCATTATTATTGCAAAATATTTCCTTATACATTTTGATTTAGTCATTCTGACTTAAGTGGACATCCTCACACATAGCATGCCATTTCCAAGCACTAGATCTTGTCATTCACCAGTTTCCATGACAGGAAAATATTCTTTCTTTCTTCTTTTTTTTAAAATAATTATAACTTTTTATTGTCAGAACCCAGGGTAATTTTTTTTACAACATTATCCCTTGCACTCACTTCTGTTCCAATTTTTCCCCTCTCTCCCTCCACCTCCCCCAGATGGCAAGCAATCCTATACATGTTAAATATGCCACAGTATATTCTAGATACAATATATATGTGCAGAACTGAACAGTTCTCTTGTTGCACAGGAAGAATTGGATTCAGAATGTAAAAATAACCTGGGAAGAAGAACCAAAATGCAAACAGTTTACCTTCATTTCCCAGTGTTCTTTCTTTGGGTGTAGCTGCTTCTATCCCTCGTTGATCAATTGAAACTGAGTTAGATCTCTTTGTTGAAGAAATCCACTTCCATCAGAATACATCCTCATACAGTATCGTTGTTGAAGTATATAATGATCTCCTGGTTCTGCTCATTTCACTTAGTATCAGTTCATGTAAGTCTCTCCAAGCCTCTCTGTATTCATCTTGCTGGTCAAGAAAAATATTCTTTCTTCCTTTCCTCCCCTTCTTACTCCCCCCTCCACTCCTTCTCTCCCTCTTCCCTCCCCTCCACTTTTCTTTCCTCCTCTTCCCTCCCTTCCTTTTCCCTCTTCTCTCCTCCCTTCTTTTTCCCTTCCTCTTCCCTCCTCTCCCTCCTTGCCTTTCCTTTTCTGTCTTCTCCTCTTCTGTTCTGTCTAAGAATCTCTCATTTTCTCCAAGATTTAGCTCAAGCATAGCCTAACCAGATTCTAGTGATCTTCCTTTTAAGATTATCACTACACACACATACACACACACAAATATGGTAGGATGATTAGATGCATGCATGCATGTGTTTATGTGTGTACCTGCATATACATAAATCATATAGTATAATATACACATATAGTTTATACAAACACACACAGAGAATCAATTTGAAGTTCAGATGATTTAAATAATTTTAAAATGTACTAAGACTTTTAGGGCAACTTCTGTGCTTATTTATGTATGTATGAAGGCATGCATTTATACATGCATATGAATATTTTTATGTATTTATGTGTATTTGTTACATCAATGTGTGCCTCTTTATTATTTATTTATTTATTGACTGAGACAATTGGGGTTAAGTGACTTGCCCAGGGTCACACAGCTAGGAAGTGTTAGGTATCTGAGACCAGATTTGAACTCAGGTCCTCTTGATTTCAGGGCTAGTATTGTATTCACTGTGCCACCTAGCTACCTCGTGTGCATCTATATTATATAAAATGTATGGTGTGAGCAAATTATATTCATGTGTAAATGTATATACATGCTACTCTATATTTGTATATATAATTTATATATAATTGCAAATAATGATCACATGTTATATATAATTATATTATATTATGAATTTCACATAATTACATATTTATTATTACATATAATAATTGTATGTAATTACATATAATTGTTACTTACAATAATTATATATAGTGCCATATATTCACATGCATAGATTGCTTTTCCTGTTAAAATGTAAGTTTTATGATCTCAGTGAATTTTTAACGTTTTGCTTTAAAATCTCAATGTTTAGAGCAAACATTTGATATGATATGTCACTGATCAATATTTGTGGGTTGACTTATTAATTTCCATCTTTCTTCTATAAAGAGGATTAAGTGGCTAAAACATGCAATCTCTACCATGGCCAGAGGAGGGAGCTACTGAACTTGGATTGGTCTGAATGCCCAAAGTACCATTGTTAAAAAAGAGGGAAGCAAAGATGAGAAACTAAAAGAGAATAATACCTGCTTCTGAGGACACTTGTGAATAAAAATAGGCTTAGTAAATTCTAGACTTCTGTAAACCTGCAAACTTGTCTTTCTTTTGTTTTTAGAATCACTAATTTAGATCTGAAGAAACTTCAGGATCCAACTGCAATTCCATTATTTCCTACCTGAAAGAAAACAAAGACCCAGGATTATTATGTACTCAAGATCATCTGATTACTAATTATTAGATCCAGGATTTGAACCTAGGCTTTCTTATTCCAAATTCAGTTTCCTCTTTAATTTTATTTTCATAAGCATGGTTGCTTTTACTTGATTATGTTGACTTCAGATGATATTTCTCTACGAATAGGAAACCCTCTGAAGGAAAGGGACTGTTTCATTTTTGTCTTAATATGCCTCTCACTAAGCATAGTGCCTGCACAGTTAATGCTTATTAAATGTTTATTGACAGATTGAAGAATCTAGAAAGATGTGCTACTTTGACAACTTATCCTGGCATAGAGATGACTGGGTTTTTGAGGAATGTGGCAGCAGAACCTAAATCTCCAAGTCCTTGTCTTAATTCCAAGTCCTTGCTAAGATCAAGTCCCAAATTTCTTAATTATGCCAAGCATAAAAGGCTTCAGGTCTGAGCCTGACTATGGACTCTGTGGTCTGTTGAATGAGGGTGAGACAACTATAGTGTCAGAGGAATATCATCGGATTGACTTTATTAGGGAAGACGCTTCTTGACATAATTATGGTCAAGAAGGCTGTTTACTAAGTCTTAAAAGAGTCATATTCTGCATCCAGGGAAAGAGTACTCAAGTGGAAGAAGTTATCGAGCAAATTTAGAAACATGTATTAAGTACCAACTCTGTTTAGGGACTGTGATAGATGTGGATAAAAAGACAACCATGAAAGAGTATCTCACCTTAACGACCTTACAACCCATTTGGGAGATAACATAAAATATAATAATAATAAATAATAATAATAATAATAATAATAATAATAATATGTTTATAGCATAGCAACAAGTAGCATTTATATGTCACTTTAAGGTATATAAAGCATTTTACACATATGAGCTTATTTGATCTTTCAAACAACACTTTGAAGTAGTGGTTAATATTATACTTATTTTCCAAATGTGGCAACTGAGGTATTGTGAGTTACTTAGCTATTGTTCAAGGAAAGATTCGAACTAGTCTTCTAGTGTCTGAGTTGAGCTCCCTATTCATTACTCTTCATATACCAACAGCATGAATATAAATACAGAATAAATATAAATACAAGTATAAATATAAACACCAGCAATACAAAAGTTTAAGAAATATTTTAATAAAGTGTAGTTAGAGAGGGAGAAGTGAATTTGAAATTGGGTTGGTGAAGTGAAATCAGCTATGACATTATGCAGAAGTTTATTTGAGGTATGTCTTAGAGGAAGTGAGGAATGTTATTAGGCAAAGTGAGGAAGGAGTGAATTCCAGGCATAAGTGATACAGAGAAGGCAATTCAAATTCTATGTTTGAGGAGCAGCAAAAAGATCAGTTTGGTTAATTTCAGAATTTAGAAAGGGTAGTAGTCCCTGAAGGGTTGAAGTGTGGTTTTGTGTAATGAACAATATTAAAAATGTAGGAAATAAAAGTCTCAGTGATGTTTTTTGTTTGTTTTATTTTGTGGAACATTAATCAATCAAGCAATAAAGAATTATAAATCATCTATTACTTTCCAAGCTCTAGTACAGAGTACACAAAAAGAGGCAAAAAGACAATCCTTGATTTTAATCAACTTATAAAAACAAGTAGCCAAAGTGGAATTTGAACCCAGATCTCCTAAGGTCAAAGACATCACTCATGGCACTGTATAGCCCAAAGGCCTTTCTATCCACTATTTCAAATTCAGTCCTCTCTACTCGCTCTTTCATCCAACAGTCTTTCAAATATATGAAGCCATTTCTCTAAATGGTCTTTTTTCCAGAAAGAACTTATATAGCATTAACTTTTCATCAGACTCTTTTCCAGTCTAAGAGTCCTCCTCCATATGTCCACTAGTTTATCAATATCCTATAATATTCTTGTGATTCAGTTATGTCTGACTCTTCATGATTTTATTTACAGTTTTCTTAGCAAAGAGAACGGCATTGTTTGACATTTTCTTCTCTAGGTCTTTTCTACAAATGATGAACCAAGGCAAATAGTAAGTGATGTGCTAAGGCTCACAACTAGTGTCTGAAATCAGAGAAGAACTCATGAATCTTATTGATTCCAAGCCCATGACACTACTCACTGCAGCACCTCGCTGCTTAAGATACCTTTAAGGTTTACAATATTATTATCCTTCAAGAAGTATAGACTTAGACTTAGATAGAGATATTGGTCAGAATAAATCAGATTAAACCAAGCTAAGCTAAAGATCGCTTCTTTCTTTTTGGAAAGGATGTCTCTCTTTTTTATGTTAAACATAGTAGAAATATATGTTAAATCCAATATATGCATACATATTTATACAATTATCATGCCACACAAGAAAAATCAAATCAAACCAACAAAAAGTAAAAGAGAGAACCAAACAACAACAAAAAGAGTGAAAATGGTATGTTATGAACCATACTCAGTTCCTATAGTCCTCTCTCTGGGTGTAGATGGCTCTCTTTATCACTGAACAATTGGAACTGGTTTGAATCATCTCATTGTTGAAGAGAGTCACATCCATCAAAATTGATCACCATATAATCTTGTTATTGCCATATATAATGATCTCCTGCTTCTGCTCATTTCATTTAGCATCAGTTCATGTAAGTCTCTCCAGGCCTCTCTGAAATGCTCCTGCTGATTGTTTCTTACAGAACAATAACATTCTATAACATTCATGTACCACGATCTATTCAGCCATATTCCAATTGATGGGCAAGGGATGCCTCTCTTAATATCACCTATGATTGTATTAGTGATCAATAGCAATAGTATAACTTGTGTTGTGTGATAGATGTGTCTCCAGGGGAAAAAAGTACACAAATTGATTGTCTATAAACCAAATCATATTTTAAATGCATTATGAAAGGTTGTTAAAAGAATCCTGTGGTGAATCCCTTTTTGTTAAATGAAGAATTCTCCTCTAATTGATGTTTCTCAAATTCACATTTTCATAGAGATTATCAGCAGATGGTGTTTGTTTTTTTTTTTTTTTTTTTTTACTGAAAGTGGGAGTTGATTTGTATTGTCACATTGAACCACAAGGTTGTAGATAGTCATGGCTCAAAGATTGCCAGCAATAGCCAGTCGGAGACCAGTGAGGCATTAGTAGACTGATTTTTTTTTTTCTTTATATCATGGAGGCACTTGCAGTCCATATCTGAGAACTGAGATGAAATGAATGCCAGATAGTGCAAACTATAGACTAATATAAATGAAATTTTAAAAATCGAGGGTCCAATAGAATGGTGGTAAGGATTGCTGAAGATGGATTGGAAATGCTTGAGAATATAAGCTAGTATAAAACCAAGACAATATGAAGAATAAATAGAAAGATAGGGGTGAAAGGAGTAGGGAAGTAATTTACAAAAGCGTAACTCTGTCAGATAAATTAGCATATAGTGAACATTTAGTGCAGTATTTTTAACAGCAGTTCAACATATACAATTTTCTCAGTAGTGCCTGACTCATAGGAGAAACTTAATAAACTTATTGAATGACTTCCTATTTTTCAAAGAATAAGCTTGTCAGGAGCCAAGAGGGAAGCAAGGATGACTTTAACCTGGAGAAATTATTTCCTTTCTGAGAACATTTTTGGTACAAAGTGAGAATCTTTCTTTAACTATTAGATGGCATTACCAGCCACCAAGCTGATCTTGTATACCAAAAGACTCATACCCACATTGCCAAAGAACTCATTCTAGGATAGTGAGATCAGAGTAAATGCTGATTTCTCTGTGGTTCTCAGAAAATAGGCAGCCTTCTCTCTGTGTCTCTGTTTCTTTCTGGATGACCTCATTTTCTCTCCTAATTTTACACAGATGAGTTAGTATGGATCGATCCAATAAGTATTAACTCTTGATCTCCCAAATCCAGCTAGATGACATAATGGGTAAAGTGCTGGGCTTAAAGTTAAGTGAACATTTTTGTAAGTTCAAATTTGTTCTTAGATGCTATTTGTGAGATCTATTTCAAGTTATTTAATCCTGTTTGCCTCAGTTTCCTCATAAGTAAAATTAGCTGCAGAAGGAAATGGCAAACCACTCTAGTGTATTTGCCAAGAACCCCACATGGTGTCACAAAGAGTTGGGCTCTATTGAAACAACTGAACAACAACAATCACCAATTTCAAAACATCCCTAAAATTTTAACTTTTTTTAAAAACTGGAATATCTTATTAAATGATGTACATAATCTAGTCATAATGGAGTGAACCATCCAACTGACAAATACATGAACAAACTGTTTAGCATATGTTTGTATTTATATGGAGCCAATAAAAGGAATGAAGCAATATATAAAAGAATATCAAGTAGGAGAGTGTTCAACAAAAGTTTCACCTGTACTCAGGCAGTACCCAAAAAGTTGCAAAACGTTCTCTGAACCCAAGAGTTTAAAACAGAATTCACAGTACCAAGTCCAAAGGTTCTACTTGCAACTCCAATTAGGGAGTTTTAGGATACTAGATTTAGGATACTAGATTCAGCCTTTTCTATTCCAAATTTAAAAGAAAAAAAATTATTTTCTTAATATTTTTATTGTTCAGTATTTTCAGATTATTAGTTAATTCATTTTGGGTTTTCTTGGCAAAAATATTGAAGTGGTTTGCCATTTCCTTCTCCGGCTAATTTTACAGATGAGGAAAAATTGAGCAAACAAGGTTAAATGACTTTCTTGGGGTCACAGAGCTGGTAAGTTTAAGGCCAAATTTGAACTCAGGATGTGAATATTCTTGGTTCCAAATTGAGTAATCTATCCATTTTCCCACCTAGCTGTCCTTTCTTAATATAGAAATTTGCAAACATTTGCAATATATAATCACTGATTCTTTCCTATTTACTTACTGGGCTATCTAGGTGCTCCCTGGATTCCAATTGTGACTCTGAGGCAGAAAGCCAATCAGGTCATCACAGAAGGCATCTTAAAAAAAATTCTATCTCCTACACAATTTTTCTCTGAATTGGCCCAGCTAGTGTGAAACTAAGACCCACAGTGGTAAATCATGACTCAGGCCATTGAATGGCAAGGACAGCTTTGTTGGAAAGCATTTATTGCCTAAAACCTTCCCCAGCTTCTCCTTGGGAGGGAGGGATCATGTGGAGGAGAGTTAACTGGAATGTCTTCATGTAGCTGTTAAATTGTGAATGAAATAGATGAGAACCAACAAGCCAGAAAATGGTTGTAAATGTGAATGCCAATGTGTTTAATGATCCGGTAAAACAAGTTCAATTGTAGCTTGTAGGATGCAAATTACTCAGTGGTTTGACCTGTCCATAAAAAGCAAAGAGGCAGAAAATCTGGGGATGCCGCTGTGTTATGGAGTACCAATCAAGAGATGGCTCATTCCAGTGGGCTAAAAACATCTTGGAATAGCTTGGGATAGGATGAAGGATATTTTTCTTTCTGAACACTGTGAGAAAATGAGTGCATGAAGGATGGAAGAAGTCAGAGCCATAGATAGGATTTTGTTTTTCACTTGGGGCACAAATGATTGGAGAGGTGTCGTTTGTGAAAATAAATAAGAGAGTTCTGCCCCAGTGAAGTTTCCACTCCAGTTTTCATCACATAAGCAGATAGCACAGTGCCTTGCAAATAGTGGGTGCCTAATAATTACTAATTGATAAGACATGTGAAAGAGCAAAAATGGAGGGGAGATAAAAAAAGGGTTGGAAAGGTTTCATTGGTGACAGTAAAGAACAGAGTTTTTCTTTAATGAAGTGGTCTCCCATACTTCAGTCCTCATGCTATAGGCAGATAGTGCAGTGTCTTGCAAATAGTAGTTGGCTAATAAGTACTAATAGGGGAAAGTAAGACATGTAAATGTGAATGGGTTGAGGGCTAAAAATGCTGCAGTGTGATAAACACGAATGCATTACCAGAAAGTGTGGGGATTTACAAGGAAGTACAAGTACCAAGGATGTCAATGTCCTCAAACCTGTTAGCTAGATACACCTCTGGAAGAAGCCATTAGCCTTGTAGATAAGAGAATTGACTTCAAATATAATAAGACCAATGTTCAAGTTTTATCTCAGATATATACTGATGATATAACTCTGGCCAAGTCTTAATTTCTCAGGATTAGGCTACTTTCCACATCTATCAATTGCAAAGAAAGTCTTCATGTAAACTGAACTATCCAAAGAGGGATGACTATATTCTATATAAGAAGAATATCTATTTATCATACATACAATAGTTTGGGCAGATAACTAAGTTAACTTGGGAAATTTCCATATCAGTGAATCTAAGCCTGTTCCATAGCCCTTCCAACCATTTACTAATATAGTCCACAGTTCTAAAATAAAAGCTTGAAAGGGCATACAGATAAATATATTATATATGCATATGCATGTGCAAACATATACATTAAAATATAGAAATTTACCATATAATTTTAAAGCAATAAAAATGACCTATTAGGAAGAAACTTGTTGCTATCCCATTGTGGTTATTGATGTTTTCTTCAAGAAAGTACATGTACTACACAGAAAATATGACAAATGATGACATAGACTGTATTGAAAGCTATCCAGGAAAGTTTTAAGGGGCAAACTAACTGGGGAAGATGGACTTGTTGAGGTTTAAAAGGGAGCCAACCCATATAGATTATCTTCATTTGCTTTCTACTTCAAATTTATTCATTGATTTCTCTCCATTTCCAAGGTAGCCTGTCCCTAAGCTGCAAAGTTGAGGAATCTATTGGGAAGATAGTTGGTGTAATAGCTAGAAATTTCAATGTATTCAGAAGGACCTGACTGGAGTCTGCTTCAGATGTGTGATTCCTTTCTCATCAATATAAAGGGATAATAATAGCTTTAGAGAATTGTTGTGAAAATCAAATAAGCAAAGCACTATAAGGTCTATAAATAATTATAATAATAGCAATGATGATGATATTGATGATGATGATGATGATGATGAGAATCACCTGCTTCTTTCCTAGGTATATTTTTTTAACTCCCTGACCTTGACTTCAATAGAATCATCTTCAGGGGCACAAATGGTGGCGTGGGGCTCCTTTATTTATCAATCAAAATAGAGTCTGACTTATGAAGAAAAGAAACAGAAGATGAAATTTAGGGTGCCTCCTATCATGCAACCTTAGACATCCTCTCTAACCTGAGTGAAATGATGTTGGAGCTGGTGAGCAGGATGGGAATGTTATTGGGCCCTTTTTTTGAAGGGAGGGAGAATCACTACCTCTAAGGAACACTAGAGAGTATTCAGGTAGAAACTGTTGACTTTGCAATTCTGTAGAACCAGCCTCCAGGATAACCAAATTGGGGCTCTTTCAGAATTTTGGTGGCTTAAAAGGGACCTTTTGCAAGAGCCTCTATTGCTCCCATGAAGACCATCTTGGCTCAAATTATATTTATGGTATTCAAGCATGACTATGAGCTTCCCTCTAATTTTTACAAATCAGATTTGTGGGGAGAAATCCATGTATTTGGTGAAAAATATTTTATGTAGGAATCCATTATATGGATATGGAATATGACTTCCAAGCATCTCAATTTCTTTAAGGACATTAAAACACCATTAAAAGGAAATGATCTGGAATAGGGACTGAGTATAACAAACTAACATTCCCTATCTTAGTTTCTAGACCCCATAGCTCAATTTTCCCTTCTGCCTCTTGTTAACCTTAACTTATTAGAAATTCTCCTTTCCTTCTGAGGTTAGGTCATGGCTGTTTATTTTAGAATGACAATTCATCATCTTTTTCAAATCATGATGCAATAAAAATTACATGTAATAAACGTTCTGGGGAAAATAGACAAAAATTAATTGGAAACTAAATAATCTAAACCTAAACAATTGATAATTTCATCCAAGAGAATGACAATAATGAGACAACATACTAAAATTTATGGGACAAAGCCAAAACAGTTCTTAGGGGAAATGTTATATCTCTAGATGCCTACTTGAATAAAATAGAGAAAGAGAAGATCAGTGCATGCAACTAAAAAAGCTAGAAAAACAGAATTAAAATATATCATTGACACTCAAGCCTCAATTTGATCTTCTGGTGTAAATATCCTGTCTCACTTCCATTCTCTTCTATTGTAAACATAGCTTAGTTCTTCTGACTTCACATCCCTTATCATTGATCCATGTTGTTACTGGATACAATGTTATGAATAGTCTGCTCATTTCAGTTTGCATCAGTTCATGCTAATTCTTTCCAGGATTTTCAATCAAATATTTTTTTGTGGCTCTATCTAACAAACATTTTTTTTTCATAATCTTGACATATACATGAAAGACACATAGAAGGAAAAAAGCTCTCGAGATTGATTTTGCTAAATGGAGCCAAATGTTTGTTTGTTTTATATTCCTCAACAAACACTGAAAACACTGCAGAGTTAATGTGATTATGAGTTGTAGGAGATAAATTGGTAAAATTAAGTGATGGAATAAAAGAAATGAATGAAAAAATATTTATTAATTTTTTGTTACTTAAGATGTATTACAATGAAGATTGGTTAGGGAAATAACAAAAACAAAGACAGTCAAAACTTCCAAGCAGCTACATTTTCCCTAAACTATTATTAATAATTGCCATGTTAAGCACTCTTATAAATGCTGAGATATAAGTACAAAGAATGAGAGATAAAGAGCAAAAAGGGAAACTAAAGAGTCCAGATCTTAATGGAAAGATTCCAGAAAAAAAAAAAAAAGAAAGAGGTTTTAGGTACTCAAAATGAGAAATTCTAATGAGCAACTGAAATTAATTTCAACTCTACAAGTAGCATTTCTTAGACATCTACTACACACCAGAAATTGTTCAACAAACTGAAGACACAAAGATAAAAATAAAACAATCTTTGTCCTCAAGCATTTTACATGTGATTACAAATGATGATGATAAAGTAATTGGTAGTCTTCAAAGAGTAAGATAAAGTCATCTTTATAATGGTAATGATAATGGCAATGATTAAGGGTTCTTCTTATTATTAGTAAGATGACATGGCTTTGGAAAATAAAGGGGGAAAAGGAAATAATAAAAATTTACAACTTCTAATCCTATAAAACTATTAACAGTGGGCTTCCTTTGAAATTTGAAAATGTTAATAGTAAGACAAATGTAATCTTGAAAGGTAGAAGTTGAAAGGGAAATGATAGAAAATTTTAAAAACCTCACCATATAATAGTAAAAAACAGGGGTTGGCCTTTGAAATTGAAAATGTTATTAGTAAGACAAATATAAAAAAGTGGGCATTTCAATAAGTACTCAACTTATGAAGACCAATTATCCCAAGATAATATGTAGATCTATAATAGAAAAAGACACTTTAAATTTTCGATAAATTCATGGGTGGCAAGTCTATAGAAATGGAGTTTTTAGACTCTGAGCCATGGGAAAAATTGTGGCTCAAGAGGCTCACATGGGCTGCCCCTTTGACTGAACTCACTTTGAGACTCAAAGAGACTTATATAAAGGTGTTTATTGCTGGAGTTTGTCAAAATGTGAAAAAAAAAACAAATTTAAGAATAGAATATCAGCAATACTAAAACACTTTCTCTGGATATGTCCATAGAACACTAAGAGATCTAGCCCATCAACTGTGTTAATCAAGGAAATTGCTTTCTTGGAGATATTTAAGCAAAATAACAGTTGATTAATTGGCTTTTTCATATGTCAGTCAGTTCTTTTAGCATCTTGTTGACTCAACTGGATGTTTTTCATCTGTGTAACAATGTTTTCTAATGCTGTAATCATTTCATTACTTTATCACAGTGATTTTTTTCTCCTTTTAATTTCTTGAAGCTCCTTACATGGAAGGAAAAGTTTTCACTTGGGGAAGAAAATCTTTTGCATGTCATAAGCCATTGTCCCACAAGGCTTGAATGAAAGAACAGTTCAAAATGCCTCACATGAGCAAAAAAAAGTCAGCAGTTAAAAATAGACCTTGGCTTTAAGATAAATGCTGTCCAGCCCAGCTCCAGAAAAAGAATAACAGATGCACAGACTGGACCATAGGACTACCTTTGAAAGCTATGACGCCCAATCTTAAACTATGTAAAGGTGCTGCCCACAGTGTGAGATGGTCCAGGCAAGAGGCCAGTTGTCTTATGCTGGCTGTCAGTAGAGAAGGAAAACAGATGATGGAACATTTGGGATCTATTTTTCAGGGACTAAATGGCTCAGCTAGTGACAAAGGAGGCCTGAAATGCCCCCTGTTGGAAGGTAAAAGGGATTTCGCTTTCTCTCTCTCTTCCCTGCTCAGTCTACCCTTTTTTTTTTTCTTTTTTACATTCAGTATTGGAGGCTGGGAGAAAGCACACAATCTGTCCTAGCATCTGCTACCTCCACCTCCCCTATTGTGATTTTTTTTTTGTTTTCCTTCTATCATCAGAAATGTAAAGCTTTGGAACACACACACACAATCCACAACTTATTTTTGTAAATAATTCTCCATTGTCTGATTTCCCTTTCTTTTCCTAGAAAAACAGATTATATTAGGAGGAAATATCTAGGATATAAAGAAAACATCAAGGCCAAACTTTTATTTTGGAAACAAAGAAGCTATTCCCTAGAGGGGTTGAGATTTGCTTGAGATCACATATTTAATAAATATCAGTTACATATGTTCATCAGGAGCTAGGTGGTGCTATATAGAATGCCCATTTCTCTTCCTGAGTTCAAATTCAGCCTTAGATGCTTGCTAAAAAGTGTGTCTCTAGACAAGTCACTTAAGTCTGTTTGCCTCAGTTTCCTCATCTGTAAAATGATCTGGAGAAGAAAATAACAAAACCTTCCAGTATCTTTGCCAAGAAAACTATAAATGGTGTCACAAATGTTCAAACATGACTAAAATGACTGACTGCAACAATGAGGTGGGGAATTAAAAGATAATAAATAGCTTGAGTGGATGGGAAGGGAAGAACCCTGAGAGACTATGTGGAGCCACTGGGTAGCTCCTTATTTCCCCTATTTATTATGTTTTTTGATATCTTCTTTTCTTGTCTTTTTTGGTTCACTCACTTGCAGTGCCCACACGTTATGAGAAAACCACACAGTCTTGTGGCTGTGTATGTGTATCACAAAAAGCTGTAGGCACGGGCTGTCATTCCCCACCTGTTATTTTGTGACATAGTTCTTCACTAATAGAAAATTTCTAACTGGAGACATTGTGAAGGAGCTTTGCTTATGCTAGCTAGCTAGCACCATGGACAGGTCACCGGGCGCAGAGTCAGGCCTGACTCCAAATCTAATTTTAGACATCTTGTAACTGTGTGATTCTAGGTAAGTGACTTAATTTCTGTCTGACTCAGTTTCTTCACCCATAAAAATGTGAATAGTAGCAGCATCTTTTCACAGGGTTATATTGAAGATCAGCTGAGGATAATAGTTGTAAGGTACTTGACATTGTTCCTGGCACACAACAAGTACTTTCTAAATCTTCTTTAGCCTTCCCCTTATGGATAAGAGAAAACCTTTGTCATTCCAAAGAAAGAAATAAGAATGGGAAATGTCATCTTCTGTTATTTAAAATGTATGATTCATGCCCATTGAGGAGGGGTCAACTTGATAATAATGAAGTAGTAGTGAAGAGTAAGCTGAGGAGAAGATAGACTAAAAATACCAAACAGATGGTAGAAATAGGAAATAGGAAATTTGTCAATGCAATAATAAATTTTAAAAAATGATTTGAATGGCTTTTTAAATTGATTGGAATTCATTCCATGACATCTCATTGATTCAATGATCCCTAAGAGATTTTCTCTCCTTACCACTTCTTCCTTTGTTCATAACTATTACCTCCTTCTTATTTTTTCTTTTTTTAGTATTTTATTTTTCCAAATACATGCAAAGATGATTTCCAACATTCATTTTTGCAAAACTTTGTCTTCCAAATTTTTCTCTCTCTCTTCATCCTCTTCCCCAGACAGTAAGCAATCCAATATAGTTTAAGCATGACTATTTCCTGCTCCTGAATGATGAGATAACTTTTTTTATTGAAATTTACTATTATGGGTTCAAATTCTGACTCTGACATTTACTAGTTGCATGACCATTTGATAGAAAGTAAACTCCCTGGAAGCACAAATTGGTTGTCATTTTGGGTTTATTTGTTTTTGTATTTATCCTTTAGCACCTAGCACAGTGATTGTCACATATTATTTAATAATAGTTATGGCTTGATTAATTGATTAGAGGGCAAATCATTTAACTTCTATGAACCTATTTCTTGACATGAAAAATGGAGATACTTTTAGGATTGTATTCACAGGATATTAGGAAGATCAAATACATGTGCATAGAGACATTGATTGAGAACTGGAATGATTCTCCATATTATAAATTCCAAAGTCTTCTCATACACAAACTTTACAGAGTAGTAAATTAAATTTCAAGAAAATTACATGACTCGTCTATTGCCAAACTCTTTATACAGATAGCAAGCACTAGAGAAAGAATTTGAACCTATTTTTTCCAAGTCAATATCCAGTCATCAGTATACAAAGACATAAATCCCCTTCTATTAGACTATATACTCCTTAAAATCAGGGATTATATTTTGTGATTCTTTTTGCCCTCCATAGAACATAATGCAATGATTTGAACATAGCAATACTCAACAGACAATTGTTGAGTGAACAAATATATTTAGTTCAAATGACTAAATGGCCAGGGAATGACTAATATTTTAGAAGGTAACAGGGAAGTCAGAATGAACTCATAGTTTTAGTCCCCTGAATCTTGAATGAAGAAAGAACAATTGACTTAAGCATATCACCTCTAACCTTAATTTGACTTCTTTGTGAATCTTGAAGAAGGCTATTTAGGGCTATTTCTAAAATGACATTAAATTAATTAAATGGGTAACTAAGAGGTCATTCACAAATATAATTTTCCCCACCTGGGAATCACAGAAGAGAGGAAGTCCATTGTCCTATTTCTGATTCTTGATCTTAACATGACTTGATAAGCAGAAATATTCTAATTGTGTTTTTATTTATTTATTTTTTTTACAAAATAATGAGGTTAAAATTAGTTCATCTATAGCTTTTAGTTTCAGGAGTTCCTTGAGTTTGAGAGAGGTTAAGAACTTATCTTTATTCATACAGCTAAGAAATAGGATTTGAATATAAGTCTTCCTGACTCCGTTTTAGATTTTCTCAACTTGGCCATATGGCTTCTATTCAAAAAGTAGGAATTTAACTTTAAATTATACAACTATACAGCCTGAAATCATTTGTTAATGTTGTGATGACCTGATATTAGTTCAAATAAGAAGTGATTAATCCTCGGAATCACCTTTTGGGGGAATAGATGAGCAATATGTTCATCAATAATGATCAGGAAAGTTAATGCATAAATAAACATGTATGCAAATATGCACATGTGCATATACACAAGTATTTATGCATATATTTATATGTGGACACCTATGTGTAATATAAACATGTGTAAATGTATATTATATATATTTAAAGTTTATATGCAATTTATAATTCTATCATTCCATTTGAGACCAACAGTATGATAACATAGTGATGATTTTTGTCCCCAATTTTATTGATAAAGATACTGTAATTCTTGAGTATTAAAGTGATTTTATATCTATTATCACAATCTATCTATTATCTATCTATTTATTATCTATTATCACAAAGCTAAAAATTTTAGATGTAGGATCTGAACTACATTTTACCAGTTCAAACTCTAACAATCCATCCAATGTGCTTGTCCTGGGCTCAGAAATGTTATTAAGAAATGCCATTGTTTAGGACAATCGGATTAGGGTCTACAGAGAAATAAAGCAACTTATCAATTTCTTTTGTTTTAATTCAACATCAGTAATTCCATAAGTGTAAGGAACTCCTTTAAATCCTCTCTTCTAGTGAAGATCAACCATTTTTCTTGGATCATTGAGAACTTAAGACTAGCACAGGTACAGACTGCTAGGTTGTACCAAAGAAAGATTTGATCCTAGATTTTCCTGACTCAATGGCCAACCATCTATGAACTATGCAAGGTTGCTATCTCTAAATTATAAATAACTTTCATTAAATCCTCAAACTTCCCTGGCAAATCCTGTTAACAGACGTGCCTGCTGAGGATGTGAGCACTCCTGGGGTGCTTTCCCTTTGAGTAAATGGTTCATTTTAATTGAAAAGGCCCAATGATAAATGGCCAGCAAAAGAAAAGTTGATCAGGCAGTCAGATTTCTGTCTCTCTAGAAGGTGTGCTCTCATTTAGGGAGAAGAAATTGCCAAAGCTTCTAGCACATCTCTTTCATCATGATGAACTTACTTTCCTATTGGCTCAGGACCTCCAAACAAATAGAATATGGTTACCAATCTATTATGTTATGTACACAAGTGCACACGTGCACATACACACAGAGAAAAATTGTTTACAATAATAAGAATAAAGGAACACCAGAGGAAACACCCCTGCAGTGTTATCAATGGTCACTGCTTATACATAAGTCAAAGATAATACAAATTGCTCTAAATGAGGGATAGCTGACTTCAAGCCTCTCTCAGCTCCTTTCTGAGTTCACCCCCTTACAATAACAGAATAATAACAAATTTTATTTCTCCTGAGATATAATCCTGGGTTTTATTTTTAATTATCAGTATTTAAATACTTAAACTAAATTATCAAGTGATCAGGAATATATTTGCTGAGAGGCCTTAATGACATATCAATCTCTATGCTATTAGAAGTATATGACATTAGAAAATTGATTAATCTTACATAACCTGCCTCTCCCCAATTTGTAGTGCAAAATGGGATATTAAGCCATGAAGGAAAATGCAATTCTTTTCAGAAACCAGTGAGTTCCAGAACCACCATCAAGTCAGCTTTCCCTGGGTCTGTGTCTTTCTTCCTAGTGATCCTGCCGCCCGTTTGGTCATGACAATTGTAACCATAAAGTAATTATTTCTTTCCAAAACACAGAAGGCCAAATTTGGGGTCAGCTTTTTCTTTACACCATGTAATACAGACAAAAGAAAGCAATTTTGGTTATTAGATGACAAGAAAAATAACTTGTCCTTGAATAATGCCCCAAAGAAAACACTTATACAACCTTTATGCCAATTCTTCATTGACATATGATAAGAGGGGGAAGGAATTAATGTAGAGCAATGCATCCTAGAAATAGAAATGTAAGGGTAGAGGATGGGAAAAATCATGTTCTTATTTCATAGATAGTTCCATAATCAGTTTTTTCAGGGATGTGTGCTAGATCTTAGAGTCAGGAAGAATCGGTTCAAACTGTGCTTCTTATGTTAGCTAGATCACCCTGGCTGAATTATTTCAACATCCTAACTGTCAGATTTCTTCCACATAAAATGGAGATAGCAAATTCAGTATTATTATGAAACTCAAATGAGATGATGTAAAATTTAAAGCATTATATTAATATTAGTTACACTTTTATGGGAGATACCGTACTGTATGGGATAGGTAGCTTACCTTATAGTTGAGGATGAACTGAATTTAATATCTATCATTTACATATATTGGCTATGGTGACATTCACCATGTGAACTGGTCTATTAAAACTATAAGGGAAAGTATGGAATATGTTGAAAATAATTGCATAGCAAGATGTGATATATATATATATATAGACATATAGTCCATTACATGTTAAATATGTTAAAATATATATTAGATTTAACATGTATTTTAACATATTTAACATGTAATGGACTACCTGCCAGCTAGGGGAGGAGGTGTGGGAAAGGAAGGGAAAATTTACAAGGGTCAATGTTGGAAAAATTACCCTCTCTTTTCTCTCATTTTCTTTCTTTTTTTCTCTTTCTTTCTTTCTCTCTTTCTTTCTCTCTTTCTTTCTTTCTTTCTTTCTTTCTTTCTTTCTTCTTTCTTTCTTTCTTTCTTCTTTCTTTCTTTCTTTCTTTCTTTCTTTCTTTCTTTTTTTTTTTTCTTTCTTTTCTTTCTTTTTCTTTCTTTTCTTTCTTTCTTTCTTTCTTTCTTTTCTTTCTTTCTTTCTTTCTTTCTTTCTTTTTCTTTCTTCATATACATAGATATAAATTTTATATACCTATGTAAATATATACACACACATCTTCTACATGTGGATATGTATACATGTTTCTATGTTATGTACAAATAGGTGTTTATAATACAATCTATGAAGATGGCAGCTTCTAGGAGAGTGTCACTATATACACTTCATTTTTGGATTTTAGGGGAAGCAGTTGATTAGGAATAACTGAGGAGACCTTTTTACATCCAACTATTAAAAATCAATCAGTCAATGTGCATTTATCAAGTACCTACTATATATTCTAGGCGCTGAGCTAAGTCATCAGGATATCAAAATATTGCTAGAGATATAAAATCATGATGAATTTTCTTCATTCTTACTATATAAAAAGAATAACCTAGTCAGCTCATCATTTGATATTATTCATTGAATTTGGACATATATTTTGCTATATTTTAGATGAAGTTACATCATAGCAGTGCACAGAGAACATAAAATTTGACTATATATATATATACACTATATATACATATATAGGAAGTTATGACCCTAAAATGCTAAGCCTACTTTCCATGAATTCTGGCAAATAGAAACATTTGAAAAAAAAAGCAATAAACATTGTCTTTTCTGGCACTTTATCTGTCAGGTCACTGCCAACCATTGCTTTTGACCACTGGAAACTGACACCCATAGTTTAATCCTGGAAACTTATTATATTAGAACATTTGGAATATTAATATCTTCATATGGTTGAATCAATTATAGTATATGAATGTGATGAGATTTTTGTGGTTAAGCATTTTTAACACTTCTTAAGTCCATCTGAGGTTTTCTTGGCAAAGATACTGGAGTAATTTGCCATTTCCTTTTCTAGCTATTTTAAAGATGAGGAAAGTAAGATAAGCAAATTTAAATGACTTATCCAGGTTAATAAGTGACCGAGGGCAGATTTGAACTCATAAAGATGAATCTTACTGATTATAGGATTAGACTTGTATCCCACACACTGCCTAGCTGCCTGTGATGAAATATTCTTGTGATGTAAGAAAGGATAAATTGATGGCTTCGAAATGATCTGGGAAAACTTGTCTGAATTAATGCAAACTAGAGCAAATAGTACTATAACCAACTGTGAAAGAGTTGGGAACTTACCAATACAATGACCAATCACAGTTCCAAAGGACTCGTGACAAAAAATTGTATCTACCTGCAAAGAGAGAACAGACATACTCAGAGATCATACTATATCATATTTTTCCTTCCTTTTTTTTTAGAATATGGTTATAGCAGAAATTTATTTTTCATGCCTTTATATTTAATATAATATTATTTTATAATATTTAATATATTTTATAATTATAATATTATTTTATAATATTTAATATATTTTATAATTATAATATTATTTATAATATTAATTTAATATAATGGGGTTTGTATTTTTTTGTTTTCTCAGTGGGCAGAGGAGAGGTAGCTAAAGAACCTGGAACTGAAAATAAAATGAATTTAATTATGTTTAAAAGGAATAAATCCCATGCTCACAAGTACTCTCCTATTCTTGAGATTTTGTCCAAATTCTCTATCTTAGATTTCTTGTTCCCATATGGGAGCAGAGGAAAAAAGAGAAAGAAGGAGAGACAAAGGGAGAGAGGGAGAGAAGGAAAAAAGAGAGGGAGGGAAGAAGGAAAAGGGAGGGAAAGAGGATAAACACATATGCATGGTCAAGGAAAACAAAAGCCCATATTGGTTTTCTGAGAATTCATGCTTGATTCTATATCTTGACTTTATAACCACTTTATCAATCTGGTACTTCATCACCAGATTTCTATATTGGTAGCTTGTCATAGCATTGATTCTCAAGTCTTTCAAAATTGTTTTTTTTTAATTATGTCATTACTATATATATATATATATATATATATATATATATATAGAGAGAGAGAGAGAGAGAGAGAGAGAGAGAGAGAGAGAGAGAGAGAGAGAGAGAGAAGAAAGAGAGAGAGAGAGAAATTTGCTTCCAAACATAGTAATCTTTCCGGGTTTCTTTGAAACTATTTTATAATTTCTTAGTTGTGATAATATTTAATTATAGTAATATATCATAATTTGATTTATTCTTTAGTCATTTCAAGAATACCCAACTCTTTGTGACCCCATTTGGAGTTTTTTGGCAAAAATATTTGATTAGTTTGCCATTTTTCCCTCCAGCTCATTTTACAGATGAGGAAACTATTAAGGAGCTTCCTTAGAGTCAACTAAGTACCTAAGGATATATTGTAATACAGGAAGATTAGTCTTCCTGAGTTCAGGCCCAGCACTCTCCACTTTAGCCCCTAACTGCCCATTTCATTTACTCAGGATTCTGCAATAGATGGACATAACCTTTAGCTTCTAGTTTTTTGCTACCACAAAAGGAGCTGAGATGTGTGTGTGTGTGTGTGTGTGTGTGTGTGTGTGTGTGTGTGTTTATATAATAGGCATGGAATAGATATGGAAAATAGATATGGAAATAAGTGTAAATATAGATGCAGATAATATAGATATCACATAAATGTTCTTTAATCTCTTTGGGATATATCTAATAGTGACATGAATGACTCAAAAACTATGCACATTTTAGTAACTTTGGAAACATATGTCCTAATTTTTTTCCAATATGTATGAACTAATTCATAGGCCTCATCAATAGTGCATTAATATGTCTCCATTTTCCCCTACTCCCTCTAATAGATATCGTTTTCCAAATTGATAAATATGAGGGAGAACCTCACATTTGCTTTTATTTGCAACTAATTATTAGTATTTATTGATAGCTTGGATTTTTTTAGCTGTTGAAACCCTTTGATCATTTGTCTATTGGAGAATGAACTCAAAATGAACCGTATCTATTTCATGATTTTTCCCTGATAAATCTTTGATCTTATGCATGCAGAGGGAAATGCACACACACACACACACACACACACACACACACACACAGAGGAAGAGAGGAACAAAAACAGAGATAGAGAGAGACAGAAACAGAAAAAGAGAGACACACATACACACAGAGAAAGCAATACAGAGAGAATGTTGAACTAATGGTACTAGGAGTCTCATCAAGAGAGTAATAGTACATTATATAGTCTCTGATAACCCTTCAAGATCCCAAAAGTGTGTCGATGCTGGGTCCTCCATTGATCAAACGTAAAAAGTAAACCAACCCTATATTTGGGACTCCTTCCCCAAATTGTTCTTTCTCTTTTCTGCCTCATCATTCTTTCATATTATATGTACATGTACATGGACTCTTTAGGCAGAATTGCTAGAAAACTTGGGATTGGTTCCTTATTTTCTCTAGCAGTCTTTTTTTTTTCCTGAGGCAATTAGAGTCAAGTACCTTGTGTAGGGTCACACATCTAGGAAGCATTAAGTGTCTGAGGTCAGATTTGAAATCAATAACTCCTGACTTTAGGACTGGTGCTCTATACATTATGCTTTCTACCTTCTACCTTCTCTGGCATTGTTTCTGGAGATTTTCTCAAAGTCTGACAGCAACATGGGTCTGGAGAACTCTAGAGATTGATAATGTGCTACAAAACCCTTCACCTCTTCTTCACAAGCTCAGATCTAACCCTGCCTCAAAGGAAAAGAAAGTCATCATTGGCAGATGCTGTTTACATCTCCAACTGTTCCAGTTGAAACAGGATGGTGCCTCATCAATGCCAAAATATTAACTGTCTATTCACTTATATCTACCACTCCGGAACCCTAGTCTGTCCTAGACAGGATCCAATATAGAATGGGCTTCCCAAGCCTCGAATGTATATCCATTTCTATATTCATCTCTTGTAATTACTAATTTTTTCTTGACTCAGCTCAGATCTAATCTTCTGCAATAAACTGGGATGAATTTAAAATTGATCATTTATAATCAATATAATTCGCCATAATTTCAGCACAATGGATTTCTTTTATAATCCTATGTATTTTGTTTTATGCTTTTTAAAAACATCATTCTAAGAAAGGGTCTAGAAAGGCAAAGGGATCCAAGGCATTAAAAATGTTAAAACTTTCTAATTAACATACTTTCTTTATTGCATTGCTACTTCTATCAGCTAGTGTCTGCTTATTTTGTTTTTCAAATCTATACATTTATTTTTTATATAAGTATATAAATTTTTGATGGAGTAAAGTTGGTAGTGTCTCTGACATTCTAAACATATCAAATACATGAAAAGAGTGTAACTATACAAGAGTATTAATATAGAAGTAAAAATAGTTCTAAAAAAGTTTTTTATATTAGAAAAGCCTTCAGGAAGTACTTCATGTGAATCTGTTGAACTAGATATCAGTAGGGGACATTATCTTGGACTGTTGCCTGAGATTCCCCATTTTTGGGGGAAAACAAACTTCAGAAAATTAATTAACATTTTGACTGATTTTTGTTTGTTTGTTTTTGCTGAATCTGAGCTTGTTAGAGAAGATTTCTGCTTGAAAAGGGGGAGAGAGGAGGAGAGTATATTTATTAAGTGCAGAGACATATACTACAAACCCATTAAAATCAGAGAATACCATGAGCATTTACTATGTGATTAGCACTGTGGTAAGTGATAGGACATAAAGGCAAAACTAGTGCAATCTCTTTTCTAAAATAACAAGCATTCTTTCTTGGTAGAGGACATTGTGTGTGTGTGTGTGTGTGTGTGTGTGTGTGTGTGCAAGTGTGTAACTTTATTTCTGAAGCTACTTGTTCAATTTCTACTTTTCATTGATTAGTCGTGGGGCAATGGAAGAATAAGAGACTATAGACTATTATGTCAGAGGCCAGATGTCTCTCAAAAACTTTTTTTTTACCACCTTTCTGCGGCATTCATTTTACACCTAGGACAAAAAAAACCCCAGAAAAACAAGAGGAAAACAAAAACAAATAACCAAAATTACCAATTTTGAGCCAAGAGAGTAATACCTTGTTAAGTGATTAAGGGAAAAACTGATTATATTCTATCCATTGAAATGAGGCAGTAGTTGCTTCTCTTTTACACAGATATAAACATGTATACAAAAAATAAGTAATTTGAGGGCAAAAGTGCTAGCAGTTGAGATCAGCAGGAAAGTAGTATTTAATCTGAGTTTTTAAGGGAAAGAAATTCTAAGAGGCAGATGTGATGATGGAGTGCTTTTCAGGCATGACAGATCTCCTGCTCAAAGGCACGGAAAGGGGAGATGGGTACATTGTGCAGGAGGAAATTTTTAAAAGACAGTTTATCTAGATTGTGCCGGTTATAGAGGGGAATCAAGTATAAAAAGCATGGAATAGTAGGTTGTAATGGGCTTTAAAGGTTCAACAGAGAGTTCTGTATTGGTTACATCCACTGTAATTATGGAATATTGTGATTCTATTTAATTCTTTAAAGAAATTAAAGGTCTGGACCAGTGGCATCAAAATCAAATAAAAAAGGGGACAATAAACCTACCATGAGTGCAATATATTGACGTAGAAAACTTCATTAATATTTTCTATATTCTTTTGGATTTTTATTAATGGTGTTAAATATTTCTCAATTATATTTTAACCTGGTTTGGCACTAGTAGGGTGCCCTACTAGTGCCAAACCAGGGTGGCAATGTGGCCCATAAACCTATGTTTAATACTGATGATTTAGATTAAAACAGTTAGAGGCTATACTAATCAGAAAGATCAGAGATACTAGGTATTCTGAGGAAATTCAGCAACTAGGTAGAAATGGCTTCAAAGGGAAGCCTATATCCTTTTAAAGAGGGGTAATAGCAAGTATCTGGACCAATTATATATGAGCAGAAGTCCAGTCATTTTGAAAACTAAGTCATAAGACATGGGGGAACCCCCACTTCTGGGGAAGTGGTATGCCAGACATGGAGTCTAGAGATGAGAATGAAAAGATGAGACAATAGCCTAAATACTAGGCCTACTAATAGTTCTGGTACTTTGTGTCAAAGTGTGAGGTAAGGGTCGAGTTACTGAAAAGATATAGAGTCAAGCTGCAGCCAAACTAGGGTTACAGAGGATTTTATATCTCCTCTATCTAAGGTTGAGACTTTCTCAGAGTCTAGAGCACGGCTTCGTCTTTTGTTAGTGATCGTATCCATGAGTTCTGAAGGAAATAAGATAATACACTACAATTTACATGGTGTTAGGTGACATTATTGGATGATATTAACAGAGAAAGAAATCAGAAATCATTAAGTTCATGTACCCTATTTTAAATATTACAAAACTGAGATCCATATTCATGTTTTTGAGTTTAGTTGGCCTATCTACTATACTAAGCTTCCTCTAAAAGAATCAACATAGAAATTAAACCAAGAGCTATGAAACTATTTGCCAATTTCTGGGCTTTGCTAGAATCTGTTTTAAAACTGAATGATACAATTAGACACTTTGCAGATTTTTTAAATGACACACTTTAAAAAAAACTTGATAAATTCACTATGCCAAAATTCAAAGTACTTCTAGATTTATTGAATATTGAAAAATTACTTCTAAGAGATTTGTAGATAAGATGATGAATAAGGTAAAAGGTTATTTTATGATGAAAATACATATTAGTCCTATGATAACAAGAAAAATAAAATACATGAAGGGCACATGCAACAACCGGTGGCCACACAATAGATGAACTCAAATACATTGTATGGACTCCCTATACTTCCTGCAATGAAAGACTGATAGGCTGTCATGTAGGGTGGCACTGTGGATAGAATGCCAGATCTGGAGTCAAAAAGGCTTGTCTTAAAGAGTTCATATCTGACCTCAAATATTTACTACTTGTGTGACCCTGGGCAAATCATTTAATCTTGTTTGCCTCAGTTTCCTCATTTGTAAAGAAGCTAGGGAAAGAAATGAAAATCCACTCTAGTATCTTTGCTAAAATAAAACAAAATCCAAATGGGGTTATGAAGAATTGGACATGACTGAAATGAGCGAACAACAATGGATAAATCACATTGGGTTAGTAGATATGGACATATTATGATTTGTTTTACTAGGAAGCTCAATCTCCATCCATAAGCTCACAGATAAATCAAAGCATTAAATATTGGAGCCGAGCAAAGAGCTTCAAATAAAGATTCTAAGCCAGAAACAGCATTTGTCATGCCAGATGGGGTGTACATGCTTAATGTCTTACCCGTTGGGCTGAGGAATTCACCTGCTATTTTTCAAAGATGAATTAATGGTTTATTAAGGAGGCTAGGGACCTTTGCCATCTCCATATTGATGACATGGCTATTTTTAGCCAATGTGTAGATGTGCATCTGGAATTCTTCAGGTTGATGTTTAATATATCCTGGAAAGTTGATGCAAGGAAGGAAATACTAATGCAGGCATCTTCCTGTCAAATTTGGGGGAGGAGACATGAGAAATGAACTTGCAAAGCATTGTGGGCTAAGGATCATTCATATATTTAGAGCTAGAAGAGAACGGAAAGATCATCAAGCCCAACTGCTTCACTGTAAAGATCTCTTTAAAATGGATTTGAATTTATAACTTTTATTTTTACATCTATGCCTGTAACTCATCCTCTTCTCCAAATTATAATCATCTTTTATAAAAAAGTTTGAAAAGAAAAAGATACTTACAGGAAAAATCAGTAAAATCAATCAACATTTTAAAAATAATGATGTATGCAATCGTCCACACTCTTGGCAGTCCCCTTTCCCCATCTCTACAAAGGAGAGGGGGATGAGAATCTTTTTGTTTAGCCTTTGGACCATGTTTATTTCTTATTACTCTAAGTCATTATTTTATTATTGTTATGTTTTCCTGACTGTTTATTTCATTTTGCACCAGTGTATGTGAGTTTTTACATGATTCTCTAAATTTATACTACTGACTTTTTAAACAAAACAGGAATATCAAATTGTATTTATATATCATGATTGGTTTGGCCATTCCATAAATAATAGACATCTTTTTAGTTTCTACTTCTTTGCAAGCAGTAAAAAAGAAATGCTTGTCTAATTACTTTCCTGTATATAGAGCCTTTCTTTAGTTCCAGTGTCTATCATGAAGTGCATGTTTAGCAGTGTAATTTTAGTGTTAAATGATATGGAAATTTTAACTACTTTAGTTGCATAATTCCAAATTACTTTACAGAATGATTATAACTTTTCATACCTCTACCATGTAGTAAGTCTATCATCTTACATCTCTTACAAAATTGCCTGTTTCCCTATTTTTCATCTTTATCACTTTGCTTTGTATGAGGTTAAAAATACAGGTTACTTTTGATTTTCATTGTTTTCCTATTATTAGTACTTTTTTATTCTTTTATATGATTTTTAAAAAAAATTATTTTATTTAATAATAACTTTGTATTGACAGAATCCATGCCAGGGTAATTTTTTTACAACATCATCCCTTGTACTTGCTTATGTTTCATTTTTTCCCCTCCCTCCCTCCACACCCCCCCCCAAGATGGCAAGCAGTCCTATATATGTTAAGTATGTTGCAGTATATCCTAGATATAATACATATTTGCAGAACCGAACAGTTCTCCTGTTGCACAGAGAGAATTGGATTCAGAAGGTAAAAATAACTCGGGAAGAAAATCAAAAATGCAAATAGTTCACATTCGTTTCCCAGTGTTCCTTCTCTGGGTGTAGCTGTCTCTGTCCATCATTTATCCTCAGTTAGGTCTCTTTGTCATAGAAATCCACTTCCATCAGAATACATCCTCATACAATATCGTTGTCGAAGTGTATAATGATCTCCTGGTTCTGCTCATTTCACTTAGCATAAGTTCATGTAAGTCTCTCCAAGCCTCTCTGTATTCATCCTGCTGGTCATTCCTTACAGAGCAATAATATTCCATAACATTCATATACCACAATTTACCCAGCCATTCTCCAATTGATGGGTATCCATTCATTTTCTAGTTTCTAGCCACTACAAACAGGGCTGCTACAAACATTTTGGTACATACAGGTCCCTTTCCCTTCTTTAGTATTTCTTTGGGATATAAGCCCAATAGAAACACCGCTGGATCAAAGGGTATGCACAGTTTGATAACTTTTTGGGCATAATTCCAGATTGCTCTCCAGAATGGTTGGATTCGTTCACAACTCCACCAACAATGCATCAGTGTCCCAGTTTTCCCGCATCCCCTCCAACATTCATCATTATTTTTTCCTGTCATCTTAGCCAATCTGACAGGTATGTAGTGATATCTCAGAGTTGTCTTAATTTGCATTTCTCTGATCAATAGTGATTTGGAACACTCTTTCATGTGAGTGGTAATAGTTTCAATTTCATCATCTGAAAATTGTCTGTTCATATCCTTTGACCATTATCAATTGGAGAATGGCTTGATTTTTTATAAGTTTGAGTCAGTTCTCTATATATTTTGGAAATGAAGCCTTTATCAGAACCTTTAATTGTAAAGATGTTTTCCCAGTTTGTTGCTTCCCTACTAATCTTGTTTGCATTTGTTCTGTTTGTACAAAGGCTTTTTAATTTGATATAATCAAAATTTTCAATTTTGTGATCAGCAATGGTCTCTAGTTCATCTTTGGTCACAAATTTCTTTCTCCTCCACAAGAGAGATAAACTATCCTATGTTCCTCTAATTTATTTATAATCTCGTTCTTTATGCCTAGGTCATGGACCCATTTTGATCTTATCTTGGTATATGGTGTTAGGTGTGGGTCCATGCCTAATTTCTGCCATACTAATTTCCAGTTATCCCAGCAGTTTTTATCAAATAATGAAATCTTATCCCAAAAGTTAGAATCTTTGGGTTTGTCAAACACTACATTGCTATAGTTGACTATTCTGTCTTGTGAACCTAACCTTTTCCACTGATCAACTAATCTATTTCTTAGCCAATACCAAATGGTTTTGGTGACTACTGCTTTATAATATAATTTTAGATCAGGTACATCTAGACCACCTTCATTTGATTTTTTTCCCATTAATTCCCTTGAGATTCTCGACTTTTTATTGTTCCATATGAATTTTGTTGTTATTTTTTCTAAATCATTAAAATATTTTCTTGGAAGTCTGATTGGTATAGCACTAAATAAATAGATTAGTTTAGGGAGTATTGTCATCTTTATTATGTTCGCTCGGCCTATCCAAGAGCACTTAATATTTTTCCAATTATTTAAGTCTGACTTTATTTGTGTGGAAACTTTTTTGTAATTTTGCTCAAATAATTCCTGACTTTCCTTTGGTAGGTAGATTCCCAAATATTTTATGCTATCAACAGTTATTTTGAATGGAATTTCTCTTTGTATCTCTTGCTCTTGGATTTTGTTGGTGGTGTATAAAAATGCTGAGGATTTATGGGGATTTATTTTGTATCCTGCTACTTTGCTAAAATTATGAATTATTTCTAATAGCTTTTTAGTAGAATCTCTGGGGTTCTCTAGGTATGCCATCATATCATCTGCAAAGAGTGATAGTTTGGTTTCCTTATTGCCTACTCTAATTCCTTTAATCTCTTTCTTGACTCTTATTGCAGAGGCTAGTGTTTCTAATACAATATTGAATAATAATGGTGATAGTGGGCAACCTTGCTTAACTCCAGATCTTACTGGGAAAGGTTCCAGTTTTTCCCCATTGCATATGATGCTTACTGAAGGTTTTAAATATATGCTCCTGACTATTTTAAGGAAAAGTCCTTTTATTCCTATGCTCTCAAATGTTTTTATTAGGAATGGCTGTTGGATTTTATCAAATGCTTTTTCTGCATCTATTGAGATGATCATATGGTTTTTGTTTGGTTGGTTATTGATATAGTCAATTATGTTAATAGTTTTCCTAATATTGAACCAGCCCTGCATTCCTGGTATAAATCCTACTTGGTCATAGTGTATTATCCTGGGGATGATTTTCTGTAGTCTTTTTGCTAATATTTTATTTAAGATTTTAGCATCAATATTCATTAGGGAGATTGGTCTATAATTTTCTTTCTCTGTTTTCAGCCTACCTGGTTTAGGTATCAGTACCATGTCTGTGTCATAAAAGGAGTTTGGTAGGACTCCTTCAATCCCTACTTTTTCAAATAGTTTATTTAGCATTGGAGTTAATTGATCTTTAAATGTTTGATAGAATTCAGATGTAAATCCATCTGGTCCTGGGGATTTTTTCTTAGGGAGTTGATTGATAGTTTGTTCTATTTCTTTTTCTGAGATGGGAGCATTTAGGATATTTACTTCCTCCTCTGTTAGTTTAGGCAAGCTATATTTTTGGAGGTATTCTTCTATTTCATTTAAGTTGTCGAATTTATTGGCGTAAAGTTGGGCAAAGTAGCTCCTAATTATTGCTCTAATTTCCTCTTCATTAGTGGTGAGTTCTCCCTTTTCATTTTTAAGACTAACAATTTGATTTTCCTCTTTCCTTTTTTTAATCAGATTTACTAAGGGTTTGTCTGTTTTGTAGGTTTTTTCATAGAACCAACTCTTAGTTTTATTAATTAATTCAATAGTTTTTTTACTTTCAATTTTATTGATCTCTCCTTTTATTTTTAGAATTTCAAGTTTAGTGTTTGACTGGGGGTTTTTAATTTGTTCCTTTTCTAGCATTTTTAGTTGCAAGCCCAATTCATTGACCTTCTCTTTCTCTATTTTATACAAATAGGCCTCTAGAGATATGAGATTTCCCCTTATTACCACTTTGGCTGCATCCCATACATTTTGGTATGATGTCTCATTATTATCGTTTTCTTGGATGAAGTTATTAATTATGTCTATAATTTGCTGTTTCACCCAATCATTCTTTAGTATGAGATTATTTAGTTTCCAATTATTTTTTGGTCTACTTTCCCCTGGCTTTTTATTGAATGTAATTTTCAATGCATCGTGGTCTGAAAAGGATGCATTCACTATTTCTGCCTTACTACATTTGAGTTTGAGGTTTTTATGTCCTAATATATGGTCAATTTTTGTATAAGTTCCATGAACTGCTGGAAAGAAGTTGTATTCCTTTCTGTCCCCATTACATTTTCTCCAGAGATATATCATATCTAATTTTTCTAGTATTCTATTTATCTCTTTGACTTCTTTCTTGTTTATTTTGTGGTTTGATTTATCTAATTCTGAGAGTGCAAGGTTGAGATCTCCCACTATTATAGTTTTGCTGTCTATTTCTTCTTGCAGCTCTCTTAATTTCTCTTTTAAGAATTTAGATGCTACACCACTTGGTGCATATATGTTTAATATAGATACTTCTTCATTATTCATTCTACCTTTTAGCAAGATATAGTGCCCTTCCTTATCTCTTTTGATTAGATCAATTTTTGCTTTAGCTTGATCTGAGATCAGGATAGCTCCCCCCGCTTTTTTGACTTCACCTGAAGCATAATAGATTTTGCTCCAACCTTTTACCTTTAACCTGCATGTATCTCCCCGCTTCAGGTGTGTTTCCTGTAAACAACATATTGTAGGATTCTGGCTTTTAATCCATTCTGCTAACCACTTCCTCTTTGTGGAGGAGTTTACCCCGTTCACATTTATGGTTAAAATGACCAATTCTACAGAATTCTACTTGCCATCTTGTTAACCCCCTTTGTGCTTTTCTCCCTTCTTACCCCCTTACCCCCCTTCCCAGTATTAAGCTTGTGAGCACCCCTTGCTTCTCACAGCCCTCCCTTTTTTAGTATCCCTCCCCCCCTTAGAGTTCCTCCCCCTATCTTACCCCTTTCCCTCCCAGTTACCGTATTCCCTTCCACTTAGCTTATTCCTTCCCTTTTCACTTTTCCCTTCTCACTTTTCAATGAGGTGGGAGAAGTTTCACCATAGATTGAATATGTCTAAAATTTTTCTCTTAAAGCCAATTTTAAACGCAGTAAAATACTCACTATATTCATCCCTCTCCATTCTTTCTCTCAGATATAATAGGTTTCCTATGCCTCTTCATGAAATGTAGTACCCCCACTTTCCCCTTTTTCTGGTACAATGTCCTTTCCACATCTAGTTTCTAGAACAAGGTATATCTGTATTCTTTATACATCTTTATAGCCGAAATATAGTTCCCAAGATTAATCTTTACCTTTTTAGATTTCTCTTGAGTTCTGTACTTGTAGATCAAATTTTTTGTTTAAGTTCTGGCTTTTTCATCAAAAATAGGTGAAATTCGTTTACTTTGTTGAATGTCCATCTTCTTCCCTGGAAAAAGATGCTCATTCTCACTGGGTAAGTTATTTTTGGTTGCATCCCAAGTTCCTTAGCCTTTCGGAATATCATATTCCAGGCCCTTCGATCTTTTAGTGTGGATGCTGCCAGATCCTGGGTGATCCTTATTGTGTTTTTTGGGTTTTTCTAGCTGCTTGCAGTATTTTTCCCCTTCATCTGAGGGTTTTGGCATTTGGCCACTATATTTCTTGGTGTTTTGATTTTAGGATCCCTTTCAGTAGGAGATCGATGAATTCTTTCAATGTCTATTTTACCCTCTGTTTCTAAGACTTCTGGGCAGTTCTCTTTGATAATTTCCTGGAAAATAGTGTCCAGGCTCTTTTTTTCATCATACTTTTCTGGGAGTCCAATGATTCTCAAGTTGTCTCTCCTGGATCTGTTTTCCAGGTCTGTTGTCTTTCCCAGAAGGTATTTCACATTCTTTTCCATTGTTTGATTTTTTTGGATTTGCTTGACTGATTCTTCTTGTCTCCTCAAGTCATTCAATTCCATTTGTTCGACCCTGATTTTCAGTGAAGTATTTTCTTCACTCACTTTTTAAAGATCTTTTTCTAATTGTCCAATTGAGTTCTTTTGTTCTGTGGAATTTTTTTCCATTTCGCCAATTTTGTTTTCCAGTTCACCAATCCTATTTTTCAAGGATTTGGTTTCTTTATCCACTCTCTCTTTAACTGACTTCTCCAGGCTCTTTTCCCAAGCCTCCTTCTCCTTTTGCCAAGCCTCACTCTGCTTTTCCCATTTTTCTTCTAGCTCCCTTGTGAGAGCCTTTTTAATTTCCTCCATGAGATTCATCTGTGCTGAGGAACATATGATCTCCTCCTTTGGGGATTCGCCTGGGGACTGTTTGTTTTTAGTCCCCTCAGGATTTGGAGTCTGCTCTTTATCTGTATAGAAGCTGTCAAGGGTTAAAGTCTTTTTCAGTTTCTTGCTCATTCTGTCTAATAATCAAAGACAAACTAGCCAAGAAACAGAAGAAAAAAACCCTTGAATGGAGCTGCTTTCTTTGGGGGAGGGGCAGGGTAGCAGTGAGGCATTAGCAGGACTGTGCTGCGCCTGCGTTCTGAGATCCGAGAGCGTGCTGAGACACTGTGGGGGAGGGGTGGCCAGGTCCCGAGAGACTCCAGCTATTTGGGGTTGTATTCTTCACCCTCGGTGTTTTTAGCTTCTCTGCTGGGCTGCTGACTTGCTGCCTGAGCAAAGTAGCCAGTCCTGTAGCAAAGCTCTCCCTGCAGAGACGGCTGCGATCACGCCCCACCCCCTCTCCGCTCTGCTCGACTCAGAGCCGCTTTCCGTGCTCTTGCTGTCACTGCTGCCCGCAGGCTGCTTCCGATCTAATAACCATCCCCACCCTCGCGCAAAAACAGACCTTTCCTGACGAGTCTCAAGGATGGTTTCTCTTGGTAACTAGTTGTATACTTTTTTTTCAGTCGAGCATTAATTCAGAGGCATGAAATGAAATGGATAGTGAGAGAAAAACGCGGAGGTTACACAGCAGTGTGCCTCCTCTCCGCCATCTTGGCCGGCCATACATCCTTTTATATGATTTACACAATTATGTTAATATGTAATATCTTGCTAAAATCTGTTTCTTCATATTCTTTGACCATTTGTCTTTTGGGAAACCAAACCTCTCACTATTATGGATGAGGAAACTGAGACTCAGGGAGAAGTAAAAATGCGTAATAAATATATGTAGCAAAATTTGTAGTGAGTAGAAGAACTTGGGTTTGAGTACAAATACTCAAATTTCAAATCTAGTGTTCTTAACATTTTATTTTAGAATTTTAAGGTTTGAGAAACTCGTTTCTATTATTAATTGAATTGAATTCAATTCAATTCATGTTTACTATTAAGAGACAAGGGGGTAGAAGAAGGAGAACTCAAAGGAAAGAAGCCAGGAAACTTCCTAAGCTTTCCCTAGTTTCTCTTTAAAATACCATTAAATCAAGCTTCTAAAAGGATTCTGGAGTGACAAAACCGATATAAAGATGGAGTGACAGTTTCCTACCTTAAAATAATTTAGAAGGATTTCAGGAAAGCAAAATAGATAAACCTTTTATTAATTTGATTTTTAAAAAAGAAAGAAAACAAATTCCTATTCATTTTTGATCATTTGATAATGACCATTCATCAAAAATGAAAAAGGGGAATCTTCCACCAATGAAGAGCAAATTGAAAAAATCATTAAAGGCTATTTTGCCCAACTCTGTACTAATAAATCTGATAATCTAAGTAGAATTGATGAATACTTACCAAAATATAAATTTCCCAAATTAATAGAAGGTAGAATAGAATATTTAAATAATCTCATTTCAGAAAAAGAAATTGCACAAGCCATCAATAAATTCCATAAAAAAAAATCTCAGGGACCAGATGGATTTACTAGTGAATTCTACCCAACATTTAAAGAACAACTAATTGCAATACTATACAAACTATTTGAAAAATAGTTCAAGAAGGAGTCCAACCAAAGTCCTTTTATGGCATGAATATGGTACTGATACTCAAACAGAAAGAGCCAAAATAGGGAAAGAAAATTATAGATGAATCTCTCAAATGAATATTCATGCAAAAATTTAAATAAAATATTAGCAAAGAAATTATAGCAATTTAATCACTACCATACTACACTATGACCAGGAGGAACTTATACCAGGAATGCAGGGCTGGTTAAATATTAGGAATAAGGCAAACTATCAGCTTAATTGGCCACATCAATTAAAAACTAACAGAAATCATATGATTATCTCAATAGATACAGAAAATGCTTTTTAACAAAATATAGCCACCATTACTACTAAAAACAATAGAATTGTTTTTAGTAGAATATAGAATTGTTGGAATCTTTATGAAGTGTTAACTCATTTGAGTTGATAGAGACAATAATTATATATTGATATATATTATATGTGATATAATGATTGGTGTATACTCAGTGTACAGCATATAGGCAAGAAGCTCTCAGGGCCAGAGAGTGCTCTGGGAGATACAGAGGCCCACAAGCCCACTCTTGGAGGCAAAGTCAGATTCATTCCATCTTCCACCTTTGGGCTGGCCGGAGGCTGAAGAAAGCAGAGGCAAAGGACAAGCTGCAAGAGCTCTTGGAACCAAGCAGAGAGATAGGCCTCTAAGAAAGCTACCTGGGCCCAAGGAAAGAGATAAAAATTAAACATTTGGATTTTATCAGCTGGCTGTATTTGGAGTGATTATTACTCTGAACTGAAACTAAGGCTGCCTCCAGAAAACCTCCCCAAGAAACCTGCTCACAGAGAACCATCATTTATATTATAAAAAAGAAGAGAACACCACAATTTGTCTTTAAAATGATAAGTAATGTTTTAATATATAAAACCATTAGCAAGATGCGTTTTCAAGAAATCTGAAAAAGGTTACCTCTTGGAGATTCTTAGTTTTATCAGTAAGAGAAATTATTATTTTCTATGATTAAGAACCAATTGTTAATACATTAGTTATTAGTTGTGCCTTTTCTCAATTCTTTGAAGTATCATCAGAGATGATAATGAGATAGGTCTAAGCCCTGCACTAGGAATGCTAGTTTTAGCAATAAGAAAAGAAAAAAGAAATCACAAGAAATAGAATTGTCAACAAGGAAACAAAACTCTGCAAATGATATAATGGTATATCTAAAGAATCAATTAAAAATTACTTTAAATAACTAACAACTTTAACAAAGTTGCAGGATACAATGATAAGCACTCATAAATCTTCAATATTTATATATATTAACAACAAGATCCAACAGCAAGAGATAGAAAAAGAAATTCCATTTTAAATAACTATAGACAATTATAAATACTTGGGAGTCTACTTGCCAAGACATGCCCCAGAAATTTATGAACACAATTTCAAGACTTTTCATACAAATAAAGTCATATCTAAATAACTGGGAAAACATCAGTTGTTCATGAATAGGCAGAGATAATATACTAAAATTATAAGTTTACCTAGTTTAATTTACTTATCCAATGCCATACCAATCAAGCTACCAAAATTATTTTATAGAGATAGAAAAAATAATAGCAATTCATCTGGAAGAACAGAATTTCAAGAATATGAAGAGAATTAATGAAAAAATGCAATGTAAGGTGAACATTTTAGACCTATAATCCATTATAAAGCAAATATCATCAAAACTATTTAGTACTGCCTAAGGAATAGAATGATGGATCAGTGGAATAGGTTAAGTACATAAAACACAGTGGTCGATGACTATAGCAATCTACTGTTTGATAAACTAAAGACTCCAGCTTCTGGGATAAGAACTCACGATTTGACAAAAAATTTTGAAAAAACGAGAAAATAAAAAAAATAATATGGCAGCAACTCGGCATTGAGCAACATCTCAAACCATAAAACAAGAGAAAGTCAAAATGAGTACATGATTTAGACATAAAGAATAACACCATAAGCAAATTTTGAGAGCAATAAATAGTTTAATTGTCACATCTATGGAGAAGAAAAGAATTTGTGATCAAACAAGAGATAATGAACATAATAAAATGTAAAATAGAATATACATAACATCTATATATATATGTACATACTGTATATAAGTATATGCATACATATATTAGATACACACACATATATATGTATATATATGTATGTATTATATATATATATATATATATACATATATATATATATATAAAATCTAAATCAGATTGCTTGGCATTTTAAGAAAGTAGAAAAGGAGGTAGGAAGTAAGAAAAAATCGGGAAATCAAAATCTTATCAAAATAGATGTTGAAAAAACCTAAATTACCAAAACCTTGTTTATGATAAAAAAGAAGAAGAAGAAGAAGAAGAAGAAGAAGAAGAAGAAGAAGAAGAAGAAGAAATTGAGTACATTACATTTTTTTAAAATTTCCCAATTACAAACAATGCAACTAAGATTAAAAACAAAGAAAAAAACTGAAACAATATACATGGCAAATATTTTTGATATAGGCCTCATTTCTGAAAAAAAAAAATAGAAACGCTTACAAAAACTGATTCTGAATGAAGTCCAAAGAACCAGAGTAATGTTGTACATAGTAACAGTAACAACGTGTGGTGATCAACTGTGATAAACTTAATTCTTCTCATTAAAGCTATGATCCAAGACAATAGATAGAAAATGCTGACCCTATGCAGAGAAAGAAATCAAGTTTTTTTTTTTCCCTCACTTATTCAGTGTCCATTCATAGAAACAAAGACTTGAGAATATCAGAGGGAACTTAGAGATAATTTAGTCCAACCATTTTATAAGTGAGAAAACAAGCTCAGAGTGATTGAGTTGACTAAATTCTATGTATAGTAGATAGTAGAGTCATAGATCAATTTCAAACATTTCTTTAAATCTAGGGCTTGCCCTATTATACAATACTACCTACCCATTAATAGGAAAAAACACTCAATTTTTCTCAAGGAGATAAAGGATCATAAACAGCTAAAGAGGACCTCAGATTTCTTCTAGTCTGAGGAGAGAAATATTGTTTGTAGCAGTGGTTTTATTGATATAAGAAACTCATTCATGAGAAAACTTCTACCAATGCACATTGGTAGGTAAAGTTGCTTTGAGCCCTAAGAAATTAAATGACTGCTCTGAGTCATATAGCCAGTATGTATCAGAGGCAAGTTTTTGAGACTCAGAGATCAGATATCTATTGACTACTCTATGTTGACTCCCTAAATCTACTTCCCTCATTGTTATGAATAGAGAATCTGGGGCAATGGGAGACTAAATGATTGTCCAAGGTCACATAGATATTAAACCTACATTCCTCTCACTCCAGATTTGTATTTTCCCACTTTAGCACAGTGTACTGAGTTCATTTAATTTTTTTTTCTTTTAAATAGATATCTCTGGACTTTATTTAAAACTACATTTTACATTTAAAGTTACTAAACAAATTACACACTCTCAATTTCCTCAGCTGTAAAGTAAGGATAGCAATAGTTATATTTCCTATCACGTAGGACAGATTTTAGGACAGTGCTATGGAAAGATGACTTATTTTAATGGAAAGGCGAATGCTATAAGGACATCTGACCTTGGGGGTATCAGACTTAATAACCCTATGCTTTCTGCAGTCAACTTCTTGTCAAATAGTTCATTTGATATTGATTGCTTGGGAATTTTACTAGCAGGTCATAAAAATTCAAAATTAATCTAACACGTATTTATTAAATTCCAACTTTGTACCCAGCACTGTGCTAGGTGCTATGAATAAAAAAAAAAAAGAAGAAGAAATAGTTCCTGCTATCAAGGACTTTACATTCCACTAGAGTAGACAAGATGAACACCTATAAGTTTATACAAAATAAAGATAAGGAAATTTGAGGGGGAAGGCAATAAAACCTGGAAGGTAGATCATAAAACATCCTGTGAAATATTTCAGTGGGAAACCATTGCCCATGTAAAAGACTCACTCATCTTATCTGCATGGATTATTCAGCAATGGTTTTATTGTATATAAAGCAACATAGGCCATGTTTCTCTGACCTCACAGATGAATGGACAAGTTCTGATGTGAACATCCTTTGAAAAACTCAAACTGTAAGTGATAGAAGTAAGATTAGGGGCTACGAGTTTTCCAGATGAAGATGCAGCATGTTCCTGGAAAACAGGATATCCTGATGAATACATTGTCTTGAAAGAAGGACCATAAAATATAAACACTGAACATCTCCTGTGGTTATTTTAATGAGGTGACCTTTGTGCTTTGGGTTTCTGTGAAGAGAAGAGAACTATTAAAAACAAAGAGAGTTGGAAGAGGATGTCACATAACCAATTCATTCTTTGTTCTGAAATGGACCCTGGGGAGCCAGAGAAAAGATAGAGTCATTGACATGGTGGTGGTGGTGGTGGTTGTGGTTGTGTGTGTGTGTGTGTGTGTGTGTGTGTGTGTGTGTGTTTTAACTTTATTTTGATTCTTGGACAGATTTGGAGTCCCTCTATTGACTTTTATGACTTTACTGTACTAGACACAATGGAAATTTTCTGTGTTATTTGTAGAATTTTGGGATTTTAAAGCTAGAAGGAACTTTTGAGATCATGTAGTACAAATCCTTATAATTCAGATGAAAAACTCAAACAGAAGTCCCAGAGAGGCCGTGTCCTTTACAAGGACACACAAAAAAGAACATCAGCATGTCATAGTAAGAAAGAAGTTCAAAAACCATATAATCAAGTCCCTCCCTGAATTTAAGACCTCCCTTTATGACTTCACCAACAAGTGATTTTCCAATCTTCTCTCCAAACTTTCATTTAAGGGGCACCTATTTCCCAGGGAAGGAAAATTCTGTAATGAAATCATTGGAATTATTTTTAAAAATTAATCATTGGCATTATTATAAAACATTGGGAGATTTTCTTTGTTTTGTTTTTGTTTATCTTAACTCTGAAATGGGCCTCTTTACAACTTACTTTCATGTCTTTCAAAGTTAATTAGAAAAAAATATGATCTTCCTTTTGCATTATTCTATCACTCCAATGTATCTGCGATCATATTAATATGGGTTTCTCCAATGATACCTATGGCAACTCACTCATGTCTAGTCATCTTGTGATACTCTTACTCTTTTCCTCCTATGTATTTGCCACAAGGGGTACAGTCTAATTTCTAAAGATTTTTCTAGACTTTTCATGACATTCTATGGATACTATGTAGTATTCCCATATGCTATTCTTTGTTTTTTGTTTTTTGTTTTGACCAACCAGCTGTTATTTTTATTTTTTATGGCCTGAAGTACCATTCTTTCTACTGTTCTTATGGAATTCATTTTTTGTAATGTATTACATTATAGTTCTTGAAATGTTTAAAGGAATCCATAATGCCCTATCTCCATATCCAAAATATGAATTGCTTGTATTCCAAATTTTTCTCGCTCCCCTAACACCAAGCTGTCCCCTAGACAGTAAGTATTCTAATATAGGTTAAACCTGTGCAGGTCTTCTAATCACATTTCCACATTTATCATTCTGTGCAAGACAAATCAGATCAAAAAGGAAAAAAAAAGAGAAAAAAAAAATAAAGCAAGCAAATAACAACAAAAAATGAAAATACTATGTTGTAATTCACATTCAATCCCCATAGTCCTCTTTCAGGATACAGATGGCTCTCTCCATCAGAAGTTTATGGAATTAGCCTGATTCTTATTTATTGAAAAAAGTCAAGTTCATCAGAGTTGATTATCACATAATCTTGTCATTGCTATGCACAATTTTCTCTTGGTTCTACTCACTTCCTTTAGCATCAGTTCATATAAGTCTTTCCAGGCTCAAGTCTTTTTCTAATGCAACGCTCTTTGCATTACTTCACAGTTGCTCCCCAAACCCTTAGGAACATAATTTGGTTTTGCCAAAGAAAAATGTCAAATTCCTCATGAAAGTGATAAAGATTTCTAAGTATTTTATTTAATGCTTCAAAATTATTTCAGAAAAGCACTAGAAAGATAGAATGCCAATGTCATGTACAAAGCAGATTTCCCTGGATAACGCCAATTTCAAATCACAAAATCACAACACTTAAAATGTAATAATTAGATCAACAATATGAGCAATCATGAAGAATTTTGTCTTTTCAAAAATAAAAAAAAATCACAAAAATCTTAATTAACCATAGCATGTCTTCTGAAATATAGACATAATTAAATCATGGTAAAGAGTTTCATGTCAATGTTATGAGAGAAATGCTATAATTTAAAAAAAATAGAAAATGAGGTCTCTGATTCATTGTGACAATATGATATTATTTTCAAAATGGCACCCATGAATACTGCAATAACTTTAATAACTTTTTTTAATCTTATAAAATGATAAAAACTTTCAATTACCTTAAAAGGTATTTCATGCAAAATCAAATTGCCATTTAATTGTCTCCTCTTTCTTGCCTCTCTCTCTTTCTCTTGCCTGTCTCTGGCTATCTGTCTCTCTGTCTCTGTCTCTATTTGTCTCTGTAGCTGTTTCTGTTTGTCTCTGTTTTTTGTCTGTCTGTCTCTCACATATACTCATATATACATATACACACTCATACACTCACATCTACCTTAATTCTTTCCTTTTGAATAATCTGAAATTCTTGCACTTCTATTCCCATTTTATAGAGATAGTGAAGTGAATATTAAAGAAAAAACACATTGGAAATTCTAGGAGGATATTCATTGAACATGGAAATAAATCTCATTTTGACAGGAGTAGAGCTTGAAGGATAAAAAATAGTTTCAATGCATGTGACCTTTTTGTCAATGCCAGAGGTATGTTTAATTATTGAGTACCTAATATTTGCAAGGTACCATACTAGCTAATAGAGATACATAGAAACAAAATATGTCCCTTAACACTCCTTTGGAGATGCATCCTAATACTTTGGCTTTACTTTATTAGTACAAACTCCTAAAGGCTATCTTGAGATTTCTTCCTTTTTGTTGATTTCTTTTTTCCTCATACAACAGGAAGCTAATCATGGTATCATAGCTTTAGGACTGTAATAGACCTTGGAGGTCTTCTAATTAAATTATCTCATTTTATACAGCAGGCATTTGAAGCTTAAAGAAGTTACATGGCCAAGATTATTCAGTTACTAAGCAAATTATCCACTCTTCAAATTCTAGTCTTATTCCGAATTTCATGTCTTTTACTGTATCAAACTTATCTTTTGTCTAAAGTGAGTTTTTTAAAAAGACTTTTTAAAGACACTTGTTTTAAATAGTTCAGAAGCCCATCATGAGATTTGCACTGCACTTATTCCCTCTTCCATACCAAACCCTGTCAATGTGGTTTGGACATGCTCTCTGGACACCTTCCAGATTCTCTGGTATGAGGATAAAAACACAAGATACCCCTTACCCCATTTCCTGAAATGTCATTCATGACCTTTGGAAAAGGTTGTCAGGGTATTAACCTGGGAAGAGAAATCAGCTTTCATAATTAGAATTTGTTGGAACTGTTTCCTAAAACATTTTTATTCCATGAGCTGCTCAAATAGTCATTATTCCCCCAACTCCTACAAAAGTTGGGCAATAATCACTGAATTGGACATATAAATTATTTTTTTTCCAAAGTAAAGGGGAAAAGTTTTGTGTTCATCTCTGAGTTGATGATTTTCCCTCTGACCCTGTTCATTTGGTCTCTCATTATCCCTACCATGTAAACAGTTCTTAATAGCTGCTTATTGAGCCTTGTTTAAACCAGCCAACCCTTTTGCTAGCAATAAGAAATGGGCCCTGCATTTGACCCTCAGTGGCTTGTTCTGATTTTGCTGGTTGTTTGTTTGTGCTTTGGCTCTGAACTTTATGGTCCTGTAACATAAATTCAGTTCAGTTCTAAAAACAAATAGTCGCAAGGGTGCAGATTCTCAGAACTCCTCACCCTTCCTTCTACTTCTTAGGCACTGGGTCCAAGGCAGCATTGCTACAAAGCCAAAAATTCTTGCTTTCAGCTCATATCTGGCTAATGCTTTAGCAGAGCACAGCACAAAGGAAAAGCCAGAGTGCATCCAGAAGCTTACTATGTTTTATATATAATGAGGAAAAGAAAAAGAAACTGGAAATCCAGAATTTAGGACTGGGTGTATTGCCAAGGAGGAGAACACTAGTAATATGTAAATATTGCCAGTCCTACCACTTGGGAGAAGTTGGCTAAAGTGAAGAATCTAATTGAATCCTGCTTCAGATATTTACTACCTGGGCATATTGGCAAAATTCTTCTAGTCTCTGTTCTCTCATTTTGTAAAATGAGGATAATAATAGAATGTCATAGGCTTCTTATGAAGATAAAGTAAGATTATTTATATATATATATATACATACACACACACATACATATAAATGTGTATATGTACATGTGTATATATATAAAACACTTGGCAAAATATAAAGCAATTTGTCCATATGAGCTATTATGATGCAAATATAAAGATTACCATGCTAGATTCTGGGGGAAATGAAGTTGAATAAGAGGTAATACCAGCCTATGAAGACCTAATAATCTAAGAAAGTCTATGAGAATGATACAGAACAAACTATCACAGCACATGCAATAAAAGAAAATAAACGGCAATAACTGTGAAGGATTTGAGGTTAAAAATCACTTCTGCCATTGTAGATCAGAGACAGTTTGGTATGGGGAAAATATCAAAGGCCAAGAACAGAGAAATTGAAGGAAATGTAATCACAGGACCAGGGACCTAGGTCTAGCAGTTATATTAGGAGTCATGGGATCATACAATAATAGATTTAGAGATGAGCCTATTGTTAAAATTCCAGTGTGATCATTTATATCTAAGAAATCAGCAAAGGCTAAAATAATGACTTGAGGTTTTGGTTTTATTTATCGTCCTGATTTTTAAAAGTGAGGGAAAATGTTAATAAATCAGATTAAACTTAAAAGTATGTCCTATGTATAACTTTTATTTTTAGAGAATTGGCAGGCAATGATTCACCAACAAATTCCTGCATAGGAGAGAATAAAAGATTATTACATCATTCGAGGTTTTATAGCATAAGATTCCACATATGTTGGGTTAATACCTTGATGACTGTTTTGGCATATAATTGGTTTCTTTGCAATTCTACATATATAAAAATCTATTTATGCTATTAAAAAGAAGTCTATGACATCCATAGACTTCACCAAAATGTCAAACAAGTGGCCAAGATACATACCAAAAAGGCTAGGGACCCTTATTTTTATCTATCTGCTTCATTTTATAGTTGAAGAAAATTAGTCTCTTCCAATGAACTGTTTTTCTTCCAATTAATTTTTACAAAAATAGAAACTGAGTTCAAGAGAAGTCAAGGTATTTGCCTAATGACAATAAATAGCAGATATAGGATTCCAAACAAGTTTTGATTTCCAAGTCTTTTTTACTGCATCATTCTGCCTTTATTATGCTCAGCATAAAAAAAAAAGTTTTGGATAAAAACATGGAGGGAGAAAAGAGAAGGATGAATATGGGAAATGTGTGTTGGAACAGTTGAATGGAGAATCTTAAATGCTAAGCTGAGAAATTTAAACTTTGTCCTCCAGATCACAGTGACACAAAAATTCTGAGATTTTTGAGCAGGTAGTTAGCTTTGACCAAAAATCCATTCTTTAGAATGGTTACATAAGTAGTCTGCAAAGAATATATTTAAAAGTATGGGGATATGGAAAGGCAAGGAAATTAAGAGATTTTCCTAAGAATCCCAAGAAAAAATGATGAGAGTCTGATTTTGGATGGAGACATTAGATATTGAGTCAGAAGTAGCAAGAGTAGAATGAGTTAAAAGGGCCTATTCTAAAAAATAAATGAACAAGGTCTCCAGTTCTTTGGTGAGCATTAAGGAGGAAGGGGAGATCTTAGAGTTATTACCAAAAATTCATAGAAATATAAAATGTAGTACTGCATTATGAAATCAAAATAAAACAAGATAATATTCTGAAATGAGAGGAGGGGCTAAAATTTAGATGTAGAAGGACTTTAGTGGCCACCAGTTTCTTTTTTTTTTCTTTTTTCCAACAATTTTTTCTCTCTTAATTTACAGATGAAGAAAAAGAATCAATTATTCACTTACTCAAGGACTGGGCTGGAATTTGAACCCAAGTCTCCTAACTTCAAATCTAACAGTCTTTGCAGAATATTTCATCCACCAAAAAAAAATATCTGGGTAATAAGTTCCTAAAGATTACAAGAGAAATGTTCCCATACTAAGAATAACCCTTTACAGAAAACATTTGGGAAGCTTTGATGGAGCTCCTTTCCCAAGTTTCCTAATTTATTTTGGGTGAAATTATTTACAGCTATCACAATATGATAAAAATTTCAAAACTACCTACTAAGCCATGATTTGTTATAGTACCAAAGCAATGACTTGAGGCTGTCTGACTGACTCCTGTATAAGGCCTGCATCTCCTTATGTCAAGAACAACAATTACTAGGAAAACATCAAAGTTAACAGGGAGGTTTGGAGCTGAAACACACTTCAAAGGCATCCTCAATCCCCTCCATTATTAAAAACCCAAGCACTTGAGTATCACTGCTTTTATTACCTCTGCCATGCAGGTCAATGAAATACAAGTCATTTTATGTGCACAGATGTGGAGGGAAGCAAGCAGAAAACTAATATTCACAGCAGGGATTGTTCATAGTCCCCAGAGGTGGGCATTTTCATCCCTAAGATTCCAGGCAATTCCTTTTAGCCCACTAATTTCTGATCTATCCATATAGAAAAGTATCCCACCCTCTCTAGAGAAAGACAAATGTAATTGGTCTTTAGCATCTATTGCTGAGAAAGACCTGTGATATAAACAAAGGCAATACAACTAGAATGAGTGAAATTTATTAGCAGTCTGTCCTTCTGTATTTTTTTTAACATATGGAACTATATATGTAGTCTTAGAAATATATGTAGTCTTAAAAACTGATAGGGGATATGGGACCCTTTTTTAAAGGAAAGGGAAATTAGAAAGACGCATTTCTTTATGTCTACAAGGTGAAACTATAAAATAGTAAGACTGATAACCTTACATTGCTTCTCAAATCAGTCTTATTATTCTATAACACCCCCCCCCCCCAAATTTTTTTTTCTCCCTGAGGTAAAAATGTTTTAATTTAATCAAAACCTTGGAGATTAAATAATTAAACCTGGATACATCCACCATTTTTTATTGCTAATTAGTCATCGTGAGGTGCTATTGCCACAGGTTGCCAGAGTTCCTAAATTTAGCTGGAGAATATTACATCGATCACAGAGAAAACCAGCCCAAGTCCCTGGGGATGGTCCGAACGTCAGCAAGTACGTGGTGGCTCAGTCCACCTCTCACCTGCTAAAAGGGGGGCTCTTTGCTCCTATCAGAAACAATCTGCCTGCTCTCCCACTGCACATAGCAACCAGTGAAATGTGATTTTCCATCCTTAACCCCTTGAGGGTCTATGTTTGAGCATCCTGGCAAAATGATTCACTCCCTGGGCTCTGGGCTGCTTGCCTGGCTTTGGACCTGCCTGCTGTGTACCCTGGCTCGAGCATGCTCCCAAAGAGCTCCATATCTCCAGGAAAGTCTGGCAACCACTCATTCCATGTACATACATATTAAGAGTTAAAAATAGGTTGCAATAGAGGAAACAGAGTGGTTAAACTGTTTCCTGAATGGGACATTACAATCATTTTTAGAGATTTTCCCAGGGAGCACAAGAAAGTAGACAAACATTAGACCAGCAGCATCCCCTTCTGATTGGTTCCTGGTGGAACCAGTGGTTTTCTGTTAGATGAGATCCCAAACAAGACTTTCATTCAGGGCTGATTATAAAATGAACAAGGATTGCTTTTTGCATCCCTCCAGGATTTCTAAAACTGACAGGTTACTATATTTCTGTTCAGGCATGGGCAAGTTATTTTAGTCTTCCCAATTGCCATTTATTTTTTCTAAAGTGAAAAGGGTTCAAGGTCTCTTCTGTAGCTAGGGTTATGATCCTATGAAATCATCTAATTTCTTTGAGCTTAAGATTCTTTCTTTTAAATGGAGTAATGCTAAATATTGTCTATCTAATATTAAGAAGATGGATTAAATGAAAACTTGAAGTAAGTGTTTTCCACCATTGTGAACTGCATCCAACAAGCATGGTAAAGAGGGAGGATCATTGCAGTGAAAATCAGGAGCCCAGCATTTTATTTGTACCCACTTCAATCCACCCACACACTTACCTTTATTAGACTCACAATATGGCCATAGATGAATCACTTACTCACAATGGACCTCAGTTTTCTTATCTGTAAAATGGTATATCTTTCATGCTTAAAAATAAAGAATTCAGATGATTTCTTGTGATCTTATTCCCAAGATTTAATTAATGATTTCTGTGGATGTATGTGTTTATCAATTAGAAATAGAATGTTATCCATTGGAGGGATTTACAAACTCTATTATTCATCACATTTTCCACAAAAGTAGTTAACTAGCCATGAGAACTAAAATTATTTGTTCAAGACTACTCAGCTACTAATGGTTTCTCTGTATTAGATAGTAACAAGAACGATCCTTTGCATGTGAGTCAATCTAATAAGTCTAGGTGCCCACCAACTGCTGGATCTGAAGGGAAAGAATGGTGATGTTACTTTCATAGGCTCTGACAAGTAAGAGAATAGGATCTCTCGAGTCATAGGATTAAAGAAATAATTTAGAGCTAGAAGGAGCAGTGAGGTCATGCAGTAGATAAAATACTGGGCTTACACTTGAGGAAGATTCATCTTTATGAGTTCATTTCCTGGCTTTCAGTACTTACTAGCAGTGTGACCTTAGTCAAGTCACTTAACCCTATTTGCCTTAGTTTCCTCATTCATAAAATAAGCTGAAAAAGGAAATGGCAAACCACCTAAGTAGCTTTGAAAAAACAAACAAACAAAAGAAACACAATGGGGCCTTAAGAGTTGGAGTTGCACCACTGTACAATAGCAATGAAATTACCTACTCCAAGCCTTCTCATAAAAATAAAGAGGTACTGGATACATAAAATATGAGTTTGGATATCAACTGCACTCTTCCCTTCTAAGTCACTCATTCAATCATTCAACAAGTCATTATTGAGTGCTTTGCTGTTATTGTTTAGTCTTTCAATTGCATCCCTTTGTGACCCCATTTTGGGGTGTTCTTGATAAAGATATTAGAGTGGTTTGCCACTTCCTTCTCCAGCTCAGTCTAAAGATGAAAAAAATACTGAGGTAAAATGGGTTAAGTGACTTGTATATGATCACCCGTCTAGTAAATTATCTGAGAGCAGATTTGAATTCAGGAAGATGACTGTTCTTAACTCCAGGTTCAGCACTTGATCCACTGTGGCATCACCTAGCTGCCCCTATTGAATGCTTTCTCTGATATAAATAATGAAGATAGGGAAAAAAATGGCCTCAAAAACCTTACATACCAATACAGAGGACAACATATAAGACAATACATTTGTACAGTACTGACATAAAGTAGAAGCAAGGTAACACGAGAGGGGAAGGCTCAAGTAATTGGCAAGTTGGTAGGAAAATTAAGATTTGAAGCAACGTATTTTGAATTTAAATCTCATGTTCTTTCATCTCTATTAAGCTGTGGATTTTATTTGCAAGAAATTTAGGTATGGAGAAAACAAGGGAATGTTACTTCTTGTTCATTTCATTTAGTTCATCTTTGCACAAGTCATTCCCTTTCCTCCCACTGGAATTCAATTTCCTATTCTAGGTTAGGAGATTTTCCAAGTTTCCTCCCAATTCTAATTTTCTTCATTCTTAAGTACTGGTTCCAGAACTTATTCAGTCATTCAGTTCTGGACTGTACATGAAGATATTTCACCTGGTGAACAAAATACTGACTCATTAGGCAAGAAACCACATTTGATTTATTTTTAATTAAAATATTTTAATTGCAAATTATCTTCCTTCTTCCAGCCTTTCCCCAATCATTTAGAAGGTAAGAAATATGATACCTATTATTCATATGAAGTCATGTAAAAAATTTCCATATTAAGCATATTACCAAAAAAAAAAAGGAGGTAAGAAAAATAAAGTGAAAAAATGTACTTGATATACATTCAAATTTCATAAGCTCTTTGTCTCTAAAGTTGGATGTTATTTTTCATCAAGAATTCTTTAAAATTATTAGGTATCATTGTATTGATCAGAGTAGCTAAGTCTTCCACAGTTGATTATCTTTATAATATTGCTATACTGTATACAGTGTTCTCCTAGTTCTGTTCATTTCACTTTGCATTACATAATATAAATTTCCCCACCTTTTTCTAAAACCATTTCCTTCATCATTTCCTACAGCACAATAGTATTTCTTCACATTCATATTTCATTTTTTTTTCAGAAATGCCCTAATGAATTCCCTAATTCATTTCAATTTCTAATTCTTCATCACTACAAAAAGAACGGTTATAAATGTTTTGTGCACATGAATCCTTTTCCTTTTTCACTGATCTCTTCAGGATATAGTAATTATATTGATGAGCCAAAGAACAAATATAGTTTTATAGCAAGCATAGTTCCAAATATTCTCCAAAATGATTGAAAATAGTTTAAAACCCTACTAATAGTGCATAAGTGTCTTTATTTTTCCATACTCCCCTAGCATTTGTCATTTTCCTTTTTTGTCATGCTAACCAATTCAGAAAACAGTTTCTAAGTATTTTTCCTATACCTACATTCTGAATAATAAATAAAAATAATAAATTCCAAATCAAAATACACTTACAATATTAAATACAATCTTCTGCTTTGGTTTGGCATAATAAAATAATAAAACCATCATCAATAACTACAAAAATAATAACCTCATTTCAGTAATGTTTTATAAAATATATAGAGTTCAATAGATATATAACACAAGAGATGCAATGATTCTCAAACAATATCCAAAGACCAAAAGGAAAGATTTATGTACATTGGTTAGAGCACAAAATATGAGTAAGAATAGCAAAGAATAAGATGTAGATAATTTCCAATTTATATATGAGGAAGGAACACCCTCGTTGATGAGATTCATTGAAGTAACTGTATTCCCTTTTCATACTATAACTTGCTCCTTAAAATCAGGGCTGGCATCTTATTCAGTTATTTCATGTCTCAAGGACTTTGCATGATAAGATGTATAAAAGTAGGCAGTTAACAAATGTTCATAGAATTGAATGGATCTCAAAGTACTTTATCGAGATTTTTTGCTTTTTTACTTAAAAAAAATCTTTTGAAGTATTACTTCCAAATCCTTTGTGAGGTCATAGATAGACAAAGAACAAGTTGCAAGCTAGTATTCTTCTTAGGAAATCAGTCTTGTCACTTTCAGAACATTGAGCAATTGAAAGACAGAAACTTTTCAAAGCAAAACCTTTTGTGAAAAGAAATTATAGGGATGATACATGAGACCTCAGCTGTCCTGAGTAGCACAAAACTCACAGAAAATAAGGGGAAATATTTTATCAATGGCAATTGCTTTGTACCCTAGAACTCTTTCAATTGAGGATTAAGTAGCAATATACTTTGGGAAGCGTTTTCACTGACTCTGTGATTCCATGGCTATTCTACATCATAAAAGGTTCAAATCTAAGGTTCACATGTATTTACTACCTATACCACTTAGTGAATTTTTTTTCTTCCTTACCAGATTGGATATATCTGTCAATCTATGATTACAATACCCTCATCTATGAAATGTCAATTCTTGAAGTGTCACTAAAATGTTTTAGGAATAAAGCATTTCCAGGAATTGGGCAAATTTTTTTTTCACAATACTCATATGAAAATTTAATGATCAACTCTTTTTTATGTTAAACATGGTAGAAATATGTGTTAAATCAAATATATGCAAATATGTTTATACAATCATCTTGCTGAACAAGAAAAATCAAAATAAACAGGAAAAAAATTAGAAAGAAAATAAAATGCAAGCAAACAACAACAAAAAGAGTGAAAATGCTATGTTGTGAACCACAATGAGTTCCCAGAGCCCTCTCTCTGGGTGTAGATGGTTCTCCTCATCACAAGATCATTGGAATCATCTCATTGTTGAAGAGAGCCACGCCATCAGAAGTGATCATCATATAATCTTGTTGTTGCCATGTACAATGATCTCCTGTTTCTACTCCCTTTACTTAGCATCAGTTCATATAACTCTTCAGGCCTTTCTGAAATCATCCTGCTGATCATTTCTTATAGAAAAATAATGTTCCATAACATCCATATACCATAACTTATTCAGTCATTCTCTAATTAATGGGCATCCATTCAGTTTCCAGTTACTTGCCACTACAAAAAGGACTGTCATAAGCATTTTTGCACATGTGGGTCCCTTTCCCTCCTTTAAGACCTCTTTGGTATATAAGCCCAGCAGAAATACTGTTGGATCAAAGAGTATGAATAGTTTGATAATTCTTTGGGCATAGTTCCAAATTGCTCTCCAGAAAGGTTGGATCCATTCACCATTCCACCAACAATGTATCAGTGTCCGAGTTTTCCCACATCCCATCCAAAATTTGTCATTAACTTTTCCTGTTATCTTAAACAATCTGAGAGGTTTGTGGTGGTATCTCAAAATTATCTTAATTTGCATTTCTCTGATCGATAGTGATTTAGAGCAGTTTTTCATATGACTAAAAATGGCTTCAATTTCTTTACCTGAAAATTGTCTATTTATATGTTTTGACCATTTATCAATTGGGGAATGGCTTGAATTCTTATAATTTTGAGTCAATTCTCTATATATTTTAGAAATGAGGCCTTTATCAGAACTTTAGAATGTAAAATGTTTTTCCATTTTACTGCTTCCCTTCTAATCTTGTCTGCATTCATTTTGTTTGTACAAAAAACTTTTTAATTTAATGTAATCAAAATTAACTATTTTGTGATCAATAATGATCTCCAGTTCTTCTTTGGTCACAAATTCCTTCCTCCTTGACAGATCTAAGAGATAAACTATCAATTTGTTTATAATATCACTCTTTATATGTAGATCATGAATTCATTTTGAGTATATGGTGTTAAGTGTGGGTCAGTGCCTAGTTTCTGCTTTACTAATTTCCAATTTTCCCAGAAGTTTTTGTCAAACAGTGAGTTCTTATTCCAAAAGCTAAGGTCTTTGGGTTTGTCAAACAATAAATTACTATACTCATTGACAATTTTGTTTTGTAAGCCTAGTCTATTTCACTGATCAACTACTGTATTTTTTAGCTAGTTCCAAATGGTTTTGACGACTCTTGCTTTATAATATGGTTTTATATCTGGAACCACTAGTGGGCTAATTTTTTGAAATATGGAATATTTAAAACACCAAATAGTGTTCTTTAATATACAATATAACATGCCAGAAATAAAAATGAACACCACTTGGGTGGTTCCTGGAAATATCTGAAATTTATTAGGAAAAAGGTGGCATGTTAAAATCTAGAAAAGAAAGCAGTGATAAGCAATCAGCCATATATAGTATTGCATAAAGAATAAGTCATCTCAGACTAACTTCATTTTACTTTTTGATTGATCATAGGAATGTTACAAATATAGTTTATTTAGAATTTAGCAAAACAGAAGATGGTGGAGAGAAGCCAGAAAGTTGCCTGAGCACTCCATAGTTTCCTTCAAAAACAATGTTATATCAAGCTTCTAAATAATTCTGGAGCAACAGAAGCCACAAAAAGACAGAGTGAACAGAGTTTTCCAGGCCAAGAGAATTTAGAAAGATTTTTAAGAAAGGTCTGTTTCACTTGGAAAGGAGACAGGAGGGTGGAGTCAGGATGGTAGAGAGTAGGCAGAATTTTTCCTGAGTTCTTCCTGGCTTCCCTCAGAATCAACACTAGGGCAAGCTTCTGAATGGATTTTGGAGAGACAAAACCCACAAATATTTGGAATGTAACAATTTTCCATCAAAAGATTTTTTGGAAGAATTTCAGAAAAGGTCTGTCTCAATTAGGTGAGTGGGGGGAATGTGACACAGCACAGTCATTACACAGGGAATCCAGGGTAGAGAGGTCTCATTCAGGGAATCTAGTGAAAAGCTCATAGTCAAAATACATAAACATTATCTATTGTATCCTGGTTCAGAAGGTGAGTTAATCAGCAAACTAGATGTGATACCTCTAACAAAAATACAGAAGGCAAACAGTAAGCCCCTGAGCCCCAGCATAACAAATAGGACTTGGCTAGGCTCACCCAGAACAGTGGGATAGCCTGTAGCACCATAGGCCCCAGGGCAGTCACTTCTTTAGACTTTAGACCTGCAGAGGAAGCTCAGGACAAGCTCCCCTTTGTCATAGGAGCAGATCTCAACATTTACAAATGAGCAATTTTGACCAAAGATAGTTACTGTGGAGACAGAGAATAATAGAACCAACTCAGAAGAGGACACCTAGGGCAAAATTCCCCCAGATTAAATTTCAAATGGGGATATGGATTTTCTCTAATTCAAAAGACTTTCTTAGTAGAGTTCATAACGAATCTTAAGATAGTTAAAAGAAAAATGGGGGGTGGGAATAAGAGCTTTGCAGTAGAGTTTGAAAAGGGAAACAATCTAAACTGAAGAAAACATCTCCTTAAAATACATTTGGCAGGTGAACTTAATGTAAATGAAGAGGAAATAAAAACAATAACCAGGAGCTATTTTTTCCAACTTTATTTCCTTGAGTAATGTGATCATCGTTCTAGAAATTATCAAGCAAATTTGTCCTGATATTCTAGAACCAGAGAGTAAAATAAAAATTGAAAGAATACACCAATCATCTCCTGAAAGTGATCCCCAAATGAAAACTACCAAGAATTTTATAACCAAATTCTTGAACTCAAGCTTTGGATGTAGGACCCAGTCAGGATAACAAAAGTTTCAGCAGCTTCTATAGCAAAGAATTGTAGCACTTGGAATATGATATTTCAGAGAGCTTTGGAGCTAGGATTACAATCAAGAATACATAGAAAAACTGTCTATAATAATTCAGAGGAAAAGGTGACTTCATTCTCTCCTTTCCTCTCTCCCTTCTTCTCTCATCTCCCCCATCTCTCTCTCTTTCTCTCTCTCACTCTCACTTTACTTTTCTTGAGGTTTTTTATTACACTGGGAGATCTATATTTTCTCTTACAACATGACTTTTATAAAAATGTTTTGCATATCTTCACATGTGGATTCTTAATGGTACTGAAAGTGGGGATAAGGGAGAGAGCTGGAACTCAAAAGTTTAAAAAAAATGACTGTAAAATGTTTTAAATGTAACTGGGGAAATATTAAATAAATGACATTTAGAAGAAGAAAAAAGGTACAATTATTCAGATGCAAAAAAGGTAAAAAAGCTAACTGAAGAAAATAATTTATTAAAAGTTAGAATTGAACAAATCGAAGTGAATGATTCCACGAGACATCAAGAATCAGTCAAAGAAAATCAAAAAAAGTGAAAAAAAATGAAGAAAATATAAAATACCTCATTGGAAAAATTGACCTGAAAAATAGATCCAGGAGAGACAATTTAAAAATTATTAGACTTCCTGAAAGCCATGATGAAAAAAGAGCCTGGATAACATCTTTCAAGAAATTATCAAGGAAAACTGTCTGAAAGAGATTCCCCCCCCAAAATTTGTAAGGAATATTATAGTTATCAATTCTAGAATTATCAGGATGATAATTCCAGAATTATCAGATCAAGGGGAAAATACTGGAAGAAACAATTCAAATATTGGGGAGCCACCATCAGAATTACCCAGACCTTACCAGAATTACCTACTACCCAGAATTACCCAGGACCTACCAACTTCCACTTGAAGTACCTAGAACATAATATTCCAGAAGGCAAAGTTTCTTCAAGTATAATCAAGAATCAATTGCCCAGCAAAATAAAGCATTACCTTTCAGACAAAAATGTGAATATTCAATGAAATAAGGAGTTTTAAATCATTTTTGACAAAAAGACCAGAGCTGAACAGAAAATCTGATATTCAATTACAAGACTCAAAAGAAACATAAGGTAAAAAGGAGAAAAACTGTTTTTTTAAAGATTAAAATCCTTGCTTCTCTACAGGGGAAGATAATTAATTTACTCTTGAGAATTGTATCTTTGTCAGGGATATATTTAGAGGGTGTAGAAATAATCTGGCTTTGATGATAAACAAGGAATTAGGAGTAGAAAAGTGATTGTACTTGGAGAAGTAAGGAGAGATGGGGTAAATTATATCACATGAAGAGGCACAAAAGATCCATTATATTTGAGGAAAAGAAAGGATGGAGATGAGCATTGTGTGCATCGTAATCTCATTGGATTTGGCTAAAAGAGGAAATAGCATACATACTCAGTTTGGTATAAAAACTTGTTTCACTCTACAGGCAAGTAGAGGGGAAAACAAAAAGCAAAGGCATAGGCTAATAGAAGGTAGGGAAGTAGAAAGAAAAAGGGTTAAGAAAAGGGGGAGGACTGAAAAGGAGAGCATATTGAGGGAGATAATGGTCAGAGCGAAACTCTGGTGAAGAGGGGAAGAAAAAAGTATAACTTGGGAAAATATATTGGTGAGAAATACACAGTAATTTTAACAATGAATGTGAATGGGATGAACTCTACTATAAAATGGAAGCAGAGAGGAGAGTGAATTAAACACCACAATCCTATATTGTGTTGTTTACAAGAACATTTAAAGCATAGAGATATATACAGAGTAAAGGTAAAAGACTAGGACAGTTTCTTATACTTCAACTCAAGGGGAAAAAAGCATCAGTAGCAATTATGATTTCAATGTAAAATGGACCTAATTGAATGAGATAAGAAAAAAACTATATCTTGCTAAAAGGGACCATAGATACTGAAGCAATATCAGTAGTCAATATATTATATAATATTATATATAATAATAAGCATTAGAGAATTCAAATTTTTAAAGAAATTAAGTGAGTTACAGGAAGAAATAATAACAATATATATCACTGTAGAATCTTAACTGTCTCTTTTAAGAACCTGATAAATCCAACCAAAAAAATAACAAAAAAATTAGATAAATAGATTTTTTTTTAAATTAGCTAAGAAAGAAGTTTGGAGAAAATTGAATGGAAACATAAAAGAATATAGCTTTTTCTCAGTAGCAAATGACACCTATAAAAATAAACCATGTAAAGAGCATAAAAGCCTCAAAATGAAATGTAAAAGAGCAAAAAATTAAATTACAGGAAAAGGTAGGAGAGTTGCAAGAAGAAATAGACAGCAAAACTATAATAGTGGGAGATCTCAATCTTGCACTCTTAGAATTAGATAAATCAAACCACAAAACAAATAAGAAAGAAATTAAAGAGTTAAATAGAATATTAGAAAAATTAGATATGATAGATCTTTGGAGAAAACTGAATGGAGACAGAAAGGAATATACTTTCCTATCAGCAGTTCATGGAACCTATACAAAAATTGACCATATATTAGGACATAAAGACCTCAAAATTAAATGCAGGAAGGCAGAAATAGTAAATGCTTTCTTTTCAGATCACAATGCAATAAAAACTACATTCAACAAAAAGTTAAGGGTAAATAGACCAAAAAGTAATTGGAAACTAAATAACCTCATCTTAAAGAATGATTGGGTGAAACAGCAAATTATACACGCAATTAATAACTTCACTCAAGATAATGACAACAATGAGACATCATACCAAAATTTGTGGGATGCAGCCAAAGCAGTAATAAGGGGAAATTTTATATCTTTAGAGGCTTACTTGAGTAATATAGAGAAAGAGAAGATCAATGAATTGGGCTTGCAACTTAAAAAGGTAGAAAAAGACCAAATTAAAACCCCCAAATCAAATACTAAATTTGACATTCTAAAATTAAAAGAAGAAATTAATAATATCAAAGTAAAAAAAATCTATTGAATTAATAAATAAAACTTAGAGTTGGTTTTATGAAAAAAACAATAAAATAGATAAACCTTTGATAAATCTGATTGGAAAAAGGAAAGAGGAAAATAAAATTATTAGTCTTAAAAATGAAAAGGGGGAACTTTCCACCAATGAAGAGGAAATTAGAGAAATAATAAGGAGTTACTCTGCCCAACTTTATGCCAATAAATTTGATAACTTAAGTGAAATGGATGACTACCTCCAAAAATATAGGTATCCCAGATTAAAAGAGGAGGAAGTAAATTGCTTAAATAGTCCCATCTCAGAAAAAGAAATAGAACAAGATATTAATCAACTCCCTAAGAAAAAATCCCCAGGACTAGATGCATTTACATGTGACTTCTACCAAACATTTAAAGAACAATTAGGCCCAATGTTATATAAACTGAAAAACTAGGGAATGAAGGAGTCCTACTAAATTCTTTTTATGACACAGACATGGTACTGATGCCTAAACCAGGTAGGTTGAAAATAGAGAAAAAAAATTAGAGACTAATCTCCCTAATGAATATTGATGCTAAAATCTTAAATAAGATATAAGCAAAAAGACTACAGAAAATCATCCCCAGGATAATACACCATGATCAAGTAGGATTTATACAAGGAATGCAGGGCTGCTTCAATATTAGGAAAACTATTAGTATAATTGGCTATATTAATAACCAAATTAACAAAAATCATATGATCATCTTAATAGATGCAGAAAAAGCATTTGATAAAATCCAACATCCTTTCCTATTAAAAACACTTGAGAGTATAGGAATAAATGGTCTTTTCTTTAAAATAATCAGTAGCAAATATTAAAAACCATCAGTAAGCATCATATGTAATGGGGATAAACTGGAACCATTCCCCATAAGATTAGGAGTGAAACAAGGTTGCGCTCTTTCATCATTAATATTCAATATTGTATTAGAAATGCTAGCTTTGGCAACAAGAGCTGAGAAAGCAATTAAAGGAATTAGAGTAGGTGATGAGGAAACCAAATTATCACTCTTTGCTGATGATATGATGGCATACTTAGAGAACCCCAGAAATTCTACTAGAAAGTATTATAAATAATCCACACCTTAGCAAAGTTGCAGAATACAAAATAAACCCACATAAGTCATCAGAATTCTTATATATCACTAACAAAATCCAACAGAGTTACAAAGAGAAATTCCATTTAAAGTAACTACTGATAGTATAAAATACTTAGGAATATATCTGCCAAGGATATATATCCCAGAAATCTTAATAAAAGGGAAAGAGACATGTGCATGTAAGCTCTTTAAAAATAGAATTGGCAAAATGGAAAAAAATTCCATAGAACAAAACAACTCACTTAAAAACTCAATTGGACAATTAGAAAAAGATATAAAAAAGTGAGTGAATAAAATAATTCATTAAAAATCAGAATTGAAAAAATGGAATTGAATGATTTGAGGAAATACCAAGAATCAGTCAAGCAAAATCGCAAAAAATGAAAAATAGGGAAAAAAGTTAAATACCTACATGGGAAAACAACAGATCTGGAAAACAGGTCTAGGAGAGATAATGTAAGGATTATTGGATTCTCTGAAAATCATGATGAAAAAAGAGCCTAGACACTATTTTTCAAGAAATCATCAAAGAGAATTGCCCAGATGTAATAGAATCAGAAGGTAAAATAGGCATTGAAAGAATTCATTGATCACCTACTGAAAAACATCCCCAAATCAAAAATCCAAGAAATATCATGGCTAAATTCCAGAACTATCAGACCAAGGAAAAATACAAAACAAAACAAAACCAAAAAAAACCCAGTTCAAATACCAAGGAGCTCCAGTAAGGATCACTCAGGATCTAGCAGCATTCACATTAAAGGATTGAAGGGCCTGGAATATGATATTCTGAAAGGCAAAGGAACTTGGTATGTAGCCAAGAATAACTTACTCAGCTAAACTGAGCATTTTCTTCCAGGGAAGAAGGTGGACATTCAATGAAATAGGTCAATTTGATTTATTTCTGACAAAAAAAAGAAGGTAAACAAAAAGTTTGCTCTCCAAATATCAGACTTAAGAGAAGACTAAAAAGGTAAAAAGAATTCTTGAGAACTGTATTTCTGTTATGGGTATATGTTGTGATCTAGTTCAGATGGATCTGAATCGGTCCCTGTTTGGGCGCCAAAATGTGGTGAGCTTTTTCTTCTCAAAACGCAGCCAGGTGATAAAAGTTCAGATCTTTTATTATCTCCAATATAGCCCGGTTAGCTTAGAGGCCTATCTCTCTGCTTGGTTCCAAGAGCTCTCTCCGAATGTCTCCAAATCCAAAGGTTCTGTCCTTCAGCCTCTGCCTCTGCTTTCTTCAGCCTCCAGCCAGCTCCACTCTTCATGTCATTCCGGTGAAATCTGACCGAGAGCCCCTGTCTGTTTCTTTTATCCAAGAGGGAGGAATTGTGGGATACGAGAGAGAGGGATTATGGGTTTTCTCCCATAGTGCTCTCTGGCTCAAAGAGCTTCAAGGGAGGTGTGAACTCATAAAGGTACAAAATTTACTTTATGAAGCTGGCATACTTGTGAACTCCAATGAGTAAAGGTGTAAACACAAGCCTTGTATTAATTAGTCCTACTTAGTACCTTGTTTCAGGTTCTGCCCAAAATATCTTCTTGTAAGATTAGATCAACTCTAATTAGTTAGCAGTTTGTAAGGATTCCAACAGGTATACATAAATAGTATATGTATGATTTACTATTTCCTTTCTACCTCTAGTTCCTTTTTTATATTATATGTAAAACTATGTATGATTTGGTTTTACATATAATATAAAAAAGGAACTAGAGGTAGAAAGGAAATTGTACCACAAAAAGAGAAAAGTGGAGATAAAAATAGGAAAACTATATCTCACAAAGAGGCAAAGGAAACCTATTATATCTGAGGGAAAAGGGGGAGGGGGATGAACATAATGTGAATCTTACTCTCATCAGAATTGGCTCAAAGAGAAAATATTAGACATATTTGGTTTACATAGAAACTTCTCCCACTTCATTGAAAAGTGGGAGGAGAAAAGTGAAAAGGAAAGGGATAGGCTAAATTGAAGGGAATACAAAAATAGTAAGGGGAAGGTTTAAGAAAAGGGGAGGGACTTTAAGGAGAAGATTCTAAAGAGGGAGGGCTGCATAAGGAAAGTGGTGCTCATAAGTTTAATATTGTAGAGGGGGTAAGGAGGAAAGGAAAGAGAAAAACATAATAATAAGATGGCAGGAAATACAGAATCAATTGTTTTAACCATAAATATAAATGGGGTAAACTCCCCCAAAAAGCAGAGGTAGATAGTACACTGGATTAAAAGCCAGAATCCTACAATATGTTGTTTACAGGAAACACATGAAGCAGGGCAATACATACAGAGTAAAAGTAAAAGGCTGGAGCAGAATCTACTATGCTTCAGGTGAAGTAAACAACAACAACAACAACAAAAACAGGGATAGCCATCCTGATCTCAGATCTAGCAAAAGCAAAATTTGATCTAATTAAAAGAGATAAAGAAGGACACTATATCTTGCTAAAGGGTAGTTTAGATAATGAAGCAATACTAATATTAAACATATATGCACCAAGTGGAGTAGCATCTAAATTCCTAAAGGAGAAGTTGAGAGTTGCAAGAAGAAATAGACAGCAAAACTATAATAGAGGAGATATCAGCCTTGTACTCTCAGAAATGGATAAATCAAATCACAAAATAAATAATAAAGCATTTGAAGAGGTAAATAGAACACTAGAAAAGTTAGGTATGATAGCTCTTTGAAGAAAACTGAGAGAAAAAGGAGTACACTTTCTTCTCAGCAGTTCATGGAATCTATACAAAAATTTACCATATATTAGGACATAAAGACCTTAAAATCAAATGCAGAAAGGCAGAAATAGTATATGCATCCTTTTCAGATCATGATGCAATAAATACTACATTGAACAAAAAGTTAAAGGTAAATAGACCAAAAAGTAATTGGAAATTAAATAATCTCATCCTAAAAAATGATTGAGTGAAATGGCAAATCATAGACACAATAATTTCACCCAAGAGAATGACAATAATGAAGCATCATACCAAAATGTGTGGGATGCAGCAGAGGCAGTAATACGGGGAAATTTTATATCTCTAGAAGCTTAATTGCATAAAATAGACAAAGAAAAAATCAACAAATTAGTCTTGCAACTAAAAAAGCTAGGAAAAGAGCAATTAAAAACCCCTAAACACTAAACTTGAAATTCTAAAAAAAAAAAGGAAAGATTAATAAAATTGAAAGTAAAAAAGCTATTACATTTATAAATAAAACTGAGTTGATTTTGTGAAAAAAACCAACAAAATAAGTAAACTCTTGATAAATTTGATTTAAAAAAGGAAAGAGGAAAATCAAATTGTTAGTCTTAAAAATGACAAGGGAGAAATTTCCACTAATGAAGAGGAAATTGAAGCAATAATTAGGAGTACTTTACCCAACTTTATGCCAATAAATTTGATAGTTAAATAAAAATATAGATTGCTCAGATTAACAAAGGAAGAAATAAATTGGTTAAATAGTCCTATTTTAGAAAAAAGTTCAGTGGTAATGTCACAAAAAAAGATGAATAGTAACTTTCATCATATAATTCTTAATTGGTTTGTAAAATAGTTTGACTAGCTCATAGTTTCATGAATTGTTACTGTCATAGAACATTATTTTTAACAATATTTCTAAAATGATAAAATTTAAAGATGTTGCTTTTAATATCGACTAGTTAATGGATTTGAAAGGAAACATAAATATCATTTAAACTAATCCATATTTTTCTTGTTACTAAGGATTTAGAACTGTTTTATTTGGTTGTCAATAATTTTCATTTCTTCTGTCAGAGTATTCTTAGCTTTTGGTCAGGGTTTTTTTTTTTTAATAAAACTTTTTTATTTTCAGACCATATGCACAGATAATTTTTCAACATTAATTGTTGCATAGCTTTGCATTCCAAATTTTCCCTTCCTAACCCCCACCATCTCCCCTAGAAGGCAAGTAATCCAATATATGTTATACATGTTAAAATATATGTTAAGTCCAATATACGTAAAAATATTTGTACAATTATCTTGCTACACAAGAAAGGACAGATCTAAAAAAAAAAAGAAAATGAATAAGAAAACAAAATGCAAATAAACAATAAAAAGAGTGAGAATGCTATGTTATGATCCACACAGTTCCTGCAGTCCTCTCTCTGGGTTTAGATGGCTATCTCTATCAGAATATCATTGGAACTGGCCTCAATCATCTCATATTGGAAAGTGTCATGTCCATCAGAATTGATCATCATATAATCATGTTGACATGTATAATGATCTCCTGGTACTGCTCCCTTCACTTAGAATCAGTTCATGTAAGTCTGGCAAGGCCTCTCTGAAATTTTCCTACTTATGATTTCTTACAGAACAATAATATTCCATAGCATTTATATATCATAACTTATTCAGCCATTCTCCAACTTATAGATATAACCTTAGTTTCCAGTTTCTTGCCATTACTAAAAAGGGATGCCACAAACATTTTTGCACATGCGGGTCCCTTTCCCTCCTTTAAGATCTCTTTGTGATATAAGCCCAGTAGAAACATGTTTGGATGAAAGAGCAAGCATAGTTTGATAATTCTTTGGGCATAGTTCCAAATTGTTCTCCAGAATGATTGGATCCGTTCGCATTTCCACCAACAATGTATCAGTGTCCCTGTTTTCCCACATCCCCTCCAACATTCCGCATTATCTTTCCCTGTCATTCTAGCCAATCTGATAGGTATGTAGCAGTATCTCAGAGTTGTCTTAATTTGCATTTCTCTGATCAGTATTGATTTAGAGCATCTTTTCATATAGCTGGAAATGGTTTCAGTTTCATCTGAAAATCATCTGTTCATATGCTTTGACCATTTATCAATTGGAGAAAGGTTTAAATTCTTTAAAATTTGAGTCAATTCTCTATAATAATATAATAATAAAATTAGAAATGAGGCCTTTATCAGAACCCTAGAATGTAAATATCCTTTCCTAGTTTATTGCTTTCCTTCTAATCTTGTCTGCATTAGTTTTGTTTATATACAACCTTTTAAATTTAATATAATCAAAATTATCTGTTTTGTGATCAATAATGATCTTCAGTTTTCTTTGGTCACAAATTCCTTCTTCCTTGACAGATATGATAGGTAAACTATCCTATGTTCTTCTAATATGTTTATAATATCACTTTTTATATCTAGATCATGAATCCATTTGGACCTTATCTTAACATATAGTGTTAGGCGTAAGTCAATGCCTAGTTTCTGCCATATTAGTTTCCAATTTTCCTAGCAGTTTTTTGTCAAATAGTAAGGTCTTATCCCAAAAGCTGGGGTCTTTGGGTTTTCCAAACACTAGATAATTATAATTATTGACTAGTTTATTCCACTGCTTGACTACTCTATTTCTTAGCCAGTACCAAATGGTTTTGATGACTGCTGCTTTACAATATATTGTTACGTGTGGCACAGCGAGGCCTTCATTAACATTTTTTAATTGATTCCCTTGAAATTCTTGACCTTTTGTTCTTCCAGATTAACTTTGTTATTTTTTTCCTAGATTTGTAATATAATTGTAATTAATAAAATATAATTTCTTGGGAGTTTGACATAGTACTAAATAAGTAGATCAATGTAGGTAGCATTGTCATTTTTATTATATTTGTTAAACTTACTGAAGAGTACATGATAGCTTTCCAGTTGATTAGCTCTGACTTTATTTGTATTGAAAGTGTTATGTAGATGTCTCCATATAGTTTCTGACTTTGGCTTGGCAGGTCGACTTCCACATAGTTTATAATTTCGAGAGTTATTTTTAATGGAATTTCTAATTGTATCTCTTCCTGCTGGACTTTATTGGTAATATATAAAATGCTGATGATTTTTGTCAATTTATTTTGTATCCTACAACTTTACTAAAATTGTGGATTGTTTGTAGGAGTTTTTTATTTGATTTTTTAGGTTCTCTAAATAGACCATCATATCATCTGCAAAGAGTGATAATTTGGTTTCCTCATTACCTACTCTAATTCCTTCAATCTCTTTTTCTTCTCTTATTGCCAAAGCTAATACTTTTACATTGCATAGTAATGATGATAGTGGACAATCTTGTTTCACCCCTGATCTTATAAAGAATGGTTCTAATTTGTCCCCATTACATATGATACTTGCTGATGGTTTTTAAATAGATTCTATGAATTATTTTAATAGGAATAGGTATTGGATTTTTTCAAATGCTTTTTCTGCATCTGTTGAGATAATCATAGGTTTTTTTGTTTGGTTGGTTAATGATATATTCAATTTTGCTAATACTTTTTATAATGTTCTACTAGCCCTGCATTCCTGGTATAAATCCTACTTGGTCATGCAGTATTGTCCTAGAGATGTAATCCTTTTGCTAATATTTTACTCAAGATTTTTGCATAAATATTCATTAGGGAAATTTGTCCATAATTTTTGTTCTCTGTTTTCATCCCACCTGGTTTAACCATCAGTACCATGCTGGTGTCAAAAAAGCAATTTGGTATCACTCTTTCTCCCCCTATTTTTTTCAAATAGTTTGCATGAAATTGGAGTTAATTGTTCTTTAAATGTTTGGTAGAATTTACATATAATTCCATGTTGGCTTTGGGATTTTTTTTTCCTTAGGGAACTGATTAATAGATTGTTCTATTTTTTTTCTACAATGGAACTAGTTAAGGAATTTATTTCTTCTTCTGTTAATATGGGCAATCTATATTTTTGTAGGTATTTCTCCATTTCACTTAGATTATCAAATTTATTGGCATGAAGTTGATGCTTAATTATTGCTCCAATTTCCTCTTCATTGGTGGAAAGTTCTCCCTTTTTATTTTTTAATCTAACAATTTGATTTTCCACACTCATTTTTCTAATCAAATGAACTAAAAGTTTATTTTGTTAGTTTTTTTCATAAAACCAACTCAGTTTTATTTAGGAATTCTATAGTTATGTTGGTTTCAATTTATTATTCTCTGCCTTTATTTTTAGAATTTGAAATTTGATATTTAATCTAATTTAAATTTTCTAGTTTTTCTATTTTATGCAAATAAGCAGCTAGAGATCTAAAAAAATCTCCCCTAATTATTGCTTTGGCTGAATCTCAAAAATTTTGGCATGTCCCTTTATTGTCATTCTCTTAGATGAAATTATTGATTGTGTCTATGATTTATTCTTTCACACATTCATTCTTTAGTTCCAATTTAATTTCAATTAAGTTATGGTCTATTTTCCCCCAGCCTTTTATTGAATGTAATTTTTATTGCATCATGATCTGAAAAAAAATGCAATTCCTATATCTGCATTTGATTTTGAGGTCTTTATACCCTAATATGTGCTCAAAATTTTTGTATGTTCCACAAAACACGAGAAAAAAGCATACTCCTTTCTGTCTCCATTCCATTTTCTCCAAAGATCTACTATACCTAAATTTTCTAAAATTCTGTTTACCTCCTTAACTTCTCTTATTTATTTTATGGTTCTGTTTATCTAGTTCTGAAACAGTAAGGTTGAGATCCTCCACTATTATTGTTTTGCTCTATGTTTCTTTTTGCAGCTTTTGTAGTTTCTCCTTTTAGAATTGAGATGCAATACTACTTGGTGCTTATATGTTAAGTATTGATATTGCTTCATTATCTATGGTACTCTTTAGCAAGGTATACTTTCCTTCTTTATCTCTTTTAATTTGATCTATTTTTGCTTTTGCTTTATCTTAGATCAGTATTATTACCCCTACTTTTTTATCTTCACCTGTAGCATAGTAGACTTTGCTTCAACCTTTTACCTTTACTCTGTATGTATCTCTCTGCTTCAGATGTGTTTCTTGTAAACAACATATTGTAGATTTCTGGCTTTTAATCCAGTGTGCAACCTAGTTGCATTTTATGGGACAGTTCAAACCATTTACATTCACAGTTAAAATGATGAATTATGTATTTACCTCCATCTTATTTACCACAAATTAGGTTTTTCTCTCTCCATTCTCCATTTCCTCCCCTCCTCCCCCCAGTATTTTGCTTCTGACCACCACTTCCCTCATGCAACGTACACCTTTATAGCTCCTCCTCCTTTCTTATACCTTTTCCCTACTACTTTCATTTTCTCTTCTAGTAGCCTCCTCCTTTCCTTTCCCCTTTCCTTTCCCACTTTTTTATAAGGTGAGAAAAGTCTCTCTGTGAAACCAATATGTCTAATATTCTCTCTTTGAGCCAAATCTGAGAGTAAGACTCACACAATGCTCTTCCCCTCCCCTTCTTTCTTTCAATTATAATAGGTCTTTTTTACCTCTTCATATGATGTGATTTATGTACTTTTCTGTCCATCTTCCTTTTCTTCCAATAGAATTTGTCTTCTTCCTCTAGTTTCTTTTTTATAACATCAAAATAAAATCAAATTATACCTACACCCTCTAAGTATATCCCTAACAGAGATACAGATCTCAAGAGTTGGACCTATAATCTTTCCATATAGGGATATCAACTTTCTAACTTTTAAAAGAAAGCATTTTTGTTGTTGTTGTTGTTGTTATTGATGATGATTTTCTTTCTACTTTTTATGCTTTTCTTGAGTTCTATATTTGAAGAGCAGATTTTCTATTCAGCTCTGGTCTTTTCATCAGAAATAAATAAAATTCAAGTGTTTCATTGAATGTAAATCTTTTTTTTTCCTGAATGATAATTGTCAGTTTTCCTAGATAGTTGATTCTAAGTTGCAATCCAAATTCTTTTGCATTTTGGAATAACAAATTCCATGCCCTTTGATATTTTAAAGTGAAAGCTGCTAGGTCCCAAGTAATCCTGATTTTGGCTCCTTGGTATGTGAATTGTTTCCTTCTGATTACATATATTCTCCATTGCTTTGATAATTATGAAATTTAGTTACAATATTACTTGGATTTTTATTTTGGAATCTCTTTCAAGAGGGGATCAGTCTATTTTTTCAATGTCTATTTTAATCTCTGGTTCTAGGACATCAGGGCAGTTTTCCTTGGTGATTTCTTGAAAGTTGATGTCTGGATCTTTTTTCCATCATGGTTTTCAGGAAATCCAATAATCCCTAGACTGTCTCTCCTAGATTTTTTTCCAGGTCAGTTGTTTTTCTAATGAGGGATTTTACATTTTCTTCTTCTTCTTCTTCTTCTTTTTTTTTTTTTTTTTGGTTTTGATTGATTCTTGAAGTCGCAATGAGTCATTCACTTCCTTTTGTTCAGTCATAATTTTTAGTGAATTATTTTCTTCAGTTACCTTTTTATCTCCTTTTGCATTTGGCCAATTTAACTTTTAAATTAGGTTTTTTGTTCATTTCTTTTTTTTCCCATTTCACAAGTTCTGTTTTTCAATGAATTGGTTTCTTGTTTATATCTATTTTGTAATGAGTTGTATGCTTTCCCCATTTTGTCAGATCTATTTCATAAGGAGTTATATGCTCTGTATGTTTTTATCAAATCTATATTTAATTAGCTTTCTGATTGAATTTCTATTTTTCTTTTTCCAAACTTTCTTGCCAAATTCTCATTCTCCATTTTTCTTCTAAATGTCTTTTAATATCCTCTTTGGATTTTTCCAAGAGAGCCTTGTGAAATGGGGACCAACTCATATCATCTTTTCAGCTTCATCTGGATATAGTTTGCCTTTAGGATCCTTAGGATTTGGAGTCTGTTCTTCTCTTACTCCGTAAAAGCTATTTCTGGGCAGAGTTCTTGTTGCTTTTTTGCTCTTTTTTTTTTAAAGTTGAGGTCTGCTCTTATGGCAAAGGGGGGAGTAGCCACTCTAGCTTATCTTGGGACTGTGTTGTTACTAAGTCAGTTGAGTTGCTGAGTTGGTGTGTCCAGGTCCCCTGTTTTTCTGGAGTTCAGAAGCTCACTATTTGCCTTTTGTATTTGCTTTGAGTGTCTTAAAGACAATTTACTGATCCACCAGCTTGTAACCAGGATAGAATAGGCTAAGAGCCTCCCAAGAGATTCCCAGCTGAGGGGTGACACAATGCCCTGACTCCCTCCGCCAAGCTCCTTGCTCTACATGTGCATTCAACAGTCTCTTCCCCTGCCTAATTGAAACATTCCTTTTCTGATATTTTTTCCAAAATATCTTCTGGAAATTTGTTAGACTCACAATACTTTTGAGTTCTGTCACTCCAAAACCATCTCAATAGCTTGATTGGTGTTGATCTGAGGGATAGTAGAAGAAGCTCAGAAAAAGACTTGTATATATACAGAGTCTAGTTTTGCTGAAATATACTGGAAATTTAGAGAACAAGACATTTAGAGTTTAAAGAAACTTTAGAGATCATTTTTGCCCAAATTTCCCCTATTTCAGCTTTCTGATGAAGCTATGAAGGTGAAGATACTTGACCATGATCATTCCTTAAATTGTTGATAAAGCTAGGTTTGCACTCAGATCTAAAAATCTCAGCATAAAACTTTTTCACTGCATTTCATTAAATTGATGGAACCAATTAGTCAGAAAAATTGAGAATTTAATATCTATGGTCCTCAATTCCCATATCCATAAAATGAATGAATTAAACTAAATGACTTATTAGATCCATCTTAATTCTAAAATTCAATGGCTCTATAAACTAGGTTTTAGAGTTGAGTTACCTTAACTCTGGCATGTAGAGTACACATAAGTCTCCTTGTTCTTTGTTATATAGCAACTTATTTATGTCTATTATTATATTATATATAGGTGTATTTTTATATACACATACATATGTACCTCTCTTACCCCTTAATTTTATTTTTAGATATCTCTTTATGTACAACTTATACCTGTGCCCTCTGTCTAAACATATTCCTTCTATCTATCTATCTATCTATCTATCTATCTAATATTTTATTTGTATTTATTATAAATCAGATATTTAGAATATACTTTCTTATATCCTTCCTACATAGGTAGGAATCTATCCCCCATCTGGATCTGTAGATGTAGAGACAATGCCTACAACAAATTAGGGGGGAAAAGTGAAATAAGTAGTTGATGAAGTCAGCCCCATCAATCCATTTCAAGACTATTGAGTTGACCTAGAAGAGAAGGAATTTTTCCAAAGTATTCGAGTTCTGTTTTTTTTTCTTCTTGTGATGCACAAACATAACAGGTTTGACTCACCAGGAGATGACACATCAAGCACAGGAAGGAAGTTTGAAAAGGCGCTGCTTAACCTTGCTAAGAGAACCTGTATTTGAGTGCATAACAGAACTGGAATATTTCTTTCTGATCCTCAACCATCATCAGCCCATCAAGGACAAGAGATAGTATTTTAAAACTAAGTGTGCGTATATGGGAGGGGGGGGGTTCTTGCAAGAAGATATCTAGTTAATATTGACAGTGTTAGTTGAAAACAACTTGACTTTAAAAATAAGCATGTGTATGTAGGCAAAGGTGGAAATATAGCTCCAGTATTCTGGGAGATAACCTTCTGGAAGAAGAGACTATTTTGAAACTCTTTTTATTCCCCATTGATACCTTAAGAAAAGGCTTTTAAGATGTCTCTTATAAAATGTAGCATTTCTACTCATTCCTAGCAACTCAAAAAGTCAGATGTATTATCACTACCATTTATTTGCTAAAATTATGCAGATAAAGGTTTCTTTTGATAGTTGTATGAAAAGGTCAAATTAATTTAAAAAACAACAACAACAACAATAACAACAACATAACACAGTTATGTGTTCTAATGAAAATACTGAGTTCCTTACTAAGGGTATAAAATGTTATTAAACCTAACAGTAATGGTTCTCTTACAGAGTGCTTCCCTGACAGTAATCACAGGAGGTACCATGAGGGAAGGTGGTCTATGTCTTATTTCTGTTTATCAAATAAACAAAGAGGTACAAGTATCTTGATATTCTTGGGCCATCATATAAATATAAGCCTCAGTTTATTGATCTATGAAATGGACATAATAATAATAATATTGATACAGTTGGGTTGTCATGAGAATCAAGTGAGATAATTAACATGTAGAGAATTTTACAAATATTAATGTATTCTTATTTTTCTTCTTATTATTATATGCTGTTTTATGCTGCTGCTAATGGTGGTCTACTACTACTATGAGTACTAGTACTAATGTTTGAGGTTTTCTTGGTAAAGATACTGCAGTGATTTATTCTTTACTCTTCCAATTAATTTCACATATATGGAAATCAAACTAAAGAAGGTTAAGTGGCTTGCCCAATATCCCACAGTTAGTACTTATCTGAGCATGTATCTGAACTCATAAAGAGAAATTTTCCTGACCTCAGGTATTCTGACCACTGATGAACTACCTAATTGTTACCCTAAAATACTCAAGCATTTTCATTGTTGGTTGGTGAGGACAGGTTAGTAACTGGTTACAAGGAAAGCTATCAAGATTGTTTTATATATTATTCTGGAAGTCCAATTGTATATCCCTATAGTGGACCTCAGAATGTTGAGATTTACCTAATTAGCCCTGTTAAAATTTGTTTGTTTTTTCTTTCCTGAGAGGAGTTCAAAAATTAATTTTGCTTCATGAGTCTAAGTGACTATTTAGGATACAAGGCAGAATGAGGGAAGATGATTAAAATAGCAGTTTATCAACTACTGTCAGGTTTTTACATCTTTTCTGAATTTCCAATGAGGCAAATTTATTATTTTTTTTATTATAGCCTTTTATTTACAAGTTATATGCATGGGTAATTTTACAACATTGACAATTGCCAAACCTTTTGATCCAATTTTTCCCTTCCTTCTTTCCACACCCTCCCCTAGATGGTAGATTGACCAATACATATTAAATATGTTAAAGTATAAATTAAATGCAAAATAAGTACACATATCCAAACAGTTACTTTGCTGTACAAAAAGAATCAGACTCCAAAATAGTATACAATTAACCTGTGAAGGGAATCAAAAATGCAGGCAGACAAAAATATAGCGATTGGGAATTCTATATAGTGGTTCTTAGTCATCTCCCAGAGTTCTTTCGCTGGATGTAGCTGGTTCAATTCATTACTGCTCCATTGGAACTGATTTGGTTCATCTCATAGTTGAAGATGGCCACGTCCATCAGAATTGATCACCATATAATATTGTTGTTGAAATATAATGATCTCTTACTCCTGCTCATTTCACTCAGCATCAGTTCCTGTAAGTCTCTCCAAGCCATTCTGAAATCATGCTGTTAGTCATTTCTTAGAGAACAATAATATTCCATAATATTCATATACCACAATTTATTCAGTCATTCTCCAATGGATGGGCATCCATTCAGTTTCCAGTTTCTGGCCACTACAAAGAGGGCTGCCACAAACATTCTTGCACATACAGGTCCTTTTCCCTTGTTTAAGATCTCTTTGGGATATAAGCCCAGTAGTAACATTGCTGGATCAAAGGGTATGCACAGTTTGATAACTTTTTGAGCATAGTTCCAAATTGCTCTCCAGAAAGGCTGGATGTATTCACAATTCCACCAACAATGTATAAGTGTCCCTGTTTTCCCACATCCCCTCCAACATTCTGCATTATCTTTCCCTATCATTCTAGCCAATCTGACAGGTGTGTACTGGTATCTCAGAGTTGTTTTAATTTGCACTTCTCTGATTAATAATGACTTGGAGCATCTTTTCATATGGCTAGAAATAGTTTCAATTTCTTCATCTAAGAATTGTCTGTTCATATCCTTTGACCATTTATCAATTGGAGAATAGCTTGATTTCTTATAAAATAGAGTCAATGCTCTATATATTTTGGAAATGAGGCCTTTATCAGAACCTTTGACTGTAAAAATGTTTCCCCAGTTTATTGCTACCCTTCTAATCTTGTCTGCATTAGTTTTGTTTGTACAAAAACTTTTCAATTTTATATAATCAATATTTTCTCTTTTGTGATCAGTAATGATCTCTAGTTCTTCTTTGGTCATAAATTCCTTTCTCTTCCACAGGTCTGAGAGGTAAACTATCCTGTTTTCCTCTAATTTATTTATAATCTCATTCTTTATGCCTATGTCATGAACCCATTTTGACCTTATCTTGGTGTATGATGTTAAGTGTGGGTTAATGCCTAGTTCTACCATATTAATTTCCAATTTTCCCAGCAATTTTTGTCAAACAGTGAGTTCTTATCCCAAAAGCTAGGGTCTTTGGATTTGTTAAACACTAGAATATAAAAGTTATTGCCTATTTTGTTCTTTGAATTCAACCTATTCCACTGATCAACTAGTGGGCAACCTTTTTCACTCCTAATCTTACTGGGAATGGTTCCAGTTTATCCCCATTACATATGATGCTTACTGATGATTTTAAATAGATGCTACTGATTATTTTAAGGAAAAGTCCATTTATTCCTATACTCTCAAGTGTTTTTAATAGGAATGGATGTTGGATTTTATCAAATGCTTTTTCTGCATCTATTGAGATGATCATATGGTTTTTGTTAATTTGGTTATTAATATAGACAATTATACTAATAGTTTTCCTAATATTGAAGCAGCCTGCATTCCTAGGTATAAATCCTACTTGATCATGGTGTATTATCATGGGGATGATTTTCTGTAGTCTTTTTGCTTATATCTTATTTAAGATTTTAGCATCAATATTCATTAGGGAGATTGGTCTCTAATTTTCTTTCTCTGTTTTCAACCTATCTGGTTTAGGTATCAGTACCATGTCTGAGCCATAAAAGGAATTTGGTAAGACTCCTTCATTCCCTATTTTTTCGAATAATTCATATAGCATTGGGGCTAATTGTTCTTTAAATTTTTGGTAGAATTCACATGTAAATCCATCTAGTCCTGGGGATTTTTTCTTAGGGAGTTGATTAATAGCTTGTTCTATTTCTTTTTCTGAGATGAAACTATTTAAGCAATTTACTTCCTCTGTTAATCTGGGAAGCCTATATTTTTGGAAATAGTCATCTATTTCACTTAGGTTATCAAATTTATTGGCATAAAGTTGGGCAAATAACTCCTTATTATTTCTCTAATTTCCTCTTTATTGATGGAAAGTTCTCCCTTTTCATTTTTAAGACTACTAATTTGATTTTCCTCTCTCCTTTTTCTAATCAGATTTACCAAAAGCTTATCTATTTTATCGGTTTTTTCCTAAAAGCAACTCTTAGTTTTATTTATTAATTCAATCTTTTTTTTACTTTCAATATTATTAATTTCTTTTAATTTTAGAGTTTCAAGTTTAGTATTTGATTGGAGGTTTTTAATTTGGTCTTTTCCTAGCTTTTTAAGTTGCAAGCACTGATCTTCTCTTTCTCTATTTTATTCAAGTGAGCCTCTAAGGATATAATATTTCCCCTTATTACTGCTTTGGCTGCATCTCACAAATTTTGTTATGATGTCTCATCATTGTCATTATCTTGAGTGAAATTATTGTGTCTATAATTTGCTGTTTCACCCAATCATGCTTTAAGATGAGATTATTAGTTTCCAATTACTTTTTGGTCTATTTACCCCTAAGTTTTTGTTGAATGTAATTTTCATTGCATCGTGATCTGGAAAGAAAGCATTTACTATTTCTGCCTTCCTGCATTTAATTTTGAGGTCTTTTATGTCCTAATATATGGTCAATTTTTATATAGGTTCCATGAACTGCTGATAGGAAAGTATATTCCTTTCTGTCTCCATTCAGTTTTCTCCAAAGTTTTATCATACCTATTTTTTCTAATATTGCATTTACCTTTTTAATTTCTTTCTTATTTGTTTTGTGGTTTGATTTATCTAATTCTGAGAGTGCAAGATTGAGATCTCCCACTATTATAGTTTTGCTGTCTATTTTTTCTTACAACTCTCTTAATTTCCCCTTTAGGAAGTTAGATGCTTTACCACTTGGTGCATAACGTGAACGGGGTAAACTCCCCCATAAAGAGGAAGCGGTTAGCAGAATGGATTAAAAGCCAGAATCCTACAATATGTTGTTTACAGGAAACACACCTGAAGCGGGGAGATACATGCAGGTTAAAGGTAAAAGGTTGGAGCAAAATCTACTATGCTTCAGGTGAAGTCAAAAAAGCAGGGGTAGCCATCCTGATCTCAGATCAAGCTAAAGCAAAAATTGACCTAATTAAAAGAGATAAGGAAGGACACTATATCTTGCTAAAGGGTAGCATGGATAATGAAGCACTATCTATATTAAACATATATGCACCAAGTGGGGTAGCATCTAAATTCTTAAAAGAGAAACTAAGAGAGCTGCAAGAAGAAATAGACAGTAAAACTATAATAGTGGGAGATCTTAACCTTGCACTCTCAGAATTAGATAAATCAAACCACAAAATAAATAAGAAAGAAGTCAAAGAGGTAAATAGAATACTAGAAAAGTTAGATATGATAGATCTCTGGAGAAAATGTAATGGAGACAGAAAGGAATACACTTTCTTTTCAGCAGTTCATGGAACCTATACAAAAATTGACCATATATTAGGACATAAAAACCTCAAACTCAAATGTAGTAAGGCAGAAATAGTAAATGCATCCTTTTCAGACCACGATGCAATGAAAATTACATTCAACAAAAAAGCAGGGGGAAGTAGACCAAAAAATAATTGGAAACTAAATAATCTCATACTAAAGAATGATTGGGTGAAACAGCAAATCATAGACATAATTAATAACTTCACCCAAGAAAACGATAATAATGAGACATCATACCAAAATGTATGGGATGCAGCCAAAGCGGTAATAAGGGGAAATTTCATATCTCTAGAGGCCTATTTGTATAAAATAGAGAAAGAGAAGGTCAATGAATTGGGTTTGCAATTAAAAATGCTAGAAAAGGAACAAATTAAAAACCCCCAGTCAAACACTAAACTTGAAATTCTAAAAGTAAAAGGTGAGATCAATAAAATTGAAAGTAAAAAAACTATTGAATTGATTAATAAAACTAAGAGTTGGTTCTATGAAAAAACCAACAAAATAGACAAACCCTTAGTAAATCTGATTAAAAAAAGGAAAGAGGAAAATCAAATTGTTAGTCTTAAAAATGAAAAGGGAGAACTCACCACTAACGAAGAGGAAATTAGAGCAATAATTAGGAGTTACTTTGCCCAACTTTATGCCAATAAATCCGACAACTTAAATGAAATAGAAAAATACCTCCAAAAATACAGCTTGCCCAAACTAACAGAGGAAGAAGTAAATATCCTAAACAGTCCCATCTCAGAAAAAGAAATAGAACAAACTATCAATCAACTCCCTAAGAAAAAATCCCCAGGACCAGATGGATTTACATGTGAATTCTACCAAACATTTAAAGAACAATTAACTCCAATGTTATATAAACTATTTGAAAAAATAGGGATTGAAGGAGTCCTACCAAACTCCTTTTATGACACAGATATGGTACTGATACCTAAACCAGGTAGGCTGAAAACAGAGAAAGAAAATTATAGACCAATCTCCCTAATGAATATTGATGCTAAAATCTTAAATAAAATATTAGCAAAAAGATTACAGAAAATTGTCACCAGGATAATACACTATGACCAAGTAGGATTTATACCAGGAATGCAGGGCTGGTTCAATATTAGGAAAACTATTAGCATAATTGACTATATCAATAATCAAACAAACAAAAACCACATGATCATCTCAATAGATGCAGAAAAAGCATTTGATAAAATCCAACACCCATTCCTAATAAAAACACTTGAGAGCATAGGAATAAATGGACTTTTCCTTAAAATAGTCAGGAGCATATATTTAAAACCATCAGTAAGCATCATATGCAATGGGGAAAAACTGGAACCTTTCCCAGTAAGATCTGGAGTGAAGCAAGGTTGCCCACTATCACCATTATTATTTAATATCATATTAGAAACACTAGCCTCGGCAATAAGAGTCGAGAAAGATATAAAAGGAATTAGAGTAGGCAATGAGGAAACCAAACTATCACTCTTTGCAGATGATATGATGGTATACCTAGAGAACCCCAGAGATTCTACCAAAAAGCTATTGGAAATAATTCATAATTTTAGCAAAGTAGCTGGCTACAAAATAAATCCCCATAAATCCTCAGCATTTTTATACATCACCAACAAAACCCAACAGCAAGAGATACAAAGAGAAATTCCATTCAGAATAACTGTTGATACCATAAAATATTTGGGAATCTATCTACCAAAGGAAAGTCGGGAATTTTATGAGCAAAATTATAAAAAAGTCTCCACACAAATAAAGTCAGACTTAAATAATTGGAAAAATATTAAGTGCTCTTGGATCGGCCGAACGAACATAATAAAGATGACAATACTCCCTAAACTAATCTATTTATTTAGTGCTATACCAATCAGACTTCTAAGAAAATATTTTATTGATCTAGAAAAAATAACAACAAAATTCATATGGAACAATAAAAAGTCGAGAATCTCAAGGGAATTAATGAAAAAAAAATCAAATGAAGGTGGCCTAGCTGTACCTGATCTAAAGTTATATTATAAAGCAGCAGTCACCAAAACCATTTGGTATTGGCTAAGAAATAGATTAGTGGATCAGTGGAAAAGGCTAGGCTCACAAGACAGAATAGTCAATTATAGCAATCTAGTGTTTGACAAACCCAAAGCCCCTAACTTCTGGGAAAAGAATTCATTATTTGATAAAAACTGCTGGGATAATTGGAAATTAGTATGGCAGAAATTAGGCATGGACCCACACTTAACACCATATACCAAGATAAGATCAAAATGGGTCTATGACCTAGGCATAAAGAACGAGACTATAAATAAATTAGAGGAACATAGAATAGTTTATCTCTCAGACTTGTGGAGGAGAAAGAAATTTGTGACCAAAGATGAACTAGAGACCATTACTGATCACAGAATAGAAAATTTCGATTACATCAAATTAAAAAGCTTTTGTGCAAATAAAACTAATGCAAACAAGATTAGAAGGGAAGCAACAAACTGGGAAAACATTTTCACAGTTAAAGGTTCTGATAAAGGCCCCATTTCCAAAATATATAGAGAACTGACTCAAATTTATAAGAAATCAAGCCATTCTTCAATTGATAAATGGTCAAAGGATATGAACAGACAATTTTCAGAGGATGAGATTGAAACTATTACCACTCATATGAAAGAGTGTTCCAAATCATTATTGATCAGAGAAATGCAAATTAAGACAACTCTGAGATACCACTACACACCTGTCAGATTGGCTAAGATGACAGGAAAAAATAATGATGAATGTTGGAGGGGATGCGGGAAAACTGGACACTAATGCATTGTTGGTGGAGTTGTGAACGAATCCAACCATTCTGGAGAGCAATCTGGAATTATGCCCAAAAAATTATCAAATTGTGCATACCCTTTGATCCAGCAGTGTTTCTATTGGGCTTATATCCCAAAGAAATACTAAAGAAGGGAAAGGGACCTGTATGTGCCAAAATGTTTGTAGCAGCCCTGTTTGTAGTGGCTAGAAACTGGAAAATGAATGGATGCCCATCAATTGGAGAATGGCTGGGTAAATTGTGGTATATGAATGTTATGGAATATTATTGTTCTGTAAGAAATGACCAGCAGGATGAATACAGAGAGGACTGGCGAGACTTACATGAACTGATGCTAAGTGAAATGAGCAGAACCAGGAGATCATTATACACTTCGACAACGATATTGTATGAGGACATATTTTGATGGAAGTGGATTTCTTTGACAAAGAGACCTGAGTTTCAATTGATAAATGACGGACAAAAGCAGCTACACCCAAAGAAAGAACACTGGGAAACGAATGTAAACTATCTGCATTTTTGTTTTTCTTCCGGATTATTTATACCTTCTGAATCCAATTCTCCCTACGCAACAAGAAACTGTTCGGTTCTGCAAACATATATTGTATCTAGGATATACTGCAACATATCCAACATATAAAGGACTGCTTGCCATCTAGGGGAGGGGGTGGAGGGAGGGAAGGAAAAGAAAAATCGGAACAGAAACGAGTGTCAATATAATGTAATTATTAAATAAAAATTTTAAAAAAAAATCAGAGAAGTGCAAATTAAAACAACTGTGAGATACCAGTACATACCTGTCAGATTGGCTAGAATGACAGGGAAAGATAATGCAGAATGTTGGAGGGGATGTGGGAAAACAGGGACACTGATACATTGTTGGTGGAATTGTGAATACATCCAGCCATTCTGGAGAGCAATTTGGAACTATGCTCGAAAAGTTATCAAACTGTGCATATCCTTTGATCCAGCAGTGTTACTACTGGGCTTATATCCCAAAGAGATCTTAAGGAAGGGAAAAGGACCTGTATGTGCAAGAATGTTTGTGGCAGCCCTCTTTGTAGTGGCCACAAACTGGAAACTGAATGGTTGCCCATCCATTGGAGAATGGCTGAATAAATTGTGGTATATGAATATTATGGAATATTATTGTTCTGTAAGAAATGACCAGTAGCATGATTTCAGAAAGGCCTGGAGAGACTTACAGGAACTGATGCTGAGTGAAATGAGCAGGACCAGGAGATCATTATATACTTCAACAACAATATTATATGGTGATCAATTCTGATAGACGTGGCCATCTTCAGCAATGAGATGAACCAAATCAGTTCCAATAGAACAGTAATGAATTGAACCATCTACTCCCAGTGAATGAACTCTGGGAGATGACTATGATCCACTACATAGAATATCCAATCCCTCTATTTTTGTCCACCTGCATTTTTAATTTCCTTCACAGGCTAATCGCACACTATTTCAAAATCTGATTCTTTTTCTACAGCAAAATAACTGTCTGAACATGTATACTTATATTGTATTTAATTTATACTTTAACATATTTAACATGTATTGGTCAATCTACCATCTGGGGGAGGAGGTGGGGGGAAGGAGTGGAAAAATTGGAACAAAAGGTTTGGCAATTGTCAATGCTGTAAAATTACCCATGCATATAACTTGTAAATAAAAAGCTATTATATAAATAATAATAATAATAATATAGTTTTAGGTCTGGCACAGTTAGGCTACCTTCATTGACATTTTTTTCATTAGTTCCCTTGAAATTCTTGATTTTTTTTCTTCTAGATGAACTTTGTTATTTTCTGTAGATCTGTAAAAAGAATTGACTAACTTATAAGAACATAAATGTTGGTGAGGATGTGGGAAAACTGGACACTAAGACACTGTTGGTGGAGTTGTGAACTGATCCAATCTTTCAGGAGAGTAATATGGAACAATACCCAGAGGACTATCAATCTGTGCATATTTTTGATCCAGCAGTGTCTCTACTGGGCCTATATTCCAAAGACATCATTAAAAATGGAAGAGGATTTGCATGTGAAAACTGTTTGTACCAGACCTTTTTATAGTGGGAAGAAACTGGAAACTAAATAGATGCCCATCAGCTGGAGAATAAGTTATGGTATATGAAAGTTATGGAATATTATTGTTCTGTAAGAAATGATCAGCAGGATAATTTTAGAAAGTCTTGGAAAGATTTTCGAGAAGTGATGCTTAGTGAAGTAAGTTGAACCAAGAGAACATTTTACACAGCAACTTCACAATTATTCAGTGATAAATTCTGATGAACATGGCTCTTCTCAACAATGAAGAGATTCAGGGCAATTCTAATAGATTTGTGATGGAGAGAGGCTTGTATATCTAGAGAAAGGAGTGTGGAGACTGAATGTGAATCACAACGTAGCATTTTCAATTTTCCTAGACATTTTTTTCTTAAATGGTAATTGTCCTAAAAGTTTGGATTTTTGATTTATTAAACACTAGGTTGTCATAATCATTTACTCCTTTGCACTATGTGCCTAAACTATTCCACTGATGTACCACTCTATTTCTTAACTGGTACCAAATTGTTTTAATGATTACTACTTTTTAATAGGGTTTGAAATTTGGTACTTCTAAGCAGTTATCATATTTTTTACACTGATTCTATTAAAATTTTTGGCATTTTGTACTTTCTGATGAATTTTTTATTATGTTTCTAGTTCTATAAAATAATCCTTCGGTCATTTTATTGCTATGTCACTTAAAAATTAAATTAATTTCTGTAGAATTGTGATTTTATTATATTAGCTATGTCTTCTCATGAGCAATCAATCCTCTCTAATTGTTTGGATTTCTATTTTTGTGAAAAATGTTCTGTAATTGTGTATATATAGTTACTAGACTTGTCTTGGCAGTCAGATTCCCATTAAGTTACTTTAATTTTTTTTTTTTCTATTTCTTCTTGCTGGATTTTGTTGGTAATATAGAAATTGTGTTGATTTATTTTATATCCTGAAAATTTTCAGCTAATATTTAGTTGATTCTCTAAATATACCATGGTAGTATCTAAAAAGATTGATAATTTTGATTCCTCATTACATTCATATTCCCTCAATTTCCTTTTCTTATCTTATTGTTACAGATAGCATTTTGAGTAGAATACCAAATAACTGTGGTGATAACTGGCATCCTAAGATTCACCCCTGAAATTATCAGAATGCTTTGTAGCTTATCCCGATTAGAGATAATGTTTGTTGATGATTTTGAATAGATATTATTTATTACTTTAAAGAAATCTCCATTTATTCCTATGTTCTCCAGTGTTTCCAACAAGAATGGGTTTTGCAGTTTGTCAAAAACTTTTTTCTACATCTATTGTGATAAACATATGATTTCTGTTTATTTTGTGTTTCATGTGACCAATTATGCCATTTTTCTAAGATCAAATCTGCCCTGAATTCCTGCTACAAATCCACCTGCTTATAGTTTAATATATTGCTATAATCTCCTTTCTAGTATTTTATTTAAAAATTTTGCATCAGTCTTCTTTAGGGAAATTGGTCTGTTGTTTTCTTTCTCTGTTTTCACTTCTCTTGGTTTAAATATCAATGCTATATTTCGATAAAAATGAATTTGGCAGGGCTTCTCAGCCTATTTTGTCAAATGCTTAAATATTATTGTAATAAACTGTTCTTTAAATGTTTGGTAAAATTTACTTGTAAATTCATCTGATTTTGCGGAATTTTCTCTTCAGGAGCTCCTTCATAAATTGTTCAATTTCTTTTTTGAAAATAAGATTATTTAAGTTTCCTCTTTTAGGAAATTCTGTCAATTTAGGAAATTTATATTCTTGTAAATATCCATCCATTTTATTTATTTGTTCAGTTTTTTTTTCTGGTATGTAATTGGACAAAATGAAAAAAAACTTTTATTTTCATCCTAATTGGCAGTGAATTATCCTTTTCATATTTGATAGTGTTTTACTTTCTACTTTCTTTCTTAAATCAAATTACCTAACAGTTTATATTATTGCATTGGGTCATACAACCAGCCCCTAGTTTTATTTATTAATTTGATAAATTGTTTTGTTTTTTTACTTTTAATTTTATCGAGTTTTCCTTTGATTTTCAAGCTTTCAATTTGGTTCTTAATGGGGTATTTTTAATTGGTTCTTTGTATAGTATTTTTTTCTCATATGCCCAATTTATTGATCTGTTCTTTCTCTTTTATTGATGTAAGCATATAAAAATATAAAATTTCTCCTAATCAATAATTTAGGTGTACTTCATGAATTTTGGTATGTTGTATCACCATTGTCATTATCTTAAATGAAATTATTGATTGTTTCTATGATTTTCTTTAACCCACACATTATTTAGAAATATATATTTTTTCTTTCTGATTAATTTTAATCTGTTCTGTTAGATCATTTATTGAATGCAATATTCTTGCATTATGGTTTGAAAACTGTGCATTTAAGATTTCTAATATGCTGTGTTTGTTTTTGAGGGATTTTTTGTTTACTTTGAATCATTTAACCATAGCTTTATAATTGCATATTTGCATATATGAGAAATATATATTTATATATATATATATATATATATATAAAATACACACATATATGGCACAGGTATTTAATGTGTAATATAGAATCATAATATAGAATATGTAATATAATATTCAATGTGGAATTGCATTTATATCACAGATAACATATATGCAAACATATACATTTATACATACATATATCCATACATACTTATAGTCATTGTGATATCGAGGGGGAAAAGTTATTAAAAGAGGGACAGAAAAGGAGAGGGGCAATTTTGCTAAAGTCTCCCATAAATCTGATCCAAACTAAGATCAGCAGTTGTCACCTTCCCTTGGAGTTAAAACTGTATAACATATTTCAGTGGAGATGTATTTGGTGACTATTTAAAATTAAATTTAGGTGTCCTTGGCTTTTTCATTGTGCTTTGGCTACTATACTTTATATAAAGTTCCTTCTCAGTTAGAAAGTATTTATCTCTTCTATGTAGAGCATAGATTTGAAAAAGTTTCTCTCTTCTTCCCAATCATGTGCCAATGACTTTGCCTTAAAGTGTCAAAGGAGTTATCTCCGACACCTGGATTATGAAGTGGAAATTTTGAAATCTCCACATTGACGTGATCTATACCACAGAGACATTAGAGAACATGGTGAAAATAGGTCTACAGTCATAGCCCTGATCCATGGGGAAGACAAATAATAACTTTGATCTCAGCTGGCTGTCTAGTTTTCTTTACATGAGGTAATGACATGGATTTTCCATTTAAAGAGAAAGGGAGTAAGAGCCATCCTATTCAATACCAAATAGTTTCTTCTCATATGGATACCAGGTGAATCCCTGAACATTTTGAGTACATTATAGAAAAGATTAGAATAATGGGGCAAACAGTTCCTGCCTCTGAGTCACCAAAATATTTCTTACAGTATAGATTCTCTTTTGGAAACATAAGCCGGAAGGCAAATATAATATCATAGACTAATAAGTTAGAGTTGCCTTTTCTGTGGATGCAGAGATAATCAAATATGGGGGCTATTGAGAGTCGTTCAGATCTAATGATTTTATATCATGCTCAGAGCCCACAATTCTCCTAAATTAGGAAAAACCATTGGATTTCAGGATTTTAAGCTGGATAAAACTAGATATTATCTAGTCTAACCTCTTTACTTTATATAGGAGGGAACTAAGACACTAAGCATTTAAGTGACTGGTCCAAAGTCACATAGTTAATAAAGATGAACTAGCATCTAAATTTGAGTCACATAAATTTAGTGTTAGGATGAATTGCAGAGGGCATGTGGTACAACTTTCATTAATAAGTGATATTATGTCACTTTTTCTTGGTAAAATATAGACATCCAAGTTACAAGGCAGCAGAATTCATCCAATATGTATCTGAACAATGGCCTACTCCATAATACACTCAAACCTGTAATCTAGTCTTTTTCTGAAGACCTCTAGGTGGTGGTCAATTTTGAATAGTTATCTTAAATTCAAAATGTTCAAAACAGAACTTTAATTCTTTCTCCCTAAACTGGAGAGATATGTTTATTAGCTATAGGATTCTGCCCCATCTGCCTCAATTTCTTCATCTGTTAAATGGGGTATTAATAATAAATATTTCCCAGAGTTATTGTGTCAAATGAGGTAATATTTGTAAAATAATTACCACACTGCCTGAAATATAATATACACTTGATAAATGTGCATTTTCTACTTCATTCCAAACTGGAATGACCTTAAAGAGAATTAAAAATCTTGAGAGAATTACAGAAGAGTTTATATTTTTCAGAGGGAATTTCAGAGGGAAGAGAAAGGCACTGGGATTTTTGAAAGGGGGATGAACATAGGGAAACAATTTAGCAACTACATGGAGGATGGACTGAAAAGAGAAGATTTTTGAGGTGCCATAGTTATGGTCATATGAGTAGAAAAAAGATGTCTATAAGATTTGACTTGAGATATAAGTGAGAAAGAAGAATTGGAATCCACAAAATTAAAGGTGAAGAAAGGAAAGCACTTCTGAAGAAATATTCTGAGTTGTACTATGAATTAATAGAAGCTAACATCTATTCGGAGCTATTCAGTGGACAACTAGTTATACAGGCTTAGAATATAGGAGGGAAAATGCATCTAATTATAAGGATCCAGGGGTTATTTGTTAACAGATTTAAGAGTAAATCTGTTAGGACTAATCAGATTCATAAGAGAGGTGATGTAGAAAGAAAATATAAACCTCAAATTAGTGCCCACATATTGGAGGGAGTGGATCAAGTATGCTATTCCTGCAAAAGAGATCGAAAGGCAGCAGCTGGACATGAAAGAGACAAAAAAAGACTAAGGAAGTAGAAAATATGTGGGAGGAAGCATGGTCAAGTGCATCAAATATTCTAGAGAAGTCATAAAATATAAAGACTGAAAAAGGCAAGATAATATAATCATTAGTAACATTGAAGAGGACAGTTTTAATTAAATAGTAAAATCAGAAGCCAGATGTCAAGGTATTTAAAAGTAATCATGCTATAATGGGCAGAGAGTGTTGCCCTCCTTTCCAACAAGAGTTTGACCACTTTCAAGGTCAAAGAGATATAAGAGGATAGTTTGAGGGATGGCAATAACAAGTAATTAAGATTTTTTAAAATTTGTTTTGATTTAAAGCATAAGACTGGCTATAGATAAAAAGACACTAAAATAAGAGGGTGTGACTAAATGGATTATCTGAAAAGAGATGAAAGGAGATGTATCAAAGGGACAAGGATAGATATTGCAAAAACAAGAAAAATCTCTTTTTTCCAGCTTAAATCAGAGAACAAATTCAGTGGTTTTAAGACACCACAAACTTGATGTCTAGCAGAGAAAACCATGGTATGCAAGGAAAGAAGCTGGGAAAGGTCCATTGAGTTGCCTAAGATCATACATTTATAATGTCTCTCTTGATAACTGAGACCAAGGTTCTCTCACAGCAGATGGATCATGAAGTGAAATAGTGGGTTCACTTTTGCCTTAAATCTTCACTGCCATTTTGACTATAGTGACATCTGTACCATGCCAGACATCTGTGTGAAAATGAAAACATTTACTTCAATCATTTGAGGGCTACCAAGCTGCTGGGTTTTATTTTCATTCTTTTCAAACATCTTTAATATGGCTGAATGCAAATGAAAATGAGAATAAGTTCTTTATGGTTTCTGGTGAGTTAGAGACAGAACCCTGTTCATATTCTTTATATGACATATTTTCTATCCTAAGGTCTTTGTGTTCAGTTTAAATTGGAAGGTTTTCTCTCTTTTCAGAATCTCACATTTCAGATCACCCAAGAGTCACTTAACTCCAGAAGGGCACAGATTTTTCCATTTGTAAAATGAAAGAGTTGGACTTGATGTTCTTGCTAAATATTATTATGTCATCACTATTACTCAATATTTAAGTAGAAATGCTAAAGAATTGAAGTAGAGCAATAAAATAAGAAATATAAATTGAAATGAAACTATACAATGAGAAAAAATTTTCACTCTTTAGAGATGAAGTAATGATATATAGAGAATCCTGGAGAATCAAGTAAAATTAGTCTAAATAATAAACAACATTAGAAAAATTACGATATAAAATTAACATATAAATCATCAACATTTTTATATGTAACCAACAAAATATGTTGGAAAGAGATAGAAAGAGAAGTTCCATTTAACAGCAGACAATATAAAATACTTGGGACTCTACTTGCCAAGACAATGCATGGACTATATGAACAGTTACAAAATATTTTTCACAAAAATAAAAGACACATTGAAACAATTAGAGAAAATTAATTTTTATTGGTAGGCAGATCAGATATAAGAAAAGTGAAAATTCTATTTAAAGTAATGTACTTATTCAGTACTGTAACAATACATGACTAATCATTTTATAGACCTAGAAAAAATAACAAATTTCATTGTGAAGAAAAAAAAAAGATCCAGAATATCAAACAGATTAAAGAAAAGAAAATGAAAAAGCTAGTCTTCTTACCCATATTATCATCAAAATAATCTGGTATTTACTAAGAAATATAGTAGGAGATCAGTGGAATAGATTAAATACGTAATGCACAGTTGTTATTTACTATAGCTGTCTAGTATTTGATTAGATTAAAGCTTTGAGATTAAGAGCTCACCATTTTCCCAAATGCATGCAAAGATAGTTTTTAACATTCACCTTTGCAAAACTTTGTGTTCAAATTTTTCTGCCTTCCTTCTCTCTCCATCCTCACCAAGATAGCAAGCAATCTGATATAAGTACAAAATGTGTATTTCTTTGAAGCATATTTCCTTCTTCACCATGTTGCACAAGAAAAATTAGATCAAAAGGAAAAAAAGCCATAAAAAGAAGAAAAACCAAGCAAACAAACATCAATAACCAAAAAAAGCAAAAATATTATGTTTTGATCCACCTTCAGTCTCCATAGTTCTCTCTCTGGGTGCAAAATGCACTTTCCATCACAAGTCTATTGGAATTGCCTTGAATCGAGCCAAGCCTAACACAGTTAATCATCACATAATCTTGTTGTGTACAACATCTCTTGGTTCTTCTCACTTTACTCGACATCAGTTCATGTAAGCCTTTCCATGCTTTTCTGAAATCAGTCTGCTCATCATTTTTATAGAACAACAGTACTCCATTACATTCATGCACAATAACTTATTCAGCCAATATTGAACTGATGGGCATCTACTTAATTTTCATTTCCTTGCCACTACAATACTCGTGGGTCCTTTCTCCTTCTTTTATGATCTCTTTGGGATGTAGATCCAGTAGAGATACTGATGGATCAAAGGATATGCACAGTTTGATAGCCCTTTGGGCATAGGAACTTTTAATTTTTAAAAAAGTTTTAAAATGTAAAAAAAAATCACTAGAAACTATTTAATAAAATAAACAAAAATAAAATTCAGATTGCTTTTCTTTCATGTATTAATAGAATGAAGTATACTTAATTTAACCCCATATGGGAGTCCTAGAAACAATGAATCAAAACTGCTAAAAGGTAGATTGAGAACCCATGTCAGAAAATTCTTCCTATAACTAAGAGCTATTACAGTGGAGAATTGACACTCAAGGCAACTCTCACAAAACCTACTAAGTTTTCTTTTATAAAATCCTATATTTTCAAAAAGTCAGGAGAGAGTTGTAGAACCAAATTTAGTTAAAATCCATTCTAGCTTTTTAAAAAAAGCTTAATTCTTGCATATGTTTACTGTATATTGGATTGCTTAATATGTAGGGGAGAGGGATGGGAGATAGAAAGGGAGAAAAATTTGGACCACAAGGTTTTGCAAGGATGAATGGTGAAAACTACCTTTGAATATTCTTTGAAAATAAAATGTTTTATTTTGAAAATTTAAAAAAATACTAAAAAAGTAAGGAAACAATTGATGAGATATTCAATGCCCAAAACACAAGATATAAAGAGCAAAACTAAGTTATGGTCAATATAAGAATTAGTTTTACTTGAGTATAAATTTCTTCAAAGATATTGTTGTTGTTGTTTTTTTTTCAATTGCAGGAAAGGGAGTAGGAAGGAAGAAGGTTAGCAATATGATTTTCCCAGAATCATAGAGAAGAGAGCAGAAAGAAGTCCGGGAGGAATCACAAACAAGAAGAGATGCTTTGAAAATTATACCTTAATTCTTTAATATATTGAAAAGAAAAGCAAGTTTTATATAGTTGATACAAAATTTCATGTAAAATCCCTTTTTTTCTGTCCTATACATATAGTGTATATGAGGATTATCATTTTATTTGGCACTTGTTAAATTAAAAATTAAAATAAAATTATGGAAATAAAATAAGATCAATAATGAGATTATACAAGATGATTGTAAGATCCCCATCCCATAACCCCAGAAAAGAGAAAAAAAAAACAGAAAGGAGTCCTGGAGGAATCACAAACAAGAAGAGATGCTTTGAAAATTATACCTTAATTCTTTAATATATTGAAAAGAAAAGCAAGTTTTATATAGTTGATACAAAATTTCATGTAAAATCCCTCTTTTTCTGCCCTATGAATATAGTGCATATGGAGATTGTAGTTTTATTTGGCATTTAAATTAAAAATTAAAATAAAATTATGGAAATAAAATAAGATCAATAATGAGATTATACAAGATGATTGTAAGATCCCCATCCCATAACCCCAGAAAAGAGAAAAAAAAAACAGAAAGAAGTCCGGGAGGAATCACAAATAAGCTGAGCAGCTTTGTAAGTTGTAGGTTGATTTTTTTAATACTGAAAAGTAGGGCAGCTAGGTGGTGCAGTGGATGGACAGCCCTGAAGTCAGGAGGACCTGAGTTTACATCTAACCTCAGATCTTTAACACTTCCTGACTATGTGACCCTGGGCAAGTCACTTAATTCCAATTGTCTCAGAGAAAAAAAAGTACCAAAAAATGAAGTAATAACAAAAAATGTTTAAAATACTGAAAGGAAAAGTAAGTTTTATATAATTGAGATTCAAAATTTCATGTAAAATCCCTCTTTTTCTGCCCTATGAATATAGTGCATATGGAGATTGTTGTTTTATTTGGCATTTAAATTAAAAATTAAAATAAAATTATGGAAATAAAATAAAGTCAATAATGAGATTATACAAGATGATTGTAAGATCCCCATCCCATAACCCCAGAAAAGAGAAAAAAAAAACAGAAAGGAGTCCTGGAGGAATCACAAACAAGAAGAGATGCTTTGAAAATTATACCTTAATTCTTTAATATATTGAAAAGAAAAGCAAGTTTTATATAGTTGATACAAAATTTCATGTAAAATCCCTTTTTTTCTGTCCTATACATATAGTGTATATGAGGATTATCATTTTATTTGGCACTTGTTAAATTAAAAATTAAAATAAAATTATGGAAATAAAATAAGATCAATAATGAGATGAAGTCCCCATCCAGTGCTAAATCTTTGATCCCCTGACTTTCTACCCAGGAATCAGGAACATCATATGGGAAAATGTGATTCAAATTGAGTGATTGCAAAATGATCACAGAGATCTGGGTAGACCTGAAATTCTCAGACTCAATTCAGATATTGCAGAGATTGAAAGGAGGGTGACTGATTAGTCATACTAATCTAGAAATCATTTTGCACTTCAACTAGCAATTATAAAGGCAACAAAGTGTTGGAGAATTGACCTTTGAAAGCAACTATAGGGCATAGGCGTTTCATGCCAAAACCTTATTAAACATTGGAATCCAATCTCCCACAAAGAAAATACAAATGTTAAATAGAGTATTTCCATAATTATTCAATAATGCAAAGAATTAAATAGGCATATCAGAACTTAATTTGTTTAAAAGTGGAATGTTTGTGGTAAAACTCTACTCTCTGTGAAATTACTACTAATAGACTCCTTTGAAAATTGAGGACATGAAGATAAACTTTAGACTACTTTAGACTGATCTTAAGGTTAGCTCTATTTGTGATAGAGAAAAATGTCATTTTCTTTATTCATTAGGTATTGAGGGTGCTGCTAAACATAGGCATTATAAATAACTACTCAAGAATAACAGAGTAGAGAGGTAGGATGCACCTGAGACCATAATTTTTCTCCTCTAATATGTAAATATACATGTGGTTATCACAGAAGTTGTTGTTGTTTAGTTGTTTTCAATTATGCCTGATCCTTTTTGGGTGTTTTCTTGACAAAAGTACTAGAACTGGTTTATCATTTCTCTCTTCAGCTCATTATATTAGGTGACCTCCTCAAGGTCATTCAATTAATATCTGAGGTCAGATTTTAAATCCCTGACTCCAGGACAAGTGCACTGCACAGCCTACATATCCCATGATATATACATATCATATATGTGTATAAATATATGTATATACCTATATATAAAATAAGGATTTCACTAGATGAAGGAAAGAAGAAAGGAGATAAACATTTATTAAGCGCCTATGTGGCAAGCACCAGACAGAGTTTTACAAATTTAATTAGATTTGATCATTTCCATTCACACTAAAATAAAATTACAAAAAAATAATGATTCTGAAAGAGTGACTGACATAATAATCCACCATGATTCCAGAGACTCATTGATGAAGCATACTCATAATTTCTTGATAATAAGCATGCAAAATTTTCCACATGTTTTGAGCATAACCAATATGAGGATTTATATTGATTATGAACCTTTGCTTTAATATTTCCTTTTATAATGGGGAGAAGTAAACTAGTGAGAGAGGAAAATAAATATTAATTTAAAAAATTAAATGAATTTCCAATGACTTTTTATTGTCATTAGAATCAAATACAAGGTATTTTGTTTGAAGTGTAAATTCGTTCATAGGTTAATGTCAGCTCATATTTTGATGGTTCTGGAACATTACATTCTACCACACTTTCCACTTTCCAGTCAAACTGATTTAACTGTTTCCTACAAGCAAAAATTCCATCTCTTTTCTCCATCTTCTTTCTCTTTTTATTTGCACAAGTTGTCTACCCATGTAAAATACACTTTCCACTTAGCTGTACTTCCTAAAATCCTCATTTGCCTTCAGTTACTAATTCAAGCCCCATTTCCTCCTTGAGACCCATTCTGATGACCACATCCATTAATAGTTTCACACCTAGAAATGTATTTATACTTGGTATTTTTTGTATTGACCTTCTCTTTTCACATACCGATATATTTCCATTTCCTACTACCTCCTAACAGAATGAAAAGTCCTGAAAGGAATTTTTTTCATTTTTTCCCTTTGTCAGAAAGTAGTGAGAAACTTAGCCTTTTTGCAATTTTATAGCAATTCAATATAAAAAAAACTTTTATTAATTCTAGATGATGTGCCATGCACTATAATAAAACCAACTTTTTTGACATGAGAGGGGGGAGAATCAGGCTTGGATTCATTAGACCAGTTGATCAAGGTCTTAGATCAATAATTCTACTGAGTCTTAGACCAATACATTTTTTTCAGCCACCATCTTTATCCTCTATGCTTCTTTTACGTCAAATGAGATGCTCCATTTTCTCACCTTACAATTTTTTTCTTCAGAAATGGACTGGGACATCCAAATTTGGCTAATAATTCAATGCATCATTCCTCTGACACAATTTGCATAGTGATCCAAGTTGAGCTATTAATAGAATATAGTCTAGTGGACAATATTCTTGACTAAGACAATATCATAAGAGCACTTTCAAGATTGTCCCTATCACTCTTCCATTAAAGGACTAATGAATCACAGTATAATGAAACATGCATCACTTCTCTGTCATTGTTGTTCCACATTATTTTGTCAAAATAGGTACTGAAGTAAATGAAAATGAGATGGAGGAAGTAGTCTTAGAATCATAGAATCCATGATCTTTGGTACTAGAATAAGTGATACAGATTCTATAAATCCAATCAGCTTATTTTATTGTTGAAACTAAATTCCAGAGAGGCAAACCAATTTTTCCAGAATTGCATGTTATTAATAAATCTAGTAGTTTATAGATTTTTTTTCATTTCCTAATTTAGCACTCTTTCTGTCACTCAGATGCCTTACAGGGCTTCCTCTGCCACCATTTTTGTAGACGTTGTGCTGAATCAACTGCAATTGCTCCTTAATTTTTAATGAAGTGAGAAACTCATATTTTATTTGTTCTTTGCTTTAAGTTAATAATTTGAGATTAGTTGTGACATTTGCATGAGATGATTGTCAAATCCTCCCACATGCCTATTTCGTAACTCTATTATGAGAGAAAAAACAGAGAATTGGAAAGTGAAGAAGTTGATCCCAAATGCATACAGGTTTTGGTAAGCAGATGAGCACTAGTGTAGAAGATAGAAAGGTAGCATTCTGGGAGCATTGCCTGTAAAGAAAAGATGGATACAATGAATTATTTTTGTGTGAAGTCCAAGTTAGCTCCCTGTTGACCTCAGGATCAGCCAGAGTCAGGATCAGCAAAAATCCTTGGTCTTTAGGGGGAGAAGTAAAGGAGATGAATGAAAAATCCATGAGTTCTCCATAACTTCCTTTCTATTCCTTGTCCACAGCTAAAGTGACCCTGACTTATTTTACTCCACTCCCTAATCCCTCCTACAATTATCTGTATCTGTGTACACAAAATTGATGCAATATTTACTTTAGCACATTATAACAAGTGCAAAAATATTTGTACCAACTCTTTTTGCAGTGGATTTAGAATTGGAAATTGAGTGGATGTCTTTCAGTTGAAGAATGGCTGAATAAGCTATGGTATATAACTGTAATGGGATATTTTTGTTCTGTAAGAAATAATGAGCAGATTTCAGAAAAAGCCTGGAAGACTTACAGGAACTGATGCTGAGTGAAATGAGCAGAAGCAAAATAATATTGTATATAGTAACAACAAGATTATATGTCAATCAGCTGTGATAGAATTAGTTCATTTCAATAATACAGTGATTCAAGGCAATTCCAATTCACTTGGGATGGAAATTCCATTAGCATCCAGAAAGAGATGTCATTATATTCTCCCAGAGAGAAAATAAGTACCTGTACAATTTCGAATTCATTTGCATTTATTAATTGCAAATTAATACATTTGCAATTTATTGATAAATAAAAAAATTAATTAATTAAATTAATAAATACAAGTGAAATAAAAATTATTAAACATAATATGGGAAGGCACTAAAAGTTGTACACATCAAAAAAATTTCATGTAGAAAGTGGTGTTTCATAGATTTTTTAAAAATATATTATTTACTTCTTTTTTAAATTTAATTTAATTTATTTATTTATTTTAATAATTATAACTTTTTCTTGAAAGAACCCATGCCTGGGTAATTTTTTTTTACAACATTATCCTTTGCATTCACTTCTGTTATGACTTTTCCCCTTCCTACCTCCACCCCCTCCCCTAGATGACAAGCAGTCCTACACATGTTAAATATGTCACAGTATATCCTAGATACAATATATGTGTGCAGAACTGAGCAGTTCTCTTGTTGCACAGAAAGAATTGGATTCAGAAGTAAAAATAACCTGGGAAGAAGAAGCAAAATGCAAACAGTTTACTTTCATTTCCCAGTGTTCTTTCTTTGGGTGTAGCTGCTTCTGTCCCTCATTGATCAATTGAAACTGAGTTAGATCTCTTTGTTGAAGAAATCCACTTCCATCAGAATACATCCTCATACAGTATCGTTGTTGAAGTATATAATGATCTCCTGGTTCTACTAATTTCACTTAATATCAATTCATGTAAGTCTCACCAAGACTCTCTGTATTCATCCTGCTGGTCATTTCTTACAGAACAATGATACTCCATAACATTCATATACCACAATTTACCCAACCATTCTCCAATTGATGGGCACCCATTCATTTTCCAGTTTCTAGCCACTACAAACAGGGCTGCCACAAACATTTTGACACATACAGGTCTCTTTCCCTTCTTTAGTATCTCTTTGGGATATAAGCCCAGTAGTAACACTGCTGGATCAAAGAGTATGCACAGTTTGATAACTTTTTGGGCATAATTCCAGATTGCTCTCCAGAATGGTTGGATTTGTTCACAACTCCACCAACAATGCATCAGTGTCCCAGTTTTCCCACATCCTGCAAAAACAGACCTTTTCTGGCAAATTTCAAGGATGTCTTCTCTTTGTAATTATTTGTGGTTTTTTTTTTTTCAGTCAAGCACTAATTCCAAGGCTTGTCATGAAATAAATTCTGAGAGAAAACGCGGAGCTTAAGTAGATGTGTGCATTTTCTCTGCCATCTTGGCTGGAAGTCCCTTCATTGATACTTTAAAAGAAGATGACTCCATTAGGCAAAAGTAAAGAAAGGGGCAAAAAGGAGAAAAAGTACAAATGCTCATACAGTAGATGGAGTGTTTTGTGACGTTCATAGGTAAGGTCAGTTTGGCTGGATTGAAGAATGAATAAATGACAGTAAAAGAAAATATCTTTGAAAAGAAATATTGGACCCAGTTTGTAAAGAGTTTTAAAAGTTTATTGATGTTAATATGCTATTTTTGTTATTGAGTTTCTTCCTATGACCTCTATTCTGGGATGATTGTTCACATCAGCCATCCTTCCTTCCCTTCCATCTTACTTTGGACTCTTGAGACTTCAATGTTATCTTTTTTTTTTCAGCATTTTTCTGCTACTTTTTGAGTGTAAGATCCATGAAGGGTGGACCATCTTTTTTCTGTTTACATTTCTTTCCCCATTATTTAGCACAATTCCTGGAATGTAGTAAATTCTTAATAAATACTTGTTGCCGCCTAAATGGAGGCAGTAGGAAGACATGGTGTTTTATTGAGTAAGAGATGGTGGGACAGGATCAAATATGCATTTAAAATTGATTTGGCAACTATGTGCAGAATAGACTAGAGTGGATAGACACAAACTTGGTAAATGGATTGGTGAGACTTTTGTAATTAACTAGAGTGAGAGATGTTCAATGTATGTATAGAGAAAAAGTCAGACTTGAAAGGTGATATGGAAGTAGAAATGACAATATTTTTCAACTCACTGAATATTTGAATTGTTGGAATGAAGGATGTTTCTGAGCTCCATTTTCTTCATCTATATATCTATATATCTTTATTTCAGATCTTCTTCCTGATGGTTTAGTAATGGACCTTGCTCTACATCAGGGAATCTTAATCTGTTGTTCATGGAGTTAAAAACAAATGATAAATGAATTTAAACATAACTGGCCTTCTTTTACAATCTTATATATGTTACATTATGCTTTTAAAATATTATTGTAAAAAAGTGATTCACCAGACTATCATAGGAATCCAAATTCTAAAGGTTCCCCTTATAAGCAGTCAAGTCCATGAAAAATAGAATTGTTTGCTTTGTTTATATTTATACATTAAAGAGCACTTAAAGAATTCACTGACAATCCCAAATAGTAACATGTGGTGAGTTCAAATGTTGGAATTCTTGTTCTTCTCAAAACACAGCCGGTTTAGCTTAGAGTCCTCCAAATATCTCCAAATCCAAAGGTTCTGTCCTTTAGCCTCTGCCTCTGCTTTCTTCAGCCTCCAACCAGCACAGAGATGGAATGAATCTCTTGTCTCTTTCACTTGGGGCTCGGCTAGCTTTCTGGTGAGTCTTTCAGACCAGCTTGGTCTCAGTGGGGGAAGTGCAGGAGCCCAGCCACCAACTACAGTGGTGTGAGATGAAGATGAATCTGGTTGTCCACTAAACTCTCCACTCGTAGCTTTATCCTCTGAAAACTCTTCTTCTGCCACCAGCCAGCCAAATGGAAAATATTCCTTCTTGCCTCAGAGAGAGGGTTTCTGGAGTAATTCAGCTGAAATCTCTCAAAGTGTTCTGTGTCTGCACCAGAGTGCTCCTCTCCAACCAGCTTAACTCTCTTCTTCGACCAGCCAGCCAAGTGGAATACATTCTGGAATAGATCTCTCATCACTGGCCTTATATCTGACTCTTCTGAGAGAATGGGATTATGGATTTTCTCCCATAGTGCTCTCTGGCCCTAAGAGCTTTAAGGGAGGTGTGAATTCACCAAGTTACAAAGTTTACTTTGTGAATCTGGCATACTTGTGAACTCCGATGAGTAAAGGTGTAAACACAAGTATTGTACTAATTAGTTCTACTTAGTACCTTGTTTCAGGTTCTGGCCCAAAACATCTTCTTGTATGATTAGATCAACTCTAATTAGTTAGCAGTTTGTAAAGATTCCAATAGTAACATAATCAGCCCCTTTACTTTTTTCAAGTATGTCATCCTATAATTTCCTCCAGTAAGAAAACTGTTAAATGTATTTTTTCTGCAAAATTTTGTCCTCACCCTTCTTCTCTTCTCTCTCTAACCCATTTCACTTGGTTATCTTATTAACTTGCCTGGATTCAGTTATCATCTTTGTGTTATACTTGTTGATCCCCAATCATAATCTTACCCTTTCTACCTTTCCAAGCTTCTTATGTCTAAATTCTCTCCACATACTGATCTTTGCACAATACTCTCCATCTTACAATTCTCAGCTTTTTCACTAGCTATCCTCAAAGGCTGAGAACTTCTTCAAACTCATCTCTAACTCTCTTAGCTTTTAGTATTCCTTGAACACTCAGCTAAAATTCTTCCTTATATAATAACCTTTCCCATATCCCACTTTAATGCGATGGCATTCTTTATATTGATTATCTCCAATTTATTTTTCTCATATACTGTTTGAATACAGGTGATTACATGTTGTTTCCTCCATTAAAATCTGAGTTTCTCAAGAGCAAGGACTCATCTTTTTTGCTTTTAGTTTTATCCTCTATGATTAACATAGTGACTAGGATTTAATAGATAATTAATAAATGCCATTTGACTAATAAATATAGATCCTTGTCTTTTGTAGCTACCTTGGTTGTTAGTAATTTCTTGTGAAATTCTCTATCAAGAGTTAAAGTCAAGTGTTGCTTTTCCCTGGTACTTGGAGTTATAGTTCTAACTTCTATTGTAAGCATCTAACATTCTGGTGTTCTATTCCAGACTAGTGACCATGACTTAGTTACCCTCCATTTTACTTTGTTGCCATTGTTTGTCTTTGATGCCTAGGAAATAGTAATAGTGTTGGAATCCTTATTAACTGCTAAGTAATTAGAGTTGATCTAATCTTACAAGAAGTTGTTTTGGCCAGAACCTGAAACAAGGTACTAAGTAGAACTAATCAAGACAAGGCTTGTGTTCCCACCTTTACTCAAGGGAGTCCACACCTTAAAGCTCTTTGGGCCAGAGAGCACTATGGGAGAAAACCCATAATCCCATTCTCTCAGAAGGTTCACATATAAGGCGAGACAGCCATTCCAGAATACATTTTTTCCTCTTGGCTGGCTGATCGCGCTGGACTCGAAAGGAACGACTCTTGTGCAGAGAACACTTTAACGGATTTCAGTGGAGCTACACCAGAAGCCCTCTCTCCGCGTCAAGTTGGTGGCTGGGCTCCCCAGAAGGAGATAAGAGAGACCTTCCATCTCTGTCTTGGTTGGAGGCAGAAGAAAGCAGAGTCAGAGGCTGAAGGACAGAACCTTTGGATTTGGAGACATCCGAAGGACTCCAAGCCTCTAAACCGGCTGTGCATTGAGAAGAACAAACTCCAACATTTGAACTCTAACAAATAGTTCTCAAATAATTGGACCATAGCAATCTTTTTGGAATCCTTCCTGACATGACTCTGAGTTTTTTGACACACTCTTTTCATCCCCCATTTCCAAGAATTCACTGTTCAAATAGAGTTATGTGAGATAATATTGTAAGCCTTACTACTTGTATTACTTCAATAACTACAATTACTCCAATATATTCCATATCAAAATAGCAAGTCCACAGACATTTTCCTTCTGCTTCCACATTGCAAATCTGGTATTTCCTCTGATGTCAATCTCTCTTAGAGAGGCTTAAGGTGTTACTTTCTACATTTCTTTCCCTTATTGTCTTTCTCTTGGACACATGAACTAGAATATAAAACTTACCCAAATATCATTTGGGTATTTGAATTTTGAAAAAGGAATAAAAATCCCCTAAGAAGTTAGGTGAAGATTCATGTTCTGGTTATTTATAAAATCAAGATCATAATATCTGTTGGAGACATCTCCAGATACTTGAGAAGATTGAATGAGATGATACATTTAAAAATTTGATAAACTAGTAAGTCCTATGATAGATTTGGAAGCCATAAGCTATTCCAAACAATTTATTAGTAAACATTGTTTAAGTGCCTATCATGTATAAGATATACCTACCATATACAATGTATCGAGACTGTGTCAGTCTCCAGTGATGCAAAGACAAAATAGAAACAATTCCTTCCCTTGAGGAACACATATTCTATAGACAGTAAAAACTCACATACACATAATTCCATACAAATCACATTAAAAATAAGGTCAATGTAATTTTCATGCAAGGGAGCAATCAGATGGCTAGAGCTCTGGGTCTGGAGTCTGGAAGAGCTGAATTTAAATATGGACCCAAACACTTACTAGCTGTGTAATCCTGCACAAGTCATTTAACCTCTGTTTGCCTTAATCCATTGCAAGATATAACAAACCACTCCAACAGCTTTGCTAAGAAAACCCCATCAATGTGAATATGGAGCCTGTATTCCATGGGTTCCTGAAGAGTCAGACATTGCTCAATAGCTGAACAACAACAATTTCCATGATATAAGAATGATAAGTACTATGGTTGGAGAAAATTCTATGTAGGAGATAGCATTTCATCTGAGGATTTGAAGGAAATTAGAATGTGTTTGATATTGTAAAATATCATTGGATACAATTAATGTGGCAATTAAAGTATGTCTTGTGCAGAGTCTTCTTGAAAGTGTAGAAATTTTCAAAACCTGGATATGTGCTCTTTTTATAGAACTCTATAAAACTTTACCATTTATAATTTTGCAGATAGTATTTATCTCTTTTCTAAATACAACTTTTCTTTGCTATGATAATGTAAATCTTAAAAAAAATGAAACTGGGTTGGGGAATTAAATAAAATAGGTAAAACAAAGGACTGCTTAGTTAACTATGGCCATAGATAGAAAGTGAAATAGGGAGAGGTCTTCTTTACATGTTTTCATGTTTCATAACAATTAAGGGTTGGAGGATGATTGATAAACTAAGATTTTATTTTACTTCAGTGCTTGGTCCTTTTGTAAGAGTCTTTTTGCAAGACTCAGAAATAATACATTTTCCCTAATGCCTAACGTACAAATGAACTTGAGATAATGCATCCAAAATGTATGAATAGAATAAGGTCACATTAAATTCACAAAATCATGCAGTTCAATTCCAAAACTTTTTACTAATCAGAAAACATAAAACAGAAAATGCATGGGCTTTTACTAAAGTAATGGTGAGCAAGGGACAGATATTGTGGAGGTAGAAATGACAAGATTTGGCAACTGATTAGGCATGTGACATGAGAGAGTGAGGAGTAAGGAAAAATGCTGAGATGGTGAACCTGAAATGTGCTTTATTCTGACAAAGGCACTGTAAGAGCAATACTTAATGTCATATTCATCATCTCCATGAAATATTCCCCTGACTCAGAGAGCTTTATTAAATTTTTGTTGTAGATAAGGATTAAACATTCCTTAAAAGACCTCACTGTTTGAGCATGCACATATAAAGAATATAATTTCTCTAGGTGCCTTTCTTGGGACCTGAGGGAACTGACCACTCTCAGATCCCTAAACTGCCTGTGTCAGCCAGGAAGAAATTAGGAAGAGAGTTTCCTGTGCCAGAATCAAGACACTATCACTTCTCAGCTTCCCAGAGAATGGATGACATTTTTCAGATCACGTAGAAAGAAACTAACAGGTGACATATCACCCAAGTAAGAGACAGTGTCTTGTTACCTCATCTAAGTGTTGAGAGTGCTGGACTTGGAATCAGGACTATGGGTTGAAATTTCATCTTAGAAACTTGCTAGATGGGTGAACTCGGGCAAGTCATTTAAAAATCTCAGCAACAATTTCCTGATACATAAAATGAACAGTTAGACTTGATGACTTCCAAGATTACTACAAAATATATATCTATGATGTTGGAAGTTATCCTTTGAATTTCACAGACCTATGTTTACCATGGCAAGGTAGAATAGAATATGAAGCTCCATCATTACAGATTCCCCTAGTGAGGAATTCCCTTACTAATCAAAACAATCCAAATTCAACTATTATTTGCATTTATAGGGGGAAGGTATACAGAAACACTTACTAATTCAAAGACTAAACCAGAAATGATGGATTTTTATAACCAGCCAGAGTGACTGTAGGACTGTAGATAAAGATCTGAAAGAAAACATAGATATTATCTAGTTTAAAACCCTATTTATGCAGAAAAGGAAACTAAAACCTGAGAAAGTTGTCAATTTAAGCTTGACAGCAGAAGAGAAAAAGTTCTAAGAGTGAAGATTATTTTTTTATTTTTATTTTTAAAAAATTACTGAAGTTTTTTTTTTTTATTTACAAAACATATGCATGGGTAATTTTTCAATACTGACCCTTGCAAAACTTTCTGTTCTAAATTTTTCCCTCTTCCCGCCCAAATGGCAGGTAGTCCAATACATGTTAAATATGTTAAAATATGTTAAATCATATATATATGCAAATATATGTATGTATGTATGTATAGATATAAATTATCTTGCTGCACAAAAAAAAATCAGAACAAAAAGGAAAAAAAAAAACTTGAGAAAGAAAACAAAATGCAACATCAACAGAAAGAGTGAAAATGCTATGTTGTGGTCTACACTCAGTTCCCACACTCCTCTCTCTGGGTGTATATGGCTCTCTTCATCACTGAAGAATTGGAACTGATTGGTTTGAATCATCTCATTGTTGAAGAAAGCCATATTCATCAGAATCGATCATCTTATAGGCTTCTTGTTACTGTGTATAATGATCTCCTGGTTCTGCTCCTTGCACTTAGCTTCAATTCAAGTAAGTATCTCCAAACCTCCCTGAAATTATCCTGTTGATCATTTCTTACAGAACAATAATATTTCATAACGTTCATATACCATAATTTATTCAGCCATTCTCAAACTGATGGGAATCCATTCAGTTTCCAGTTTGTAGCCACTACAAAAAGGGCTGCCACAAACATTTTTGCACATGTGGGTCCCTTTCACGTTTTTAAAAATGTCTTCAGTATATAAGCCAAGTAGAAACACTGCTGGGTCAAAAGGTATGCATAGTTCAATAAATTTTTGATCATAGTTCCAAATTGTTCTCCAGAATGCTTGGATCCATTCACAGTTACATCAACAACATATCAGTATCCCAATTTTTCCTACATCCCCTCCAACATTCTATGTTATCTTTTCCTGTCATCTTAACCAATCTGATAGGTGTGTAGTAGCATCTCAGAGTTGTCTTAATTTGTATTTATCTGATCAATAGTGATTTGGAGTATCTTTTCATATGATTAGGAATAGTTTCAATTTTTTCATCTGAAAATTGTTCATATCCTTTGCTCATTTATAAATTGGAGAATGGTTTGGATACTTATAAATTTGAGTTAATTCTCTATATATTTTAGAAACGAGGCATTTATTAGAACCTTTGAATGTAAAAACATTTTCCCAATTTTTTGCTTCCCTTCTAATCTCATCTGCATTAGTTTTGGTTACGTAAAAACTTTTAATGTAATGTAATTAAAATTATCTATTTTGTGAGAAATAATAATCTCTAGTTTTTGGTCACAAATTCCTTACTCCTCCACAGATCTGAGAGGTAAACTATCCTATGTTCTTCTAATTTGTTTATAATACCATTCTTTATGTCTAGATCATGAACCCATTTCAAACTTATCTTAGCATATAGTGTTGTGTGGGTCAATGATTAGTTTCTGCCATACTAGTTTTCAATTTTCCCAGCAGTTTTTGTCAGATAGTGAATTCTTATCCCAAATGTTGGGTTCCTTGGGTTTGTCAAACACTAGATTACTATAGTCATTGACTACTTTGTTCTCTGAACCTAACCTATTCCAGTCATTGACTACTCTATTTTTTTTATCTAGTACCAAATGGTTTTAGTGACTACTGCTTTATAATATAGTTTTAGATATGATGCAACTAGGCTACCTTCATTTGCTTTTTTTTCACTAATTATCTTGAAATTCTTGAACTTTTGTTCTTCCAGATAATTTTTTTATTATTTTTTCTAAGTCAGTAAACTAGTTTCTTGGGAGTTTGATTGGTATAGCACTAAATAAATAAATTAGTTTAGGTGGTATTGTCATCTTTATTATATTGACTCGACCTGTCCAAGAGCACTTGATATTTTTTCAATCATTTAGATCTAACTTTATTTGTGTGGAAAGTGGTTTTTAATTTTGTTCATATAGTTCCTTACTTTTTCTTGGCAGATAGATTCCCAGATATTTTACACTATCAACAGTTATTTTAAATGGAATTTCTCTTTTTATCACTTGCTGATGGATTTTGTTGGTGATATATAAAAATATTGATGATTTCTGTAGATTTATATTGTATCCTGCAACTTTGCTAAAGTTGTGGATTATTTCTAATAGTTTTTTAGTTGATTTTCTAGGGTTTTCTAAGTATACTATCATATCATCTGCAAAGAGTGATAATTTGGTTTCCTCATTACCTCCTCTACTTCCCTTAATCTCTTTTTCTTCTCTTATTACCAAAGACAGTATTTCTAATACAATATAGAATAGAAATGATAATAGTGGGTTGTTTCACCCCTGATCTTATTGGGAATGGTTCCAGTTTATCCCCATTACATATGATGCTTGCCGATGGTTTTAAATTGATGCTAATATTTTAAAGAAAAGGCTATTTATTCCTATACTCTATAGTGGTTTTAATAGGAATGGATTTTAGATTTTATCAAATGCTTTTTTCTGCATTTATTGAAATAATGATATGGTCTTTATTATTTTGGTTATTCATATAGTCAATTGTGATAATAGTTTTCCTAATATTGAACCCACCCTGCATTTCTGGTATATATACTACTTGATTATGGTGTATTACCCTAGGGATGATTTTCTGTAACCTTTTTGCTAAGATTTTATTTAAGATTTTAGCATTTTAGGGTCTATCTAAATCTAGGTATGCTAGATTTAGCATATTAATTAGGGAGATTGATCTATAATTTTCTTTCTCTGTTTTCATCTTACCTGGTTTAGGTATCAGTACCATGTCTGTGTTATAAAAGGAATTAGGTTGGAGTCCTTTGCTACCTATTTTTCTCAACACATTTACTCCAAATAATAATTTACAATAATAGTTTTTTTTAACCACTAAACCCCCCTAACCCCTTACTAAATTTTATTGCTTCTGTCAAATCCCAAAACCGGATCATAGGCCTTTAACATGGTATATTAGATACCATGAAGATATAGGTACTAAAATGTATGTAAGCAGTAATTAAGCTCAACTCAAGCCCACCAAACTACCATTCACTACTACAAACTGTAATTATTATAAACTATTAAAACTACTACAGGATATTATAGGACATTCTTAGGTATTCTTAGATATTCTTAGAAATATCACAAACTATTTTGTAAAAACTAGATGAGTAAACCATCTTTCAAACCAAAACCTTGGTTCATCTTTTTTTATAAGTTTTGAAAAAAAGCAGAAAAAAATGCAAAATTTTTAATACTGACATAGTATATAAACTCAAATTTCATCAAAAATTATTTATTAGTCTGTGTAGTTTAACCCAAAGCAAAGTACTGAAAATGCTTAGATGGGAGATGCTGAGAAAGCAAGGTTGAGATTCCCACTACTAGAGTTTTGCTGTCAATTTCTTCTTACATCTTTTTAAACTTTTCCTCTAGGAATTTCTGTGCTATACCAGTTGGTGCATATGTTTAGTATTGATATTGCTTCATTATCTGTGGTACTCTTTAGTAAAATATAGTTTCTTTCCTTATCTCTTTTAATTAGATCTATTTTTGCTTTTACTTGATCTGAGATTAGGATTGCTACCCCTGCATTTTTTAGCTTCACCTAAAGCATAATAGATTCTGTTCCACCCTTTTATCTTTACTCTGTATTTATAATTATGCTTTAAATGCCTTTCTTATAAACAACATATTGTAGGATTCTAGCTTTTAATCCAGTCTACTATCTGCTTCCCTTTTATGGGAGAGTTCATCCCATTCACATTCACAGTTAAAATAACTAATTCTGTATTTTCTGCCATCTTTTACCTTATTATTTTTTTCCCTTTCCTTTCCCCATTCCTTCCTCCCCAGTATTTTGCTTTTGATAACTACCTCCCTCAAATGGTCTACCCTTTAGAGTACCTCCTTTTTTCCACCTTTCCCCTAATTCTTTTGTTTATTCTTCTATTAGTCTTTCCCTTTTTTTTTTCTCCCTTTCCCCCTACTTCCCTATGACGTAAGACAAGTTTCTCTGTGAAAACAAATATGTCTGATATTCTCTCTTAGAGTCAAATATGATGAGAGTAAGATTCAAACAATGCTCATCTTCCTCCCTTCTTTCCCTCAATTATAATAGGTTTTCTTTGCCTCTTCATGTGATGTAATTGTCCTTATTTTACCTCCTTTTCCCTCTTTTTTCCAGTATGACCTCCTTTTCATCACTAGTTTATTTTTCATATTATAATAATAAAATTTAATTATAATCATAAAATTTAATTATACCCATATTCTCTAAGTATACCCATAACAGAAATATATTTCTCAAGAGTACTTTACTTTTTACCTTTTTATGCTCCTCTTTATTTCTATATGTGGAGATCAAAATTTTTGTTCAGTTCTCATCCTTTCATTAGAAATAGGTGAAATTCACTTATATCACTGAATGCCCATTTTCTTCCCTGAACAATAATGCTCATTTTAGCTGGATAGCTTTTTCTTGGCTATAATCCAAGTCTCTTTGCCTTTTGGAATATCAGATTTCAGGATCTTCAAATCTTTAAGATGGAACCTGCTAGTTTCTGGGTAATCCTAATTGTGGATCCTCAGTATTCAAATTATTTTTTTCTGGCTGCTTGCAATATATTTTCCTTGGTGCAATAGTTCTGAAATCTAGCCACAATATTCCTTGGGTATTTAATTTTGTGATCTCTTTCAGGAGTTGATTGGTGAATTCTTTCAATGGCTATTTTAGCTTCTGATTCTAAAATATCAGGGCAGTTTTCTTTTATGATTTCCTGTAAGATAATGTCTAGGGTTTTTTTTTCCATCATTAGTTTCAGGAAGTCCAATAATCCTTAGATTGCCTCTCCTAGATCTGTTTTCCAGGTCAGTTTTTTTTTTTCTTGTAGATATTTCCTATTTTCTTCTATTTTTTCTTTTTTTTTTGTTTGACTGATTCTTGAAGTCTTATTGACTCATTCACTTCCATTTCTGCAATTCTAATATTTAGAGCATTATTTTCTTCAGGTACCTTTTTTAGATCCTTTTGCAATTGGCCAATTGAATTCTTTTGTTTGTTGCATTATTTTTTCATTTCACAAATTTTGTTTTTCAGTGAATTGATGTCTTTTTAATATTTCTTTTGTAGGCATTATATGCTTTTTCTATTTCTTCTTACAATGAACTAATTTCATTTCCCGTTTTTCTTCTAACTCTCTATTAAGATCCTTTATGCAATCTTCAAAGAAAGCCTTATGATATGGGGATCAGCTAATGTCTCTCTTTGGGACTTTATCTGGTCTTGCTTTGCCTTTAGGAACCTCAAGATTTGAGTTCTGTTCTTCTCTCTCTCCATAAAAGCTTTCTATGGTGAGAGTTCTTTTTTATTTTTTATTAATTTTTTAATGCTTGATGGCTGTTCAATGTCAAGGAGTTCAGATGCTTTAATTTGTTCTGGGGCAGTTCTGCTGATTGATTTCCAGTGCTGAGTAATGGGGCTAGGTCAGGCGTTTTTTCCAGGGCTCGGTAGTTTATGATTTGCTTTTTGAAAAAGACAAATCTGCCAAACCACCTGCTTGCAACAAGGACAGAGTGGCCTAAGAGTCTCCCAGAAGATTCCCAGGTGCATGGAAGCTACAACCCTCTGACTTCTGACCCCAGCTTCTTGCTCCAGTCTCCCTGTGCTGCAGTCTGGGCTCAGCAGACTGTCCCCCTCCCCATTTAAAACAGACTTAAGTTCTTCCAAGGTAATTTCTTCTATAAATGTGTTGTACTCCAAATATTTGTGGATTCTTTGATTTCAAAACCAATTTAGAGGCTTAATCTGTTGTTGGTTTGAGAGAAGATCTGAGGAGGTTACAGAAAGTTGTGTCTGCTCTCTGCCATCTTTGAAAATTGTTTTTAAAGTGAAGAATCTGTCTCAAGAATCCATAAATCCCATCTAACATCCTCATATTCAATAATCATGTGATTCTATTGATATCAATGTTACTGATAATTTTTAGAAGAAAAAAAGGACTTTTTTACTCATTTGTCTTCAAAGGCATATATTCGTTGAAGCATAAAATCTCAGATTTGGAAGGAACTTCAATAATCAAAAGGTTCAGCTCTGAAGTGAAATAGAATGACTATAAAATTTCACAGACTAATCAACTAGGACATATTCATTTGAGATTAAAAAATAATTAGCTAGTATTTAAAAAGAAGTAGTAATATCTCTCATATACAGAAAATGATCAGTCTACCACTCATCACAGAATGAATAAAGAAGGGGACAAATTAAAAAAAAAACTTTAGGAATCAAGGCATGCACATGGAAGAGCAAATATAAAAAGTATGTATGAAAGGGAATAGACTTATAAGGAAAACTTATAGAGAACATATGTATATAGGTCATACACATAGAAAAATGCATGTGCCCTGGAAATGTATGAAGAAAGGCATGAGTAGCTAGTGCCAACATGGTTTGGTCAACCAATATCCTTGATGCTACTGAGACAGCAGTGAGTTCCTTGTCATCATGTGAGCTATTGTTTCTGTTGAGTCAAGATTAATCTCTTACACTGATCCCTCTGCTAAGAATCTCTGCTGAATTGTTCTTTATAAACATCTGCTCATTTTCAGCTATGCACCATTTTTCAGTACTCTATTGTTCTCTTAAACCATCTTCTGGAGTATGACTGCTTAACAGCCTGTTTCTTATGGTTGAGGCCTCCAGAAAATTAGGTTCAAGACCATCTAATTCATCTAAATAACCTATAACCTTAAAACAAAATCTCCATCTAAAAATGCTTCAAGGAGCTAGAAAGACAAAATCAAATAACAGGGAAACAAATCGAAGATCATATAAGATTTTTCAATTATCACAATAAAAGAGAAAAAATCTCAGAAGAGAATATTCTAAAAGGCAAAAGATAAAGGCTTATAACTAAGAATGATTTATCATGAAAGACTTAATAAAATAGAATAGGTGATAATGATGAAACTTAAATGTAACAAATGACTTTCAAGCATGTCAAAATGTCCAGGGGTAAGTAAAAACTCTGAAATAATGATATAACCAAAAGAAATATATAAAAGTAGAAGAATTGGAAGCTAAGCAATGATAAAATACTGATATTTTATGGGGATAAAGGGACGTGTCCCACAAGAACCTTATATTTCCTTAAGAATTACAGAAGGGTTTAAATAGGGCATATATTGTCTAAGTATGAATTTATTCTATTTTGATGGTTTTTAAAAAGAAAAGAAAATGAGAGGCAAAATATAAGGGGTAAATGAACCAAATGGAATTTACTTTTTTTTCTCATTAATTGGGCATGTGAAAACAGATATATACATGTAGAAAAGGTAAAGGAGGTGCAGGAATCACTTGGAATACTTCTGTCTTATTCAGACAAGGAGAAGTGGCAAAAATGGAAAGCATTTGAAATAGAAATTTATAAAATATATAAGTAAGTAGGTAGGGACAGAAATATAGGGAGTATAACCCAGTAAAAGAAACCATCAATAAGAGCTTATGATCTATAATACTTAGAAGACCACAAAGTGCCTGCAGCCTGAGGTTTCTTTCGAAAAACTCAAATGTCTGTAAGTATGAAGGAAGACAGTACAATGGAATTAGAGCTGGAAAAAACCTCTGATGTCATATAGTTCAACACCCTTACTTTAGAGATTATATAAATCTTAGATTAAGCAGACTGAAGCAGGGGAAGTAAACTTACCTAGCCCATAACACCCATAAAAATAACTGCAGATCAAGAAAGCATAGTTATCTGGGTACATGAATGAGATATAATGCTCTTAGAGATTCTTGGAGAAAGTCTTTCATGGAGATTTAAGGCATCCAGAGCCTCTTATATAAAACTATGATGCTTCCATGCCATCTTTTTGAAGTAAAAGGGTTACAAGTGTTGTACTTAACATATTTCCATTCTTTTAAAAATTATGATCAATTTTACTATTGTTTTTCTCTTTTTTCCTTTTCAACATAAAATAATTTAAAGAAGGCATTCTGATAAGAATAGAGAAAAAAATACTAAAAAAACTATAGTGATATAAGGATATGTCAATAAAGGTTGGTTTTTAAAAAAAATCTACTACTATGTTTAAGGTCTTGACAATATGGACAAAATAAAATAGATGCTTTCTTGAAGGAGTTTTCATTAAATGATTGATGGTTTATAGCATGAGAGGTAAGTACAAGATAATGAACATTACAAGAAAACACTAACACTGAAAGGGACGGGGTGGGGGTGGGGGGCTTCCCTTAGATGGTGTCATTTGAGTGGATGCTAAAAGGAAGCTTAGGATTTCAAGCTCCAGATTAGAAATGACAGGAGGGAAAGCATGGAAGATATGGGAGACAGTTGTATAGAGATATCAAAATAAGAAATGAAATACTAATCTCAGGAACAGCAAATAGGCCAGTTTGACCTCAATGTAGAGTTGAAATGTGATAGCTTAAAAGTGCAGGGAAGCAAAATTTAAGTGTCTGTATTAATGGAAAGGAAATTTCTATGTCAGTAATATACAGAACAGTTCAGGCTAATAAAGTCCAGTGCCCTACATTTCTCAAAAGAGTGATTTGATTTTAAAAATAAAGTTAAATATAATTGTGATTTTTTTCTCTTAAGGATGGATTTAAGAATACAAATCAAGTATCTGAGCAGAAGTATGTTGTTCTCAACAGAAAGGAGTATCAGATTATAAGAGCTGTGAGCTGTGTTTCATAAATAAGTCAGGGAAATGATTTTTAGTGTGTTTTCTGTTTTGGTTTGATTTGGGTTGGGTTTTCTGACCAGCAATTTCTTTCACCAGGTGACTTCAGAAAAGTCAGAAAAGTAAAGTTCTCTAGGTAAAGAAAAACTTCAAATCACTGAATATTACTGTTTTCATCAGATAAATTTAATTATTAATAATGGTTGTTTTTAGCTACAGGGTAAAAAGGCACTCAATGAGGTACCAGGAAGACAAAACATATAATGGATAGGGCAGTGGAATTGGAATTAAGAAGGCCTGGATCCATGTCACTTAATAATTTCTCTTTAATCCAGAGCAATTCATTTCACTTCTCTATGCCTCAGTTTCCTCATCTAGAAAACCAAGGTGAGAATTTCTAAATACTCTTTGAATATTTAATCTCCTTTGACCTCATTGTCTCTCTTTTTCAAAATGGAGAAGATTGTCCTGGTAATGGCTATGAAAATCACCAACTGAACATCCAGCTGATTGACTTAGAAGTAGAAATTTGGGCTTAAGACTGATGTGAAAAAAGAAATCCCACTCATAACTCTGATCTCTTATTAATTAAGCACATGGCTGGGATCCAACACTTCCTAATTTTCTCTTCTGTTCTCAATTGCTTCTTGACTTGCTGGCATCATTATCAATCAATTCCTTACTCTAATGAATGGCAGCATCTCTTTAATCTTCTGCTTAAAGGAAGGAGAAAGTGGATATGACCTTGGCTGCTAAGAACCAATAGTTTATAAAGGAGAAAAAAAAAGAAAAGCAGCCGATAAGAATTGTTCTTCATCAGCTAAGCCTAATTCTTGTTAGCAAGTTTGTGAGTCATTTTATGAATGGCTCTTCTCTTCAAATTATGGCTCTGCTTCCCACTTCCAATGAGTCTCTTGTATTGCTTCTAATATTGTTTCCTCCCAGCAATTGAAACACACATCCCTGCTGGGTTGGTAAGAATAGAATTTCTTTCCGGAATTCTTTCTTCCTGCTGAATTGTTTCATTTTACTTCCTCCAAATCTGAAATAAAGTAATTTGTACCTCAAATGACACAAAATGAACCAAAAGCCTTGTTCTTTTGCTTTTTTTCGGGAAGCCTCTTTGGCAGTGCCAAGGCCCTACCATAACTTGAAAACAGTGGTTGCCAATAGGAAGGAGAGACTCAGGTACTAAGGAATGCAGAGCTCAATTGAATTAATTCAACTTAACTTAACAAGCTTTTTCTAAATGCCAACTAAAAGTACACTACTAGGCTGCAGTAAGGCATGACCCTTTTATCCTTGGCGTTTCAAATCTTCAATCTAACAGAAATAAAACACGGATATAGGGATAGTAGTTATTCTGCCTTCTAGATATTCTTCCATTCATCAACCTATCAGCAGGAATTAGCCAGAGAAGGAAGGAAGGAAGGAAGGAAGGAAGGAAGGAAGGAAGGAAGGAAGGAAGGAAGGAAGGAAGGAAGGAAGGAAGGAAGGAAGAAAGGAAGGAAGGAAGGAAAGAAGGAAGGAAGAAAGGAAGGAAGGAAGAAAGGAAGGAAGGAAGGAAGGAAGGAAGGAAGGAAGGAAAGAAGGAAGGAAGGAAGGAAAAGAGAGAAACTTGGATAATATAAGAAAAGAGAAATAAAAAAGGAAGGAAGGAATAGAGGAAGGAGGGACAGAAGAAGGAAAAAAATAAGGAAGAAAAAGAAAGAGGAAAAAGGAAAGGAAGGGAAGGGAAAGAATGGGAAGAAACATTGTTAGGTAGATAGATTTGCTCCAGATTCTATAGCATGGTGGAAAGATAGCCAGATGTAATTTGAAAATTTTGTGTTTAAGCCCTCATTAGGTGATCAGCTGAAATTCACTTAGTATAGTATGCTAGATGGTTCTCTAAGACTAAGATTAAATTATAATTTAATATAAACAATGCCAAAGAGAGGACTATACAAAGTATATTGTTTTCTATTGAGGGAGGCACCAATTTTATTTTTTAGCTGATGGCAACCAAAGAAGGCTAAATAGAGAAAACCATACCTGAATATGACTTTTCAAGATGAGTAGGATTTCCTGATGCAGAAATGAATTAGAATGGGAATAACATGTGCCAAAACTAAAATAGAGCATGACCAAGGTCAGGGATGCCAAAAGCAAGTGCAAGACAAGTTTAAAATTAGATAATAGTGATAATCTAATTTATCATATGCAAATAATAAATAAAGGGGAATCCACTCTTGCTTTTTGGAATTTTCATTTCCAAACTGTAAAAGGAAGGTAGTAGCCTTGATCATTTATTAATCTGATACCCATGAACTTTTAAAACTTAATTATATTTTTTTTTTTTTTTTATAATTTTTTTTATTTAATAATTACATTATATTTACACTCATTTCTGTTCCGATTTTTTTTTCCCCTCCCTCCCTCCACCCCCTCCCCTAGATGGCAAGCAGTCCTTTATATGTTGGATATGTTGCAGTATATCCTAGATACAATATATGTTTGCAGAACCGAACAGTTCTCTTGTTGCATAGGGAGAATTGGATTCAGAAGATATAAATAATCCGGGAAGAGAAACAAAAATGCAGATAGTTCACATTCGTTTCCCAGTGTTCTTTCTTTGGGTGTAGCTGCTTTTGTCCGTCATTTATCAATTGAAACTCAGGTCTCTTTGTCAAAGAAATCCACTTCCATCAAAATATGTCCTCATACAATATCGTTGTCGAAGTGTATAATGATCTCCTGGTTCTGCTCATTTCACTTAGCATCAGTTCATGTAGGTCTCTCCAAGCCTCTCTGTATTCATCCTGCTGGTCATTTCTTACAGAACAATAATATTCCATAACATTCATATACCACAATTTACCCAGCCATTCTCCAATTGATGGGCATCCATTCATTTTCCAGTTTCTAGCCACTACAAACAGGGCTGCTACAAACATTTTGGCACATACAGGTCCCTTTCCCTTCTTTAGTATTTCTTTGGGATATAAGCCCAATAGAAACACTGCTGGATCAAAGGATATGCACATTTTGATAATTTTTTGGGCATAATTCCAGATTGCTCTCCAGAATGGTTGGATTCGTTCACAACTCCACCAACAATGCATTAGTGTCCCAGTTTTCCCGCATCCCCTCCAACATTCATCATTATTTTTTCCTGTCATCTTAGCCAATCTGACAGGTGTGTAGTGGTATCTCAGAGTTGTCTTAATTTGCATTTCTCTGATCAATAATGATTTGGAACACTCTTTCATATGAGTGGTAATAGTTTCAATCTCATCCTCTGAAAATTGTCTGTTCATATCCTTTGACCATTTATCAATTGGAGAATGGCTTGATTTCTTATAAATTTGAGTCAGTTCTCTATATATTTTGGAAATGAGGCCTTTATCAGAACCTTTAACTGTGAAAATGTTTTCCCAGTTTGTCGCTTCCCTTCTAATCTTGTTTGCATTAGTTTTATTTGTACAAAGGCTTTTTAATTTGATGTAATCGAAATTTTCTATTCTGTGATCAGTAATGGTCTCTAGTTCATCTTTGGTCACAAATTTCTTTCTCCTCCACAAGTCTGAGAGATAAACTATTCTATGTTCCTCTAATTTATTTATAGTCTCGTTCTTTATGCCTAGGTCATAGACCCATTTTGATCTTATCTTGGTATATGGTGTTAAGTGTGGGTCCATGCCTAATTTCTGCCATACTAATTTCCAATTATCCCAGCAGTTTTTATCAAATAATGAATTCTTTTCCCAGAAGTTAGGGGCTTTGGGTTTGTCAAACACTAGATTGCTATAGTTGACTATTCTGTCTTGTGAGCCTAGCCTTTTCCACTGATCCACTAATCTATTTCTTAGCCAATACCAAATGGTTTTGGTGACTGCTGCTTTATAATATAATTTTAGATCAGGTACAGCTAGGCCACCTTCATTTGATTTTTTTTTCATTAATTCCCTTGAGATTCTCGACTTTTTATTGTTCCATATGAATTTTGTTGTTATTTTTTCTAGATCAATAAAATATTTTCTTGGAAGTCTGATTGGTATAGCACTAAATAAATAGATTAGTTTAGGGAGTATTGTCATCTTTATTATGTTCGCTCGGCCGATCCAAGAGCACTTAATATTTTTCCAATTATTTAAGTCTGACTTTATTTGTGTGGAGACTTTTTTATAATTTTGCTCATATAATTCCTGACTTTCCTTTGGTAGATAGATTCCCAAATATTTTATGGTATCAACAGTTATTCTGAATGGAATTTCTCTTTGTATCTCTTGCTGTTGGGTTTTGTTGGTGATGTATAAAAATGCTGAGGATTTATGGGGATTTATTTTGTAGCCAGCTACTTTGCTAAAATTATGAATTATTTCCAATAGCTTTTTGGTAGAATCTCTGGGGTTCTCTAGGTATACCATCATATCATCTGCAAAGAGTGATAGTTTGGTTTCCTCATTGCCTACTCTAATTCCTTTTATATCTTTCTCGACTCTTATTGCCGAGGCTAGTGTTTCTAATACGATATTAAATAATAATGGTGATAGTGGGCAACCTTGCTTCACTCCAGATCTTACTGGGAAAGGTTCCAGTTTTTCCCCATTGCATATGATGCTTACTGATGGTTTTAAATATATGCTCCTGACTATTTTAAGGAAAAGTCCATTTATTCCTATGCTCTCAAGTGTTTTTATTAGGAATGGATGTTGGATTTTATCAAATGCTTTTTCTGCATCTATTGAGATGATCATGTGGTTTTTGTTTGTTTGGTTATTGATATAGTCAATTATGTTAATAGTTTTCCTAATATTGAACCAGCCCTGCATTCCTGGTATAAATCCTACTTGGTCATAGTGTATTATCCTGGTGACAATTTTCTGTAATCTTTTTGCTAATATTTTATTTAAGATTTTAGCATCAATATTCATTAGGGAGATTGGTCTATAATTTTCTTTCTCTGTTTTCAGCCTACCTGGTTTGGGTATCAGTACCATATCTGTGTCATAAAAGGAGTTTGGTAGGACTCCTTCAATCCCTATTTTTTCAAATAGTTTATATAACATTGGAGTTAATTGTTCTTTAAATGTTTGGTAGAATTCACATGTAAATCCATCTGGTCCTGGGGATTTTTTCTTAGGGAGTTGATTGATAGTTTGTTCTATTTCTTTTTCTGAGATGGGACTGTTTAGGATATTTACTTCTTCCTCTGTTAGTTTGGGCAAGCTGTATTTTTGGAGGTATTTTTCTATTTCATTTAAGTTGTCGAATTTATTGGCATAAAGTTGGGCAAAGTAACTCCTAATTATTGCTCTAATTTCCTCTTCGTTAGTGGTGAGTTCTCCCTTTTCATTTTTAAGACTAACAATTTGATTTTCCTCTTTCCTTTTTTTAATCAGATTTACTAAGGGTTTGTCTATTTTGTTGGTTTTTTCATAGAACCAACTCTTAGTTTTATTAATCAATTCAATAGTTTTTTTACTTTCAATTTTATTGATCTCACCTTTTACTTTTAGAATTTCAAGTTTAGTGTTTGACTGGGGGTTTTTAATTTGTTCCTTTTCTAGCATTTTTAATTGCAAACCCAATTCATTGACCTTCTCTTTCTCTATTTTATACAAATAGGCCTCTAGAGATATGAAATTTCCCCTTATTACCGCTTTGGCTGCATCCCATACATTTTGGTATGATGTCTCATTATTATCGTTTTCTTGGGTGAAGTTATTAATTATGTCTATGATTTGCTGTTTTACCCAATCATTCTTTAGTATGAGATTATTTAGTTTCCAATTATTTTTTGGTCTACTTCCCCCTGCTTTTTTGTTGAATGTAATTTTCATTGCATCGTGGTCTGAAAAGGATGCATTTACTATTTCTGCCTTACTACATTTGAGTTTGAGGTTTTTATGTCCTAATATATGGTCAATTTTTGTATAGGTTCCATGAACTGCTGAAAAGAAAGTGTATTCCTTTCTGTCTCCATTACATTTTCTCCAGAGATCTATCATATCTAGCTTTTCTAGTATTCTGTTTACCTCTTTGACTTCTTTCTTATTTATTTTCTGGTTTGATTTATCTAATTCTGAGAGTGCAAGGTTAAGATCTCCCACTATTATAGTTTTACTGTCTATTTCTTCTTGCAGCTCTCTTAGTTTCTCTTTTAAGAATTTAGATGCTACCCCACTTGGTGCATATATGTTTAATATAGATAGTGCTTCATTATCCATGCTACCCTTTAGCAAGATATAGTGTCCTTCCTTATCTCTTTTAATTAGGTCAATTTTTGCTTTAGCTTGATCTGAGATCAGGATGGCTACCCCTGCTTTTTTGACTTCACCTGAAGCATAGTAGATTTTGCTCCAACCTTTTACCTTTAACCTGCATGTATCTCCCCGCTTCAGGTGTGTTTCCTGTAAACAACATATTGTAGGATTCTGGCTTTTAATCCATTCTGCTAACCGCTTTCTCTTTATGGGGGAGTTTACCCCGTTCATGTTTATGGTTAGAATGACCAATTCTGTATTACTTGCCATCTTGTTAACCGCGGTTTATGCTTTCCTCCCTTCTTTCCCCTTTCCCCCCCTTCCAAATATTAAGCTTGTGAGCACCCCTTGCTTCTCACAGCCCTCCCTTTTTAGTATCCCTCCCCCCTCCTTAGAGTTCCTCCCCCTATCTTACCCCTTTCCCTCCCAGTTCCCGTATTCCCTTCCCCTTAGCTTATTCCTTCCCTTTCCACTTTTCCCTTCTCACTTTTCAATGAGATGGGAGAAGTTTCACCATAGATTGAATATGTCTTAAGATTTTTCACTTAAAGCCAATTCTGAAGGCAGTAAGATACCCACTATATTCATCCCCCTCCATTCTTTCTCTCAGATATAATAGGTTTCCTATGCCTCTTCATGAGATGTACTACCCCCACTTTACCCTTTTTCTGGTACAATGTCCTTTCCACATCAATTTCTAGAACAAGGTATACATGTATTCTTTATACATCTATATAGTCAAAATATAGTTCCCAAGATTAATCTTTACCTTTTTAGATTTCTCTTGAGTTCTATATTTGTAGATCAAACTTTTTGTTAAGTTCTGGTTTTTTCATCAGAAATAGATGAAATTCGCTTACTTCGTTGAATGTCCATCTTCTTCCCTGGAAAAAGATGCTCATTCTCGCTGGGTAAGTTATTTTTGGTTGCATACCAAGTTCCTTAGCTTTTCGGAATATCATATTCCAGGCCCTTCGATCTTTTAATGTGGATGCTGCCAGATCCTGGGTGATCCTTATTGTGGCTCCTTGATACTTGAATTGGGTTTTTCTAGCCGCTTGCAATATTTTTTCTTTCACCTGAGGGTTCTGGCATTTGGCCACTATATTCCTTGGTGTTTTGATTTTAGGATCCCTTTCAGTGGGTGATCGATGAATCCTTTCAATGTTTATTTTTTCCTCTGTTCCTATGACTTCTGGGCAGTTCTCTTTGATAATTTCCTGGAAGACAGTGTCCAGGCTTTTTTTTTCATCATGTTTTTCTGGGAGTCCAATGATTCTCAGATTGTCTCTCCTGGATCTGTTTTCCAGGTCTGTTGTCTTCCCCAGAAGGTATTTCACATTTTTCTCCATTGTTTGATTTTTTTGGATTTGCTTGACTGATTCTTCTTGTCTCCTCGAGTCATTCAATTCCACTTGTTCAATTCTGATTTTCAGTGAAGTATTCTCTTCACTCACTTTTTTAAAATCTTTCTCTAATTGTCCAATTGAGTTCTTTTGTTCTGTGGAATTTTTTTCCATTTCGCCAATTTTGTTTTTTAGAGAGCTGTTTTCTGTTTCCAGTTCACTAATCCTATTTTTCAAGGATTTTACTTCTTTATCCACTCTCTCTTTAACTTTCTCCAGACTCTTTTCCCATTTTTCTTCTAGCTCCCTTGTGAGAGCCTTTTTAATCACTTCTATGAGGTTCATCTGTGCTGAGGAACAGACGCTCTCCTCCTTTGGGGAATCACCTGGGGACTGCTTGTTTTTAGTCTCCTCAGGATTTAGAGTCTGCTCTCTATCTGTATAGAAGCTGTCAAGGGTTAAAGTCCTCTTCAGCTTCTTGCTCATTCTGTCTATTAATCAGAGATAAACTACCAAAGAAAAACAGAAAAAAACTGGAGTCTTTCTTTGGGGGGGGGGCTGGGTGTGTTATCGAGCTTCCTCTACAGACTGCAGGTGGCAGCAGTGAGGCACTAGCAGGACTGTGCTGCGCCTGCGCTCTGAGATCCCAGAGCGTGCTGAGTCACTGAGGGGGGGGGAAGGGGGGGGGGCCAGGTCCTGAGAGACTTCAGCTGTTTGCGGTTGTATTCTTCAGCCCCGGTGTTTTTAGCTTTTCTGCTGGGCTGTTGACTTGCTGCCGGAGGAAATTATCCAAACCTGTAGCGAAGCTCTCCCCGCAGAAACGGCTACGATCACTCTCCACCCCCTCTCCAGTCTGCTCCCGTGCTCTCACTGCCGCTGCCCTCAGCCTGTGCCCGATCTAAAACCGCCCCAGCCCTCCAGTAAAGACAGACCTTTCTTGGCGGATCTCAAGGATGGCTTCTCTTGGTAACTATTTGTGGGTTTTTTTCAGTCAAGCATTGATTCAGAGGCTTGTAATGAAGTGGATAGTGAGAGAAAGCGCGGAGCTTATGCAACTGTGAGCCTCCTCTCCGCCATCTTAACCGGAAGTCAACTTAATTATATTTTAATATAATTTAGTAAAATGTGATTCTACACATAATTTATTTTATTTAAATATTGCTTTAAGAAATTATTTCTAGCCCTTATCAGATAGTCTAAGGGGTCCAAGACACAAGGTAATTAGAAATTCCTGTTTTCATTCATCTTCAAGGTCCCTTCCATTTATAAATGCACAATCTATAATCTGCAACATCTTTTTAATTTCTAAGTCTTATGACCCCATATTTCAAATTCATCATTTACTAATTGTGTGATTTTGAACAAATTCTTTATCAGAGCTTAATCTAAAATGTTGATTATAATAATTATAACAAGCATTTACATAAATTTTTAAGGTTTGCAAAGCATTTTACATATATTATCTCATTTGATTCTCAAAAAAACTTTGGGAGATAGTTGCTGAAGGGGATGAAGAAGCTGGTGAAGACAAAGTCCTGTTCTCACATATGCAAAGAAATATTTACAATTATCGGTAGATAATACATACTTTTCAGTTTAATCAGCTGTATTAATACTTTTTTAAGTCTAAGCAATCAATAACAATAACAAAATCAATCTTTGATTCATGCTTCCCTTAGTATGCCATTGTCGTTTGGAGGTGACCTTGGCTTTTTAATGTGCTGTACTGGTGGAGATCATTTTCCATAGGTGCTAACAATTTAGAAGTCAACAATAGAAATAACTAATATCTATAAAGCACTCACTATGTTCCAGGCACTGAGCTAAGTGCTTTAAAACTATTATTTCATTTCATCCTTCTCAAAAAACCTTGGGAGGTGGGTGCTATTATTAGCCTCATTTTACAAATGAGGAAACTAAAACTGAAAAAGGTTTAATGCCTCACCTAGGGACACCCAGATAGCAAATATCTTGGGCCAGAATTGCTTGAGAGATAGAAGTTCTGTCTGGTAAAAAATCCTGGCACAGTTCTAAGGAACTTATTACTAGGTTGACCACAATATGATGAATCTTTTGCCTGCAGCAGCTGATAAAGGTCTTGATTTAATTCAAAGAAGGCTAACAATCATCAACCAGGGCAGTATCACACTGAGGAAATCTAAGATTGCTTAAGTTATAAAGAAATCTTTGCCCTAGCAATTCTCAGGCTTGTAAGGCTTGAATTACTATGTAAAAACACAATAATGTGTATGTTTGTACATATATATGTAAATATATTATAGATACATTTATAACTAACTTATATGCTACATAACATATACATATTCATATATATAGTATGTATATATGTATGTATATATAGTCATATATTCCTTAGATAGATATGTACACACTGTACAACAATAAAGAAGTATGAAATTCTCTAAAAACAAGTCTTTTTTAGACCATCAATTTGCATTCCTAACTTTATCCAAAGGCAGATGACAACAATTTGAATTATCTGTATTTTGATCTGTCTTCCATAGTATCATCATATGATAGGATTTTGATCTGAAAGAAACTTTAAAGAAACTATATAAAGTTTTAAAGAAATTTTATCTAAATCCACCATCTCGTCTATAGATGCAAGAATCAGAGTCCTAGAGAAAAGTGACCTATCCAAGGAGCTCGGATTTCAACTCAGACATACCGATTCCAAATATATGTGCTTTCCATGTTTTCTTCTCCTCCATTGAGACAGTTGAAGTTAAATTACTTGCCCAGGGTCACATAGCTAGGAAATATTAAATGAATGAGGCCAAGATTTGAACTCAGATCCCTCTGACTTCAGGACCAGTGCTCTGTCCACTGAGCCATCTAGCTGCCCTCCATATTTTCTTCTTAACATATCATCTATGCTAATAGGTCTTTGTTGACATTGATTTTTTTAAACTTTTTTTTTTTTGCAATTTTACTTCAGAATGGATCTTTCAGGGAAATGATAAAGGAATTCTTTGAAATGAAAGGGATTATCTTCTTCCATCCAAGAGAGTGAGCCTTAAATGCTGTAAACTTAAAGTTTTACATTATAATTAAAAACATGCAGCAATCTTTATCACTCTGTTATTCAACATGCTAGATATTCCTGCTAGACTGAAATCATCTACTAATTTGATAGGGAAGCAATCTTTTTCTTTATTCAAGTCATTGATACAAATGTTACAGGGAACTCTTCCGTAGACAGATCTCTGAGTCCATATACTAAGGGCTTACTTCAAGTTGACAGTGGCGGTTCAGTAAGGATTGGCATCTCTGGGATGAGCGCTACTGAGCCCTTTTCAGGACTGCTTACCCATTTTTTGCATCTACTTGACACCAAGCTTTTAAGAAACTGTAGCACTTGTAGTCACAAGCCAATTTGATAGATGAGCTGAACCACACTGAAGGTAACTGACAAACTTCAAATTCAATGATGAGTTAGGGAGATGTCCACCAAATACATGGAACAACTTCCCCATGAGTGAATGAGAATAGTTTGTTGCAAAGCCATGAAGGCAGCTGAAACAGGCACTGAGGGCAGAGCTTGGTCAGACTTGAAAGACATTAAAGCCATCCACTACATTCAGAGCCATCACTTGTTTTCTTGATTTTTGTCTTGTCACTGGACTTTTCTAGCTCTGGAAGAGAAAGGCTAATGACTATGCAATTCTGCCTCACTTCAATGAAATTCATGCAAGGGTCAGGATTTTATCCATTGATGGCATTGTTCCTCTTTGAAAATAAAGTATAAACAACAGTAATCAATACTTTGGATCTTGTATTTCAGGTGTTCCCAGACCTACTCATCATGTGGGCTAGTTATGTCAAACTCAAATAGGAATAGTAGCTATTAAACTGTATATAAAAATCCCTATGGTCTACATATCGACTTAGAAAACCATACATTAATATTATGTTGTATTATATCTTTTATTTATTTTAAATATTTTTAAATTCTATTTTATATGGTTCAGACTGTGTTTGGGAGATGTGGACAGAAGGGACCATATTTGAGGAGACTAATAGAGACATTTTTACCCACCAATTAATGTTGGTTTACAAATATATGAATTAAAAGGTAGTATTGGAAGAAGGTCAAAGATACAAAATTTCCAAATATTTTATGTCTTTGTTACAAGTATAGACTTTAAATACAGAAAACTTAAAGTGGATGGATTTACATGAGATATATTTTAAATGGTTAGAGCATGTGATAATCAAAACAAATAAAATTTCTCCTGTAAATAGATAGATGGTGATCTGAGATGAGGCCATGTGATAGTTTTTAAAGGGAAATAAAAACCTCTCAATCTTTGAGAGTCTCTACCCTGTTTATGAAATTATTTTATGAGAAGCCACTTCAAAAATCCTGGAGTAGGACCATATGAAAGAACTGTGTTGGTCCTATCAATATCTCTGCCATACATTTCTCTTTTGCTTATTAACTTAGACATTATTAACATTCTCCATAGATTGGGAATGGGCTAAATTCAAGAGACATTTGGAAGGGTGAAATTAGACAAAACTGGACTAATGTAGGGGAAAGAAAACAAATGTTGAATTAAGTAAAGGACAGAAACATGGCAGCTAGGAATCCAGTAGACAGGAAAGCTATAGAAAAATATAAAAGCAGGGTTATATGTGGGAGATGGGGAAGTGTATTAAAAAGAGGATGATATAGCCAATAAAGTTTGGTTCATTGGTCACATCTAAAATAAAGCTAACATTTGTAATTTAAGGGGGAAAACAAAAACAATAAGCTGGATTTCTTGGGATTAATATCATGATGCTTCTAAATGGGATAATGGTTATGGCAGGTAAAGAACTTTGAAACATTCAGGCATATAAATGAGGTCTCAGGAGTGACAGGGGAGGAAAAAGGAATAACGAAAGGAACACATTTGTTTCCATTGGACTTTTCTCTCAGGTCACTACCAAGTGTGAAATGGGGCTTTAATCATTCTCTCACATAAAGCACAGCACCAATTGGGGTAATTCTGAGTGTCATTGTTCTTTGGGGACCTGAGATGGAAAACGTGGGCCACTTAATAGATTGAATTTGAACCCAGGAGTTTTTGATTCAGCTGTCCAGCATTCTAACCACTACTCCATTCTTTGTCTCTTCCCTGGCACACAATAGACAATAAATACTTGTTGACTGATTCCTTATAAATGGACAAGTTGCATAAATTTTCTGAACCTCAGAGACAAAAAAGGAGATTCTCATCCCAACTTTTCCAGGTCATGGATGGGAGTGGAAGAGTTCTCTCATTAAGATGCCCTTGTTCACTATCAGTTCTACATGCCCTTTATGAAGGATGCTAGGGAATCACTTCGGGCTAATGAAGAATAGCAGAATCCCATGTGTCTCTCTGCCATCTAATCTAAGAATATTATGAGCCACCAAGACTAAAGAACTCTCATTGTCTGTGAGTGATGTTACTCTTCTACACAGGAAGAAAGAGATTTGTTTTTGTCATGACCTTGAATAATCTTTTGTAGTTGACTGTGGGAGTGTGATTTATTTTTCAGGCTCAGAGGAGTAAAAGCATTTGTGTGCTGACCTGAAAGAATGAGTGGAAGACACACAGTACTGAAAGGTGTTGCTATAAAGTTTGTACCCTGAAATGTCAGGGTGGGTGGACGTGGGAAGATGGAAAAGGATTGTGTCATGAATCCTTTATAAACAGATCCCTACCTCTTCCTCTCACTCCTGTGAGCATCTTATCCAAATGAAATGGATATTGGTCTTATGATTGGGGGCTATAAGATATGTCCTGCCAAAACAAGTGTTACTGAGGCAGCTAAGTGGTTCAATGTAAGGATATCTGGGTTTAGAGTCAGGAAGACTTGACTTCATCATCCTTCTTCACACATTCCTTGCTTTTAAAATGAAGTATAAACAACAGTAATCAGAAAACTGTGGTTCTTATATTTCAAATGTTCCAAAATCTACTTATCATTTTGACTAGTTATGACAAACTCAAATAGGAACAGGAAGTAATCTCTGTGGTCCACATATTGACTTAGAAAACCACATATTAGTGTAATGTTGTATTGCATTTTACTAATTTCATTAAATATTTTTAAATTATATTAATGTGGCTCAGACTGTGTTTAGGAGATGTAGACAGTGGGCACCATGTTTGTAGAGTCTGATTGAGACTGTATCTGTATATTTCCACTTATTTCCTTATCCTCTCTCATTTCTGTTTCTTTAATCTGCAAAATGAGAGAAGTTTCAACTCAGTGATACCCAAGGTCCTTTTCAGCTCTAAATCTATGGCCTTTGACACAAAGTCACCTGAGTCTATGAATGAAAAATGATATGGAAAACTTATGTTTTTTCTACCAACAAATGGACAGTTTTAGTCTCAAAAGAAGGGCTTGGTAGATATAAACTGTTTTTCATATTTAAATGATGGTTGTATCTATGTCATCCAGATAAATACTTGAATGTCAAATTTTACTTTGGTGATTCAATGGTACCTTTAGAATCCACTGATATTTCCCCTACCATATGTTTACCAGCTGAGCTTACAGAATGACAGAAAGGCAGGTTCTTGGAAATGTGGATCAGGAAATGAAACAGTTTCTGTTATTTGAAAACAAGGAATGACCTAACTAAATTTTATTTCAGACATTGAAAGACCAATAAAACCACATTGTAAAAAAGCCATCATTATTCCATTTGGGCCTTCCTGAGATTATTACAAAAGATTTTCAAGTAATGAGGGCAATAAGCTGGCAAAGAAAACACTAAATAAGAGCTGGTGATAGATGTTACAAGTAAATTGACTACTCAGGTTGCTACTAAAGAATAAATTAGTTCACTAAGTGCCCAAAGTCTTTATTATAACATTATTTAATAGAAAAATTTTAGTGAGTATCTGAGAAAAAATATTGTATAAAATTACGTTAACCAAAATTGAGAATACTAGTAACTTATGAAGAACAGAAAGTTTTCCTTGGAGTCAGAAAGGCTTGGGTTTGAAGAATACCATCATAGTACATCTGGACTCACTGAATCAAGGTCCCGTAAAGGGAATTATGTGTCTGGGAGAAAAAGAAAGTCACTACCAGAAGCAGCCAGATGGCTTAATTGATAAATCAGTGTGAAGACCAGTCAGTGTTCAATTCTTTTTTTTTTTTTTATCCTTTCTTGTTCTTTTAAAAATATATTTATTTTTAATACACATTGCTTTATAAAACATTTTGGAGGGAAAAATCAGAGCAAAAGGGCAAAACTATGGGAGAGATTAAAAAAAAACAGAAAATAAAAGTGAACATAGCATATGTTGATTTACATTCAGTGTCTATAATTCCTTTTCTGGATGCATATGGCATTTTCTGTTTAAAATCTATTGGGATTGCTTTAGAGAACCAAGTCTTTTATTGTTGATCATCGCACATTCTTGCTGTTATTGTGTACAATGTATTCCTGATTCTATTTATTTCACTCAGCATCAGTTCATGTAAATCTTTCCAGGCCTTTCGAAAATCAATTTGATCATGTTTATAGAACAATAATATTCTATTATCTACATATAGCACTTGTTCAGCCATTCCCCATTTGATGGGCATCTACTCATTTCCCAATTCTTTGCTACCACAAAAAACAGCAGCTCTAAACATTTTTGCACATGTGGGTCTTTTTTCCTCCTTTATCATTTCTTTGGGATACAGATGTAGTAATGACACTGTTGGGTCACAGGGTATCAACAATTTTATAGCCTTTGCAGCATAATTTACTCTTCATAATGGTTGGATCATTTCACAACTCCACCAACAATGCATTAGTGTCCAAGTTATTGCCTATCTCCTGCAACATTATCTTTTCCTGCCATTTTAGCTGATCTCTCTCAGATCAGCTGAGAGAAAAGTGATACCTCAGAGTTGTTTTAACTTGCTTTTCTCTAATTAATAGTGACTTAGAGCATTTTTCATATGACTATAAATGGCTTTAATTTTGCCATCTAAAAATTGTCTGTTAATATCTTTTGACCATTTGATTGGGGAATGACTTGTATTCTCATAAATTTAACACAGTTCTTTAAATAATTTAGAAATGAGACCTTTAATAGAAACAAAAACTTTAAAGATTTTTCCCAGCTTCGGACTTCTCTTTTAATTTTGGTTTTGCTGATTTTGTTTGGGCAAAAACCTTTAAATTTAATACAATCAACCTGTGTTCAATTCTTAACCCTGACACTTGGCTATGTGACTCTGTGCGACTCAGTTTCTCAGTAGTAAATGGGGATAATATTAGTATCTTATTTCACAGGGCTGTTTGAAGGATCAAATGACATATATATATGCGTGTGTGTGTGTGTGTGTGTGTGTGTGTGTGTGTGTGCTTTATATACCCTAAAATTATTATATACCCTAAAATGCTATACAGATATTATAACTATATAATTACTCTAGGTAATATGAGTTTTAGTGCAACTTCATGATTTAATATGCCTCTTCTGGAAGCTTAGTGTGTGGTTCTGGAACCTTACCTATGATACTTTATGATGATAATGATAACAATGATGAAGAAGATGATAGAAAATAATTATATAATACTTAAAATTTGTGACACACACAATGTAACATAAACATACTATTGATATAATATGTATGCTATATGTACTATATCCTTATATACATAATATACATATACATGTAGTATATATAATATATATGTATTTTATGTAATATATGCATATAAAATACATATATACCACATATGCTTATGTGTATATGTAGCTAGTTAGATTGTGTGTGTGTGGGGGGGTATTCAAATGATTCTCACAATAAACTATGAGGAAGGTATTATCATTCACTTTGGCTAAATGAGAAAACTGAGGCTTAAGTGACAGCTAAAATGTATGGAATAGGGGAAAGTAATTAAGGTCATTCTGGCTTTCAAAGATGTCTGTCTGGTTAACAAGCAGTTATTAAGTGCTTTCAAAGTGCTATGTTCAGTGTTTAGGAAACCAAAGCGAGCTTGTAATCCCCACTATTTATGTTTTTGTTTTTGTTTTTTTACTTTACTGCATTCTTATACTTTTACCAGTATCTTTAAACAGTTTCAGCTTTGGGTGGATGCTTCCTCATACTCCCTTGAAATGGTATTCTTGGTATATGCTTTTTGTTCAATTCATAAGACTCCTAGAGTCATTAGTTGAACAGATATCAAGTTGAAAGATACCTCAAAGGCCATCTAGTTCAATCTCCACATTTTAGAGAAGAAAGAACATAAAGTTGTACCAGGTGACATATTTAGTGAATGTCAGCTGCTCTTCCCAAGCCACAGTTAGTACTCTTTACATTCAATCAATCAAGAAATATTTTTAAAACAAATATTATGTGGCAGATACTGTACTAAGTATGGGAGATACCAAGAAATGAGAAGAGAGGGAGAGAGAGACAGATAGAGAGAAACAGATACAGACAGATAGAAAGAGATAGAGAGGAGGAAAGGGAGGGAAAGAGAACTTACTTTCAAGTAGTTCAAAATCCAATGGGGAGAAAACATGTAAATAAATACATACGAACAAGGCATAAAAAGAGGTTTTTAAATGGAGATAGTCAACAGAGTAAAGATAAGAGAATGAAGGGGGCTGGGAAAAAGTAGAAGCTAGAATTTTAGTGTTAAGTACTTTTTGTTCCTGTTCTAGATGCTAAAAGAAACAAAGTTTAAATAAGACATGCAAACAACTACATACAAAACAAAGTATAAGCATAAGTTGACATGGAAATAATCAACAGAGGGAAGACATAAAAATTAAGGAGGGGTGGGAAAAATAGAAGATGTAATTTTAGTGTCAAGTACTTTTTACTCCTGTCCTAGATACTCAAAAAACAAAAAGTTCAAATAAGATATTGCCATTCCATCATAGCCTTTACAGCCTCATTTGGAGTATTATGGCCGAAAGAAAAGGGAATTATGTTTCACCTTCTTGCCAGAAGGATTACCATTTAAATGTGACTCTACTAAAAGTATAAATGGATAGTCACAGCTTACCCCTATGTTTTGCCTTCCTTTATCCAAAGTCTTTTGCCAGGAAAATCAAAAGATGGAGTCTATCCTGTCTTAGATTCCTGAGCCTGGCAATAAATTGTCAGATTGACTAGTCCCTGTCTATCCTCTGCTGAAGCACAGCAAATAATCCCAGTGCAAATGACTGACTAGCTGAATGTAGCAAGCAAGGGTGTTTCTATGTTCTTTGTCCCTGGGGAAAACAGCTCCTACTCAAAAGTCCACTTGTCCCATAGAGATGCACTTCTTTGCATGCCAAACAATGTTTCTTCTTGACCAGATTTATAACAGTGAACATAATGAAGCTTTTGGCTGTCATATTCTTATGATAATAAAGAGGATTTTCTTACCATGATATGGGAAGTAGCACATTCAAATAATTTCATTACAAAATAATTCGGGATCCATTTTTACCAATTTAGAAGCACTAAAACTTTCTCTACCCAAGAGCAAGCTCTGAAAATAGCAGTAAAAAGGCCTGAAATTTGATACAGTGAATTACCAAACTCTCTTCCTCAAACAGAAACCACCTTTAATGTAAAGTTCAAATTTTAGAAATATGGTGTAAAAATTAACAGACACCAACAACAAAAGAACTTAATCATAAAAAGTTACTCTTGTGTCAGGGAAGATCAAAGCAGACTCAGAAGACAACAAAACCCAAATGGTCACAAAACCTTAATAAAAATAAAATAAAATATGAACATTATCTAAACAATTGCAATAAAAATTTCTAGGAGGGTAAATGATTTTCAAAATCAAAAAGAATGATAGAAGAAAATTAAGTAAATAAAAGAAAATGAAGAAAAAAATCATGAAAAGGAAAAGGGGCATCAAGAAATATTGAAAAACATGACACTTTGAAAACATAATTGGTCATATGGTAAGAGAGGTACAAAAGTTGATGGAAGAAAATAATTTCTTAAAAATTAAATTTTGGCAAATGGAAGCTAATGACTCCATGAGATATTGAAAAACAATAAGTCAAAGCCAAAAAATTTAAAAAACAGGAAATGTGAAATATTTCATCAGGAATAATAATGGACCTAAAAAAAAACAGATCAAGAAGGGATAATTTAAGAATAATTGGGCTATCTGAAAACCATGACCAAAGAAAGTGACTAAACTTCATATAGTACATAAGTGGTAATACAGATTGAAAACCATTTGGAAAAATCTTTCACAAAACACTTATTCCTGTTAAAAACACTAGAAAGTATAGTAATCAGCAAAACATTTCTTAAAATGATGAGTAGTATCTATCCAAAACCAAGAACAAGCACTATCTATAATAGGGTTAAAGTAGAAGCATTTTTCAGTAAGAAAAGAGGTGAATCAAGAATTTCCATTATCATTATTATTATTCAAAATTGTGCTAGAAATATACTATATGGATAAAGATAAAATATTAAAGGAATAAAAATAGATAATGAGGAAAACAATAATCACATTGCAGTTGATATGATGTTATGCTTAAGGAACACTGGAGAATATATAAATATAGATATAGAGATAGAATTGGATACAGCCAAACAACAATAAAGAGATAGACATAGAAATTCCATTTAAAATAAAGACAAAAAAAAATTCTTGAGACCCTACTTGCTAAGAAAAACACAAGCATTATATAACATAATTACAAAACACTTGTCTCTCAGATAAAGACAGATTTACACAATAGGAGAATTATTAATTGCTTATGTGGAGGTAGGGCTAATATAACAAAAAAGAAAATTCTACTTTACTTAATTTACTTATTCAATGATATATCAACCAAATTAACAAAGAATTATTTCTTGGAATTAGATAAATAAATAACCAAATTCATCTGCAAGAGCACAAGAAATCAAGGTGAAAAATGTGAAGATAGGTAATTGCAAAATTTCAAACTATATTCCAAAGTATGACTTGTAAAACCAAACCGGTACTGGCTAAGAAATAAAGTGATAGATCACTAAAATGAATGTATTACACAAAACTCAGGAATAAATGATCATAGTTACCTAGTGTCTGATAAACTTAAAATATTAAAACTTTTGGAGCAATAACTAATTATGTGACAAAAATTACTGGGGAAACTATAGAGTAGATGGACAGGAATTAGGCATAGATTTCATACTATAAGCCAAGATAAGGTGAAAGTAAGTAAATGATTTAGACATACTGAAAGATATCATTAAAAAATTAGAAGAGCATGGAAAGAAATGTATGTTAGATATATAGAAATAAAAGAATTTTTTACCTAACAAAAGATAGAGAGAATCACAATAAGTAAAGTGGGTAATTTTGATTATATTAGATTAAAAAGCTTTCAAGCAAACAAAATGAATGTGACCAAATTAAAAGGAAAACAGGAAACTGGATGGAAATTACAGCAAGTTTTATTGATAAAGTCTTATTTCTCAGATAGAAAACTGAGTCAAATTTATAAAAATCTATGAACGGGCAATTTTCAGATTAAGAAATCAAAAGCATCTATAACTAAATAAAAATGCTCTAAATCACAATTAATTAGAGAAATGCAAGTTAAAACAACCTCATACCTATCAGATTGGCTAACATGACAGGAAAGAAAACTTACAAATCCTAAAGAGGATATAGGAAAAAATATAACACTAGTGCACTATTGGTCGAGTTGTAAAGTAGTCTAACCATCCTAAAGAACAATTTAGATTTATGCCCAAAAAGTTATAAAATTTTGCATACTCTTGGACAAAGAAATATCACTGTTAATCCATATACCGAAAGAGTTCAAATAATATTTTAAAAGGATCTACATATACAAAATATTTATACCAACTTTTTTGTGGAGGTAACATAATGGAAATTGAGAAGATATTCATAAATTCAAGAATAGCTAAACAAGTAATGGTATATGATTGCGATGGAATACTTTTCTGCTATAAAATGATGAGCAGAAAGTTTTCAGAAAATATAGAAAGATTTATATGAATTCATTCAACATGACTTAAGCAGAACAAACTTAAGGTGATAGACAGTAACCACAATAGTATAGGGATGATCCAGAGATGAAAAATTTAACTATTATGATCAGAACAATGATCCAAGATGATTCCAAAAGTTTCATAAAGAAAACTGCTATCTAGCCTCCACAGAGAGAATTAAAGAATTCTGAATATAAATTGAACTATATTTTCTTTAATTTTATTTTTTTCTGTTTTCATTTGTAATATGGTGAATACAGTGGGCAAAGGATCCTCATCACAGGTACAGTATAGAAAAGAATCAATGTGGTTACTCATAGATTATAGCATTGGCCAGGAGATGAGTAAACATACTTCTTAGAACCTTAAAAGTACTGAAAATTTACAGATCCCTAGAAGTATCTCTGAAAATTGTATAACACCACTGAAGCTTAGGGACATTGTGCTCCTTATCATAAAAGACCTACTTTAAAAAAGTTTAATAACAAGAAATAGGCTAGAAAAATGAGCAAACAATTAAAAAAAATCAAACCTTGGAAAGATAATATGGTGATAAGGAAGAAAAAAAAACATGCATTCATAAGAATATAACAAAACCAAAAAAGGGCATCCAAATACTCCAAGAAAATATTTGAATTGGCCATTAAAAAGATTTTAAAAATCAAGTAACAGAGGTCATGAAAAATTGCAAAGAGAAATGAGAATAATGTAAGAAAATCATGAAAAATAAATCAACAGCTTGGTAAAGATAGAAAAATACTGAAAAATTACACTTTAAAGAACAAAGAATGCTAAATGGTAAAAGAGGTTAAAAAAGCCAATGAGGAGAAGAATGTCTTTAAAAAAAGAGGAATTGGCCAATTGGAAAAAAAGGCACAAAATTCACTGAAGAAAAAAAATCTTTTAAAAAGTAGAACTGACCAAAATGTAAAGAAGGTACAATAGCTCTCTGAAAAAAAAATAATTCCTTAAAATGAGAATTGAGCAAATTAAAGTTAATGCTTTTATAAAAAAATCAAGAAACAATAAAATAAAAGCAAAAGAATGAAAAAAAGAGAAAAAATGTGAAATAGCTCATTAGAAAACCAACTGGGAAAAAAAAAACCAAACAGATCCATGAGAGAGAATTTCATTTCTTTGAACAACCTGGAAGTCATGATTAAAAAAATGAGCCCAGACATCATTTTTAAAGAAATTATCAAGGAAAAATGTCTGGATATTCTAGAACAAGATATCAAAATAGAAAATGAAATAATCCACTTCTTAGCTCCTGAAAGAGATCCCAAAATAAAAATTCCCAGGAATATTATAGGTAAATTTCAGAATTCCCAAGTCAAGAAGAAAATATTGCAAGTAGACAAAAACAATTAAAATATTGTGAAACTACTGTCAAAACATCACAAGATTTAGCAGTTTCTATGTTAAAGAACAAATATCTTAGAATATAATATTCTAGAGTACAATGGAGTTAGAATTACAATCAAGAATGATCTATGCAGCAAAACTGAGTATAATACTTCAGGGGGAAATATATATTCACTGAAACAGAGAATGCTTAAGCATTATTGTTAAAAGATCAAAGCTAAATTGAAAACATGACTTTCAAATGTAAGATTCAAGAGAAACCTGAAAAGTTAAAGAGGAAAAGAAAAATCATAAGGGTCTTAATAAGGTTAAAATGTTTGTGTTGTGTTGCATGTGTTTTATATATATATATATATATATATATATATATATATATATAATATATATATATATATATATATATATATATATAACACATTCCACAATTGATTGTTTGCTTTGTGTTTTCTTTTAAACCATGGTTAACATGAAAATAAGTCTTGCATGACTGTCTATGTATAATGTATATAAAATTTCTTGTCTCAAGGGGAGAGATGGAAGATTGAGAATTTAGAGTTAAATATTAAAAGAAAAAATAAACAAATGTCAAAAATGTTTCCTCCATCAGGCATTTTATATTTTCTTCTATTTTCATACTTCTTAATTTGTTTGATTGGTTCTTGATATTGTATAGAGTTGTTAACTTTCATTTGCCTAATTTTAACTTTTAAGGAGTTGTTTTCTTCAACTAGCTTTTCTGTTTTCTTTTCTATTTGACCAATTGTAATATTTAGGAGTTGTTTTCTTCAGTGGATTTTTGAAGAAAGGAGAGGTAGAATATGGTAAATTATTTCACATAAAGAAGTACAAAGGCCTATTATAATGTAAGGGAAAATGAGAGTGTGGCTGATGGATATCACTGTCAATAATATTTGTTAGAAGAAGCAATAATATACACAATCATTTGAACACAAAAATAGATTTTGCCCAATAAGGAAGTAGGAAAGGATAAGATTGAGTTAGTTATAGAGGGGGGTGAGGGAAGACAAATTGGGAAAGTTAAAAAAGAGAAACAAAATATTGCTGAAGATTGAAACAATGAAATAAGAGGGAGAACAAACAAGAGGATAAAAATAATGTAGAGAAATATATAGTTAGTTATTGTAATTATGAATGTGAATGGGGCAGATACTACCATAAAATAGAAGTGGATAGCAGAATGAATAAAAAAAATAATCCCACAGTATGCTTTTTTTTTTTTATTATTATTACAGGAGACACATTTGAAGCTGAGACACAGAAAAAGCAAATGTATAGGACTTGACTAGAATCTATTATGCTTCTTTGACGAAAAATACAAGACTATCATTCCTGATCTCATTTAAAAGTAAAATTACATCTAATTAAGAGATAAGGAAGGATACTATATCTTCATAAAAGGTATCATAGACATTGAAGTAACATCAGTACTAAACGCATATGCATCAAGTGGTATAGCATACAAATTCTTAAAGGATAAATTAAGTGAGTCACATGAAGAATTAAACAGCAAAACTATACTAAGTGAGGAAATTAAACTGTCCTCTTTCAAAACTCAATAAATCAAACCAAAAACAAAAAGGGAAAGAATTTTAGAAAAAATTATTTGTGACAGATATTTGGAGAAAACTGCATGGTAAAAGAAAGGAGTATAGATTTTTTTTTTCCCCAGCAGCACATAAAATTACATAAAAATTGAACATGTATCAGAACATTAAAAACTTCAAAATCAAATGTAGAGAGATATAAATATTAAATATATTATTTTTCTTTTCTTTTTTTATTTTTTGAAGCATTTTATTTTCAAAACATAAGCAAGGATAATTTTTCAACATTGACCCTTGCAAAACTTTGTGTTCCAATTTCCTCCCCCTTCCCTTACCCCTTTCTGCAGATGGCAAGTTATCCAATACATGTTAAACATGGTAAAAAAAAAAAGTAAATTGAATATATACAATTTTCTTGCTGCACAAGAAAAACCTGATCAAAAAGGAAGAAAAATGAAAAAGAAAATAAAATTCAAGCAAACAGCAACAAAAGAAGTGAAAATGTAAAGCTGTGATCCACATTCAATTCCCAAAGTCTTCTTTCTGGGAGAAGATGGTTCTCATCATCACAAGATCATTGGAATTGCCTTGAATCATATTATTATTGAGAAGAGCCACGTCCATCAGAATTGATCATTGTATAATATTGCTATTGTTATGTATAATGATCTCCTGGTTCTGCTAATTTTGCTTAACATCAGTTCCTATAAGTGTCTCTTGACCTCTCTGAAATCATCATGCTAATCGTTTCTTATAAAATAATAACATTCTATAACATTCATATGCCATAACTTAGGCAGCCATATCCCAACTGATGGGCATCTCCTCAGTTTCCAGTTTCTTGCTACTACAGGCAGGGCTAACTGCTTTGTACATATGGATTCCTTTCCCTACTTTAAGATCTTTTTGGGATACAAGCCCAGTAGAAACACTGCTGAATCAAAGGATATGCACCATTTGATATCCATTTGAGCATAGTTCCAAATTGCTCTCTACAATGGTTGGATCAATTCACAATTCCACCAACAACAATGCATTAATGTCCCAGTTTTCCCACATTCCCTCCAACATTTGTCATTATCTTTTTCTGTCATCTTAGCCAATCTGAGAGGTGTATATCAATTTAACATATATTTCAATATTGAAAAATTATCCATGCATATGTTTTAAAAATAAAAAAGAAAGCATATATGATAAAACATATTATAAAAATTTATACCAAATGTTTGTGATAAATGCCTCATTTCTGAAATATTTAGAGAACTGAATCAAATTTGTAAGAATACAAATTATTTCTCATTGATAAATGGTCAAAGGTTATGAACAGACAGTTTTAAAATAAAGAAATCATAGCTATTCACAGACATATGAAGAAGTAGTCTAAAACACTTTTGATTAGATAAAAGAAAATTAAAACAATTCTGAAGTATCACCTCATGCTTATCAGATTGACTAATAATACAAAAAAGAAAATAATAAATATCAGAGAGAATTGAGAAAATTGGAGTATTATTACACTGTTGGTAGACTTGTAAAATTATCCAACCATTCTGAAGAACAATTTGCAATTATTTCCAAAGGGCAACCAAACTGTGGATACTCTTTCATTCTACTACAAGTTCTCTATCCCAAAGAGATTCTAAACATTGATCACCTGCCTCTTTCAAGTTACAATATTTGGAACATTCTGAGTTCTAAATTTTTCTCCTTCCCTTCTTTCTTCCAAAAATTTTAGCCCATTTAATATAGGTTATACATATACTATCATATAAAAACTTTTCTATACTAGTCACTGTTATGAAAAAAAAAAGAAACAGGTCAGAAAAAAACACAAAGTACATGAACATCAGAATGCTCAAAATGGCTACACAACTTCATATTAAATATAAATAGGATGAACTGGGAGAGGGCGATCTTGAGAGAACTCTACTCTTTCTAAGAATCAGAATTTTGATTTAACAACAAAAAACTCGATATAGTCAGTCTACAATATTGGAATATTATAATTTGAAAGAGGCAGGTGATCAATGTTTAAGGCATTTCCTTACACGTATTGGGTTTCTGAAGTTTTATGATTAATTATGGTCACATTTTAGAAAGTTCATTTACAAGCTCTAGCAATCTAGTTCAGGGTTAGAAATATGATTTACACCTAGAAATTGTGTTCAATGAAAATCAATTGAAAAGATTGTACAGTTTTATCCAGAAGAGAAAATTTGGTGCAAGTTTGATAGGTGGCATCAAAACCTACTATATTTGTAATCCAGAAAACAACAACAAAAAAAGAAGTTTGTTCTGGGTGGAAAATTCTTAACTAGAATGATCCCAAGGTAAATGAGCTATGTAGAAAGAAAGATAAATTGCATAATGGATAGCATATTAGACCTGGATCCTTGAAGACCTTATAGTTAAACTGACCTTCAGACATTTCTTACATGTATGACCCTGGGCTAGTCACTTAATTTATGAGGATCATAATAACTCAGGATTGTTGTGAAGACAGGATACTTGTAAAGTGTTTTGCAAATCTTGAAGTAGCATATAAATACTAGCCATTATCATTAAAGAGGTCCCGACACAGGATCATTTGCCAGAGATATTATGGGATAGAGTCTTTATTGGATATAGTTTTGAATAAGTGACTTCTCAAATTCTGTGATTCAATCTGTTAAAAAAAAAAAAAGCTTGACCCTCAAGTTGCTTACATTTTATTAGAAGAAGATAACATAATAGGAAACCAAGAGTGGGCATGTTGGCAAAGGTCAGAAAGTCAAAATCAGAGACCTGAAAGTAAAGAAAAGTGTTCAGTCTGGAATTCTCCCCAAAATAGATGCTTCAGAAGGAACTCATAAATAGGAGAAAGAGGTCAAAAGGAAATATATTCCAAAAGCTGATTCTTATTTTTAAATTTCAATAGTAAAAAAGAAACAAAAATAAAGATTTAATAGCATTACCCCAACTACTTGTAAAGATAGTTTTCAAAATTCATTTTTGTGAAATGTTGTCTTTCAAATGTTTTTCTCCCTCCATCTGCTAACTCCCCCTTCCCAAGATAGCAAGCAATCTGATATGTTATACGTAAATTATTTTAACTAAATTTCCAAATCAATCATGTTGTGAAAAAAAATTAAAAGGTAAAAAAAAAAAAAAAAAAAAAAAAAAAAACCTCTCCAGATGGTAAAAGTAGTATGTTTTGATCCACATTTAGTCTCCATAGTTCTCCCTCTAGATGAAGATAGTATTTTCTATCCAAAGTCTAGGGGAATTGTCTTAGATCATTATATTTCTGAGAAGAGCCAAGTCTATCACACTTTATCATTACATAATTTTGCTGTTACTGTATTCAATGTTTTCCTGGTTCTGCCCACTTCACTCAGTGTCAGTTTATATAAATCTTTCCAGACTTTTCTGAAATTAGCCTGTTCATCATTTCCTATAGAACAATAATATTTCATTATATTTATCCTAAGTTCTTCAGTCATTTCCCAATGGATGGGCATTAATTCAATTTCAAATTCCTTTCCATCACCAAAAAATGTGTTTATGGATCCTTTTCCCTCTTTTATGATCTCTTTAGGATCCAGTAGTGACACTACTGGATCAAAAGGTATGCCCAGTTCTAAAACTCTTAGGACAAAGTTCCAAATAGCTCTCCAGGTTACTGGATCAGTTCACAACTTCAACAACAATTCCTTAGTGTCCCAGTCTTCATATATACACTCCAATATTTATCATTACTTTTTCCATTCATCTTAGTCAATTTGAGAGGTATGAAATGGTACCTGAGTTGTTTTCAATTTGCATTTCTCTGATCAATAGTGATTTAAAGTATTTTTATATGAAAATAGATGGCTTTAATTTCTTCATCTAGAAATTGTTTATTTATATCCTTTGACTATTTATTAATTACAAAATGACTTGTATTCTTATAAATTTAACTCAGTTATCTATAATTTTTTAAAATGAGGACTTTATCACAAATACTGGACATAAAATTGTTTACTAGCTTTCTGCTCCCCTTCTAATCTTAGCTGCATTGGTTTTCTTTGGGAAAAAAACCTTTTCTGATTTAACATGATCAAAATTATCAATTTTGCATTTTATAATAATCATTAATTCTTTTTTGGCCAAAATTGCTCCGTTCTCCAAAGATGTGAAAAGTAAACTATTCCTTGCTCTGCTTATTTTCTTATAATATCACTTTTTATGTCTAAACCATGAATTCATTTTAAACTTATCTTACTATAGGTGTGAGAAGTTTGTCTATGTCTAGTTGAAAGAATTGATTCTTGATCAGGAATGAGGTGATGGGATGACTTCTGGGGTTCTTCTTAACCCTGGACTTCTGTGATCCTATCATCATGATAATTAAGATCTTATAATCATTTCTTCATTAAAGTCATAGTGTCCTGCCTCATCAATACATGGAAGCTAAATGTGATTTCAAAAGGCTTTTTAAGCATAGCACACACTCTGTTAGTTCCTTACAAGGTATATTATCTAAAGAACTAGCAACCGAAATGATTGTTCTGGTTGCTATCCTAAATCTACTCAATCTGATTTGAAAGATGCTGATCATTAGAAATTTTAGAACCAGACATCATGATTAGCTAACAAAGGTAAATAGGGATGAGGTTATATACCATTCATTATCAACATCAAGGCTTTTTAATGTCCATATGAAATGAATCAGACCTTTGAAAGAGCTATTCAAAGTACCAATGTTAGATACAGAAGATTAAACCTAGACGTAAAGGAAAACAAGGTTAAAAAGATTTAATGTCTGTGAAACCAAGAAAGAAGCTATTGTCTTTAGTACCAAACACTGAGAAAGAGCTTAAAAGAGTAGCTTCAGACATTGAGAATCAATATAGCAGAAGACTAAGAAAACTAAGAAAAGTCAATGGTAAAGGTTCTGCAGCAGGTGCCAAAGATAAAATAAGTCAGGAATGACTGCTTATTATTACCTACTTCATTTGAATCTTAAGATTCCCTGACCCTTGATTTCTGAAAAGCAGTCCTTATTCTCAGTAATCAATAGTCAAGACACTTTTTCTAGATGGTTAAAATGTTTTAAAGAAAGATCCAAATATCCCTAACCCCTAATATTACATTGAGGGAGTTATGTAGGAGTTTTGCTCACAAGGCCCCACTTGTATTGGAAATGATTGTCTAATAACACAAAAGTTTGAGGAATTTAATGGAAATAACATGGGACTTAGAAGTAAGAAAAGCATAATCCTGGTGCTGGCTTAACTACTTTAGTAGACTGTGTTATTTAATATATATTGTTCACAACTTCTGTCCATTGATACTAAAGTCAGTCATTGCTGCCACAACAAAAACCCATCTAAAAATACCAAAATTGATTTTTCTGAGCTTATACATTATCTATTGTAATAACCAGATCAAGGGCATGATATTTTAATAGTAGCAGTCAGAATTTTACGTGATAATTTAAGAATAAAAGTGTTTTATAAATATTATAACATTTTAGTCTCACAACAATGCTGAAATGTAAATGCTATTTCACAGAAAAGGACGAGGCATTATGTGACTTTCCCAATACTCATAAGTGAACGAATCAGGATTTGGACTTAGATGTTCTTTGTTTTAGATCTAGTATTCTATCCTTAACCATCATATCTATCATATCTATATTTAGTATATCATGTATTTCTTGTATAGATCTTGGGGTAGTTCTTAATTTATCCACTAATTAGATGTTTCTTCATTAATTTAGTAAGTTCAATTTTTCTACTTTGTAATTCAGTTTCCTTGTCTATAAAATGAAAGGATTGGAGTAGGTAGTCACCAAGTTCCCTGTCATTTAAAAAAAATTGATTCTACTGCAATAAGATGCCTGATTTCAAATGATGAGATGTTTTAATTTCTGTTTCAAGATAAAATCATTATGAGTTTATAAGTTAGTTACAATTTACTATGATACCTTTTTCTTGTATAATTTCATCAGGGAGATTGACTTGTTTCCGATCATGTCCAAATTGCCTAGATATTACCCAGAGATTATTTATATCACATGAGATTTCTGTTTCAATTTCAATAACCATGAATGAAAACAAGAATTGTGTGCAGAGAAACCAATGGGTAGATTAACACAATTCTAATATGCAATGCAAATATTATGAGACAGAAATAAAAGTACAGAGTGCTCTTAATTGCTCAAGCTTTCTCTCTCTGGGACTTGAAAGAGATTTGTTTTGTTGGTTTGCCTTAATTTATGCTACCTATGCTTGAGCAGATTTACACTTTGGCTTAAAGAACTTTTAGATAGGAAGGCATTTTCATGAGGCTAAAATATTTGCCTGATTTGCTCAGCAACATTTTAATAGTACCAGCCCTTCTCTTCAGCCCACATCTTCACTTTTACTCTCAACTATTAGACTTCCTATGTCAACAGCCTCTGCTTTTCATAGCAAGCAATAGTCAGCTTTCATGTTCAAATAACTACTACCAACTTGAACCAGGTCCAACAACTAATTCAGGCCATCTTATTAGTTAGAACTCTGACACAATGAGAACAAGATGACTGTTTTGGTTTTATATAATTAAAAAAGGTACAATGTTGTTTTATTCCCAAATTTTTTTCAAGGTTTCATGAACTCTAGAATTATATATGTGTGTGTGTGTGTGTGTGTGTGTGTGTGTGTGTGTATTTGGAAGATCTTTTTGAAACTATTATATATTTGTATATATAATATGCAAAACTCAAAAAGAGCTTCCAACCATAAATAAAATTATTTATTAAATGCATATTTTTATGTTAGATTTGATTTTTAAAATATTTTTCTCTAGTTACATTTAAAACATTCAAAATATTACAAAACATTTTAAAATTTTTGAGCTCTAGTTTCTCTCCTTTATCCCCACTTACAATTAAGAAATGACATGTGAAGTTATGCAAAAATATTTCCATAAAAGTCAATTGTGAAAAAAAAACATAAGATCTCCCACCCTTATGAAAATAAAAATCTTCAAGAAAAATTAATTTGAGAGAGAGAATATTTCAATTTGCTTTTAGACAAGATCAGATTCTTCTCTGTGTATGAATAGGTTTTTCATCATAAGTCCTTCAGTCCTTATTTTTTTATAATCACTATAGCTAACTGTATTTCCTCTCATTTATTCTCTTTCACCCTGTCCCTCATCAAAAATGTTTTACTACTGACTCCTCTTTCCCATAAGTCCTTCAGTCATGGATCATTGTACTGCTTAGAATAGCAAAATAATTTATTGTTGGTCATAACAGAACATTGCTAGTTACTTGATATATTTTACATTTCACTTGTTTTCATGAAGGACTTTCTAGGTTCTATTTTGCTTGAGGGCATCCTACTCATCATTTCACATAGAACAATAATATTCCATCACAAACATACACCACACTTTATTGAGCCATTTCCCAATTGATGGACATCCCCTCAATTTCCAATTTATTTTTGCCCTGAGAAGAGATCTGCTATGATTTTTGGTACATATAAGTCATTTTCCTTTTTATAAAATGTCTTCTGGTATTTATGCTAGTAGTGATATTTTTATGTCAAAGGAAATGCAAAAAAATGTATAGCTCTTTGGGCACAGATCATAACTTGATCCTTTATCAACTGGGGCATGGCTCTTAGTTTTTATAAATTTTATGTTCCATATGTTTGAGAAATGAGGTCTTATCAGAGAAACATACTTCAAAATTATTTTTTTATAATCACTATAGCTAACTGTATTTCCTCTCATTTATTCTCTTTCACCCTGTCCCTCATCGAAAATGTTTTGCTACTGACTGCTCTTTCCCTTAACATGTTCTCTCTTTTGTCACCATTCCCCTCTTCCTGTATTTTCCTACAGGGTAAGATAGTATTGGCCATGTATGATGCCCCCATTCTTATGGGAGTAAGGTTCTCTCACTTCCTTTCTTTTCCCCCTCTTCCCTTCCACCATAAAAGCTTTTTCTTACCTCTTTTCTATGGCAAGTTATTTGTACCACTTCACTTCTCTCTTTCCCATTCTCTCCTTGATAATTATTGAAAGATGATGTCCAGGATCTTTTCTGATCATGGCTTTCAGGTAGCTCAATCATTTTTAAATTATCTCTCCTAGATCTATTTTCCAGATTATTTGTTTTTCCAATAAAATATTTCACATTTTTCTTTTTTGTTTGTTTTATTGGATCTTGATTTCTCATAATGTCATTAGCTTCCATTTGCTCAATTCTAATTTTTAAGGAATTATTTTCCTCAGTGAGATTTTTACCTCCTTTCCCAATTGATGAATTTTGCTTTTTATTAAGACATTCTTCTCATTAACTTTTTGTATTTCCACGGGGACACTGATGCATTGTTGGTGGAGTTGTGAACGAACCAACCATTCTGGAGAGCAATCTGGAATTATGCCCAAAAAGTTATCAAACTGTGCATACCCTTTGATCCAGCAGTGTTTCTATTGGGCTTACACCCCAAAGAGATACTAAAAAAGGGAAAGGGACCTGTATGTGCCAAAATGTTAGTAGCAGCCCTGTTTGTAGTGGCTAGAAACTGGAAAATGAATGGATGCCCATCAATTAGAGAATGGCTGGGTAAATTGTGGTATATGAATGTTATGGAATATTATTGCTCTGTAAGGAATGACCAGCAGGATGAATACAGAGAGGACTGGCGAGACTTACATGAACTGATGCTAAGTGAAATGAGCAGAACCAGGAGATCATTATACACTTCGACAACGATATTGTATGAGGACGTATTTTGATGGAAGTGGATTTCTTTGACAAAGAGACATGAGTTTCAATTGATAAATGATGGACAAAAGCAGCTACACCCAAAGAAAGAACACTGGGAAATGAATGTGAACTACATTTTTGTTTTTCTTCCCGGGTTATTTATACCTTCTGAATCCAATTCCCCCTATGCAACAAGAGAACTGTTCGGTTCTGCAAACATATATTGTATCTAGGATATACTGCAACATATCCAACATATAAAGGACTGCTTGCCATCTAGGGGAGGGGGTGGAGGGAGGGAAGGAAAAGAAAAATCGGAACAGAAACGGGTGTCAATGTAAAGTAATTATTAAATAAAAATTAAAAAAAAAAGAAAGAAATGAGCAGAACCAGGAGATCATTATACACTTCGACAACGATATTGTATGAGGATGTATTCTGATGGAAGTGGATTTCTATGACAAAGAGACCTAACTGAGTTTCAATGGATAAATGATGGACAGAAACAGCTACACCCAAAGAAGGAACACTGGGAAACGAATGTGAACTATTTGCATTTTTGATTTTCTTCCCGAGTTATTTTTACCTTCTGAATCCAATTCTCCCTGTGCAACAGGAGAACTGTTCGGTTCTGCAAATATGTATTTTATCTAGGATATACTGCAACATATTTAACATATATAGGACTGCTTGCCATCTTGGGGGGGGGGTGGAGGGAGGGAGGGGAAAAAACGAAACATAAGTGAGTGCAAGGGATAATGTTGTAAAAAATTACCCTGGCATGGATTCTGTCAATACAAAGTTATTATTAAATAAAATAAAATTAAAAAAAAAAAACAAAAAAAACTTTTTGTATTTCCTTTTGCATCATTTTCTTTCATTTTCCCAATTTTTCTTCTACCTCTCTTACTTGATTTTCAAAATTCGTTTTCAGTTCTCCCATAGTCTGAGGCCAATTCTTATTTTTCTTGGAGGCTTTGGATGTAGGAGCTTTGACTTTGTTATCTTCTGAGTATATCTTCTTTGACAAATAACGCATTTCTTTCTTTTTAGATTTCTTTGCAAGTGCATTGTTTCCCTTTTAAAAAAAATATTTATTTGTTTCAATACACACTGCTTTGTGAGTCATGTTAGTAGAGAATAAATCAGAACAAAAGGGAAAAAAAAACAGAACAAAAAGAAGTCAACATACTATGTCTTGATTTAGAATCAATCTCCATAGATCTTTTTCTGGGTTCAGATGGCATTTTTCTATCCAAAGTCCTTTGGGGTTGCCTTAGACCATTGGGCCATGGAGAATAACCAAGTCTTTCATCTTTGATCATCACATATTCTTGCTGCTATTACTATAAGCCTTAATTATTGTGTCATGTGTATCAAATCTATTCAAATACACCTCTATTTCTTAGCCAGCCTATTCCAAATTATTTTAATGAATATTGTTTTATATTATAGTTTTACGTTCGCTAATGCTAAGCCACTATTATTTGTATTTTTTTTCCATTAATTGCCTTGATATTCTTGATTTTTTTGCTTCTTTCAGATAAACTTAGTCATTACTTTTTGTAATTCTATAAAATAATTTTTGACAATTTGTATCTGATCTTTAAACCTCTGGGAGGTACTATTATTTCTATTTTTGATTTAGCGAAACTTTGAGAGAGGTTATATGATTTTTCCAAGGTCATATAGCTAATACATGTCTGAGGTTGGATTTGAAACCAAGTCTTTTTGTCTCCAGGCCAAGTTTTCTTTCTACTGTATTATTTAGCTATCTCTGATCCATAGGATCACCTACTGAGAGGTAGAAATAAAGATGTGCTGTTGAATGCTTAGCCACAAGCTATCTAAGATTTGCATTTTTAAATGGAAACAAGACACAGTTTCAAATTTAATCTACATTATTAAAATTTTATCCATTGCTCTAAGTCTAACCAATTCGCAAAATAATAAATCTAACTTGATTTGTATTATTTATAAATTTAAGAATAGATTCTTGAAGCAACTAGGTGGTATAAAGGGTAGAGCACCAGCCCTGAAGTCAGGAGAACCTGAGTTCAAATTTGTTCTCAGACACTTAACACTTCTTAGTTGTGTGGTCCTGGGCAAGTCACTTAACCCCAGTTGCCTCACCAAAAAAAAAAAAAAATAGGTTTTTAACAAACAGGAGTTGATTCTCATATACTGCTGGGTCATAAACATGACCTTACAGACCACATAATCTAATCTCATTTTACAGCTGAGGAAATTAAGGCCTAGAAAGTTGAAGTGACTCCACCATGCTTTCATTGGTACTAAGTATCAGAGATGGTTTTTGGGTCCTACGCTACCAGGATTCTAACACTCTATACATATAACCATCCTGCCTCTCGTTCTTAAGAATGATTTAAACATGAACATCTTTGTAATTTTAATACAGTTAGAGAAAGTATATCCAATTTGGAATTGAGGGTACAATTCCCTTTATGCCCCATATGCATTTTTTTCAAAGCTTTGTGTAAAAAGAGAGAAAACACAAATCCTTAGAGAAGCATGAGAGGGTTCTTTGTTTCACTTATAGTTTAGGAATTTAATGTAGGAAATTTAGAACTTGAAGAAAGTGTCACAAAACTAAACCTGAGGGAAATTTTACAAAATTAAAATGTCAAAAAGTCTTCAAATTAACTTCTTATCAACAAATTCACAGTTGGCAAAAAAGAACTCCCCCAGTCATAACCTTTATGGATAAAGATGCCAAGTCACTACTGAATGTATGACAGAATCAGGCTCTTTTAGTGAGTATACTTGGAGTGTGACTGGAAGGAATTTTTATATATCTATTTATATTTTGCTATCTAATTTGTAATTTTTAGAATTATAATTTATAATATTTATACATAGTGTATACCTGTTTTATTTGCATAGTGTTGAGCCCAGATGTTTCTACCTTGTCTAATAAATATAAGACACAAATTCCAATGCTCAGAGGAAACTCTTTCATTGATCCATCCTCAGTATAGCAGTAAGCTATCATTGTCTTTACCTGTGCTATTTGTCTGTTGAGATCACTAAAGATCTGGGATTTAGTAGCAGCCATCTAAAATACTGATTAATCAGTCAGCTAGTATTTCTTAAGAATGTTCTATAAGTAAAGTACTATACTAAATCCTAGGAATAAAAAAAATGTAGCAAAAGATAGTTCCTATTCTCAAGAAGCTTAAATCCATGAGAGTCACCTGGCAATTATGTATAGATATAGATATAGAGAGATAGATAAAAAAGATATAGCTACATAGGTAGAAGCATATATAGATTACACATAGATAGATATACATAAATATTATGTATTTAATATATAGATTATACATAAATAATAGAAGGAAGGGTACATAATTAGATAGACAGAAAAATAGACATATGGATAGATTGATGAAGAGATAATAGATGGATGGAAGGATATATTGATCATACATAAGTAGATAGAAAGATAGATAAATGGATCCATAGACAGGTAGATGGATGATAAAGCTCATACATACATACATATATATATATAGAAGGATACATAGATTATATATAAGTAGATAGAAAAGTAGATAGATGAGTACATAGGTAGATAGGTGGATGATAGATAATATATAGACAGACACATACAAAAATTATGTTATCCCAGATTATCCCAGAGAAAAGGCATTACAATTAATAAGACTTGAAAAAGCTTTTATAGAAGGTAAGTTTTTAAATGTGATATGTAGGAAGCCATGGAAACTAAGAGTCAGAGATTAAGAGTTCCAGGGATGGCAGGTAGGAAGAAGCAGTGAAGTCAGAAGAGATGCCTTATGGAAGAGACACAGTTTTATGAATTTTTATATAATAGTACCTATATCATAGTTTTGTTGTTTAGCCATTTCAGTTATGTCTGCTTCTGTGACCCCATTTGGGGTTTTCTTGGCAAATTTACCAGAAATCTCTATCCAGCTAGTTTTATAGATGGTGAAACTGAAGCAAAAAGAGTTAACTGATTTTTCCCAGGATCACACAGCTGGTAAGTATCTGAGGCAGATTTGAATGTAGGAAGATGATTCTTCTTGACTCCAGGCCTGGCACCTTCTCTTTTGGGCTCCTCCCTTAACTCCCATCTTCCAACCACTGCTGCTCATCCTCATAATAATTTTTAATGCTAAAAAAACTAGAGAATCTGATGCTTTGTCAAACTTCTCCAAATAATATATCCACCAAGAAGAAAGATTTGGAAAAAAGATATGGAATTATGGCTATCAAATTCAGTGTCTAGTGTGTCAGCATGGGGAAACATCAACTCACTCGCAGTGGAAAAGTTTCTAGAATTGATGCCAGATTAAAGTCTCTATTGGTTTATCTTCTCAGGGTGTCAGTATATTTGGGTGATACATCCTTTAAAGACCTGAACTACACATTGGATTATTCTAGTAAATCAGGTAAGCCATGAGTAATATAGTGCTAGGGGCATTAATAACTGAGTGAGCTCGGCCTCAAAAAGCACATGGGAAAATGAATCATGGCTACATAATCCAACACGGCGAAAACTCTCTCTCAAACATGAGTGTGGGAGCCAGTGTTTAATACATCCATCCATTTACTGTCTAAACACTTTTTAAGTGGTTTTTGAACTAGAGATTGAACTATTAGGAATATGCCCCAAAGTTGTGAAAATTAGAAAGAAAATTCCCCTCTATACAAATTTACTCTTGGTAGACTTTTTGAGTTAGAAAAGAAATGCAAACAATATAATAATCTCTCTTTTTGGGAATAACAAACCCATCGAGCATAAATGAAATGGGAAAATATTGGGACAGGTAGGTTACATGGTAGATAGAGTATTGGGTTTATAGTCAGGAAGTCCTGAGTTCAAATTCTTATTAACTGTGTGGCAATGAAGTCACTTAATGCCTCATTTTCTTAGCTGCAAAATGTGATTTACTGTTGAAAATTCCTTACAATGTTTCTGTGAGAAGTATTAAACTATTTTATAAAGCTTCTATAAATATGAGTTGATTATATCTATATCTATATTTATATATATAGATATAGATAGATAGATAAATAGATATGTATGTATAAAAGTAAATTACAGAAAAGTTTGGGAAAACTTATATGAACTGATAATGCAAAGTAAAGTGAGCAGAACCAAGAAAATAGTATATGTGATGGCTACAATAAAGTAAATAAAGTGAAATTTTAAAAATAGAAACTTAAGAATGTACAATTATAATGACCAATTATAGCCTGAGAGAAGAGATAAGAAAATGCATTTCCTTTCTTTCTCTGTTGAGGGAATGAACTGTGAGCATAGAACACTGCATATAATATCAGATATAGCTAATGTGCTAGTTTGTTTGAATCACTTTTTTTTCTTTTATATTCTAGATTATAAGAAAACACTTTTTTGAGGGTGGGAGACTAAGAGAAATATATATTTTTTAAATATCATAAAAAAGCTAAAGAAACCATTAAAATAAAATAAACATCTTTCCAGGTCTCACAGCTAGTACTATATCTGGCCTCACTTCTTGCAGAACTTGTCAGGGAAGTGTAAGTTCCTTTCTGGGAAAACTTAAAGTGTAAGTGCAGGGTCATGCAGAGAGTTGAAGCAACCAATTTTAACCAGAAAATACAACTTATTTGCCCCTTATTCAAATAAATGGTACTTGTAAGCCCATTGGCACTAGCATTCCCTGCAAAGGGGATCTTGCATTTCACTTTCAAAAGATGCTTTGCTCAAAAAGTGCTAATCAATTGAAATGTTTTATTTCATTATTATTTTAGGATGAAAAAAATGCTTTACATATATTATCTTATTTTATCATCACAGTAACCTTCAGAGCTGGGTGTCATTATCTCCACTATATAGTAAAGGAACTGAGGCAGACAAAAAATAAAGTGAATTGCCCATGTCAAGAGACTTAGACCAACAGATCTAAGTAATATATCCAGGGAAATAGCTGAGTTTTGATTTGAATTTAGAAAGATAAGTATTCTTGATTCTAGACTCATTTCCCTATTCACTGAACTGTTCGGGCCAGACATCGTGCCAATCACTTTGCAAATTTTATTTAATTTGATCCTTATAAAAACCTTATGAGGCAGCTGTTATTATTATGATTTTACACATAATGAAGCTAAGGTATAAAGAAATTAAGTGACTTATAGATAGTCATAGAGCAAAGACCTATATGAGATCAGATTTTAAACTCAGGTCTTTCTGACTCCAAACCTAGCAGTTCACGTTCATCAGCTGCCTCTGATGGAGCAGAAAGTCTTCCATATTTGGAGTCAAAGGACCTAGCTTCAAATCCCAACTTTGCCATTAACTTCTTTGGGCAAGACATCCCTGCTCTTGGCATTGATTTCCTTGTCTGTAAAATGAGAGCTTAGGCTAGAAGGTTTGTATAACCCTTTCCAGCTCTAAATCTATGATCTTATGATTCAGATATTACACTTGTAAAATAGATGATTTGGAATGTATGGTTTCTTTTGTTGTTGTTGTTCAGTCACTTTCAGTCATATCCAATTCTTCACGATGCCTTTCAGAGTGTTCTTAGCAAAGATACTGAAGTAATTTGCCATTTCCTTAACCAACTGATTTTACAAATGAGAAAACTGAAATAAATAGAAATAAATGACTTGTCCAGGATCACACAGCTAGTAAGTGTTGAATTCTAGATTTGAATTTGGAAAGATGAGTCTTCCTGATTTCAGATGTGGCATTCTATACAGAATGCATCACCTACCTGCCATACTTTGACCTCTAGGTCTCTTCCAGCTTTATCATTATTTAATACAAAATGAATAAATATTGGCCTGATAAAGTGATTTGAAAACTTGAACCCACTGATATCTTTTTTTTTAATTAAAGCTTTTTATTTTTCAAAATATATGCATCAACAATTCTTTAACATTAGCCCTCGGGGGAAAAAACTTTGTTCCAATTTTCCTTCCCTTTCCCCATACCCTCCTCTACATGGTAAGTAGTCCAATATATGTTAAACAGGGTAGAAATATATGTTAAATACAATATATGCATACAATGTATTTATATAATTATTGTGCTACACAGGAAAAATCAAATCAAACCAGTAAAAAAAAAAAAAAGGCAGAATAAAAAGCAAGCAAGCAACAATGAAAAGAGTGAAATGTTATGTTGTAAACCACATTCAGTTCCCACAGTCCTCTCTCTGGATGTAGATGTCTCTCTTTATCATTGAACAATTAGAACTGGTTTGAACAATCTTATTGTTGAAGAGAACCACGTCCATCAGAATTGATCATCATACAGTGTTGTTGTTGCTGTGTTCAATGATTTCCTAGTCTGCTCATTTCACTTAGAATCAGTTCATGTAAATCTCTCCAGGTCCCTCTGAAATCATCCTGCTGGTCATTTCTTACAGAACAATAACATTTCATAACATTTATATAGGATAATTTATTCAGCCATTCTCTAATTGACAGGCATCCATTCAGTTTCCAGCTTCTTGCCACTACAAAAAGGCTGCCACAAACATTTTTGCACATAACACACTAATAAGTTGTCTTTTTTATTTGTTCATTCTTGGTCCTGTGATGTTGAATACCCCCAAAAAAGCCAAAATTGTGCTTCTTGAGTGCACTACATATGTAAGCTATTTAATTTCAATCAGGTTCTCATTGATGAATTGTAATCCTCTCATTATTCTCCAATTAATTCTATATTATGTTGGTAATCATAGCTATTCCCATAATCATTTCTTTTATCTTGCTCACATCTTTCAAATCCTCATTTTCCTTTAACCTTGATTACTATTTTATTTTAAAATGTCATCCACTATATATCCCTCTTTTGCCTCTTCTATACCGCAAAACTTCTCATACCAAACTCCATTCATTCACCTTTTGATTCAGTCTCTAATGAGAAAGTTGCTCTTTTCCTCCATAAAGCTAATTAAGTTTATTTTTACCTTGAATCCCATTCTCTTAGCATCAATCATACACACACACACACACACACACACACATACACACACACACACTTTTATCTAATATCCATTCTCTATTGCTTCTGCTCACAACTAGGTGGTATAGTATATGGAGCTGTGGATTAAGAATCAAGAAAACCTGAGTTCACATTTGACCTCAGATACTTAACCTGGGTAAGTATCTTTATCCCTGTCTGCTTTAGTTTTCTTTTCTCTATAATGAAGGTGATATAATAATACATGTCTCAGGGTTATTGTGATGATAAAATGAGATAATACTTGTAAAGCATTTTCCATCTTAAAATAATAAGGTAAAAACTTTAGTTGACTATGTAATCTCTTCAGTCTATTATTAGACTTTATGCCCCCTCCACATCTTAGACAAAAACATGGGTTTAGAGCACAATCTAAACTTGTTACTTCTATTTTCTCACATACCATTCACTTCTCACTTCCTCACAATGTGCCTTCCAAATTCATGACTCAACTCAAATTGATCTCTCCAGAATTATCAATGATCTCATAATTGCCAAATTCTTTTCCAAGTTCTTTTCTTTCATAACCTCTATGCATCATTAACTACGTTTTCTTCCTGGATGGATTTCCCTCAGATTTAATAAGACTGTTTTCTCCTGATTCTTCTTCTATCAAGCTGTTTAACTCTTCTCAATCTCCTTTATTCCCACAAAAATCTCTCTGTTGCTATTTATTCTTTCTTCTCCCCTTCTGACTTAATCTCTGTCTCTGTATCTCCATTTATTTATCTGTGTGTCTGAAGGTTTGAATATCTATGCATCTTTCCATCTATTTACCTCTATTATTCTCTTATAAAATAAAGATTCGATGTTAAGTTTAAGTTAGTTTCCACATTCAATATCTTTTCAAGACTTTGATGATATGCCACTAATATGAAAGTAATCTATTAAAAACTTTTATTGTTATAAGAAAAAAAATGAACCAAAAAAATCTGGACAAAAATCTGTACTGAAAAAATATAATAGAAAGACCAAGGTTCTTTTTCCCTTCTCCTCCTCATCTCCTCTCAATATGGAGACATTAGATATGTTAGACATTGTTTCCAACAACTCCTTATTTCCAACATACAATCAGCTCCATCACTATAGCATCAATCATAACAAGCAATGCCAGGAACATCAACCAACCATCAGGACTGACAGGTAAATGCAGTTAAATTGTGGGACTGATAGGGGATATTTGGGTGAAATTAGTTATACAGTCAATGAGACTTTAGGAAGTGATCTCTATATACAGAAGGTAATGAGTACACATTTCAAAGACACAGAAAGAACTTTTTAAGCATTAGAATTGTCCAGAAATAAAATGGACTAATCTCCCTCACAGGAAGTCTTCATTGGCAGCCTAAAGGGTTACTTATGGGGTTTGATACAGATATATCTGATCAACAATAAATGGACTGGGTGGCTTCTGAGGTCCCTGGCAACTTCGAGATTCTGTAATTCCAAAAACACTTCTGCAAGCTAGTTTCTGACACAAATAAAAACACTTTCCAAATTTACCAATTTTCCTATGTCACTTTAAATTAATTAGCACTACTAGTATTACTGAATACTAATATCCCTTCGTATTCCTGAGATTTCCTTTGAGTGTAAAACTGAACATATTTCTAGTAAACTCCAACTGGAATCAGCTTTTCCTTTGTGTAGTTTTTAAAGTGGCCAATTGAAATGGACTATTTTGAATTATTTCCTGAAATTTGTCTAAGTATTCATAAGATGGGTGAGTTCCCCACCAACTATGAAGATGAAGTATGGATTAGGTTAAAAAAAAAAGGTGTCATCCCAAAATGAAGAAAGTGATCAGAGACAGATTAGTAGCAGGAACTTGGTAAAAACATTTCACATGTTTGATATAATAGAACTTCCAAGTCAGAAGAGATCACAAGAATTACATGTTCCAAATCACATCTGCACAAGATATTCTGTTATATTTCAAACAAGTTTTCTAGTGATGGAAAACTCACCATCTTCTGAAGTAGTCCATTTTTGACAGTTGTAATTTTATGAGAGTTTTGTCTTAAAATAGAAATCTACATGTAGTGTAACTATAATATAATTCTAAAGTTTGTAGAAGATAAAAGAAAGGAAAGAAGATGACAGACAGACAGACAGAGACTGAGAGACAGAGTGACAGAGAGCTCAATAATATGACTTTCATAAGAGATGTTATGATTGAGATGAACCTCAAAGACAATTCAAGATTCTAGAATGAGAAAGGGAAGAGGGAATGAATTATGAACATGAGGGAATATCCTGTGTAAAAGTGCAGAAGGAAAAGAGATTGTTTGCCAAATTTGGGAAACTGCAAGTATAATGTGAGAAGTGAAGTAAAGAAACAAACAAACAAACAAACATAAATCTGGAAAGACTAGCTGGATTCAGACCATAAAGGACCTTAAATGTCAAATGAGAATTATGTATTTTATTTTTTACAAGGATTAGGGAATAATGGATGATTTTTAAGTAGGAAAGTGATGGTTCACCATATGTTTCAGGGAAATTATTTAGGCTGCCATGTAGAAGAATTCAATTATTGTGGAAGAAAGACAGATTAGAAGAACCTCCTAAACCATCTACTCTAACATCTTCATTTGATGAAGAAACAGGTCAAAAGAAGTTAAATGATTGCCTAAGATCATGCTAATTCATGTGACAGAACAATAGAGAAGGTTAAAGACAGAAAAGATCAGAGTCAAAGATTCAAATCACATTTTTTCAGTAGAAAAAAACAAGACCCAAACAAGTTAAAGTAACGTCGTTAATGTTTTTCAATAAAGAAATTCCAGACTCAAGACTCAAAACTAGAATTCTGAATTTTTTGACTCCAAGTTCCAGGATTATTCCACTTTATTATATTTTTCTTCATTCTAACTAAAAGATACCTGAGAAATAGTAAGTTTAAACCTTTTTATTTTGAATTTTTATTGCATCCCTTTTGTTTTTTATCTCCTCTACTTCTTAATCCCTTCCAGTCTATACTGAAAAAGCTATAGTAAAATGAAACAATTAAAAAAGAAAGGGGGAAAAGCAGTTCCAACAAAAATGACCAATACTAGCCATGCTTCACAATATATATAGTGTTGCACACTGATAATTCTCTCCTTTGAAAATGGGAGATGGAACTTTCTTCTCTTTTTCATGGCTGAATATAACTATTATGATTATGTATCTCCTTCTATTCCATTCATTTATATTGCTATAGTAATTTGTGTCTATATTCCATTTTTCTTAATGTCACAATGCAACAATTTTATCTTCTATGACATCATAATAATTTGTTAAATCTTTGTGTCATTGGTTGTTCAGCCATCTTGCATTAAATAAATGAGCAGCTACTTTATTTCAAGTTCTTTGGGAAAACCAAACAGTGTTGCTGTAGATATTTTAGTGTATATCAAAGTTTTGAATTTTATAGCTGAGAAAGCAGAGGCCCAGTATTAGCCTGGTCAGTCACAGTAGAAATTTGATGAAAAGCCAACACTAGAACTCAAGTCCTATTTTTTCTGCTATATGATGTTGTATCTTCTCTATTTTTCAATGGATTTGTGAAATGGCAGTATGAGTTAGGAGTAGGAGTTTGGAACCTAAAATAATCCCCACAGTGGCAGCTGAAAAAAATCACTGAAAATGTAAGAATATGTTTCTGGAAAGGATACTGTTCCAAGACTAAGAATACTTAAAACTCTAAAGCATCAGGAGATGGAATTGTGGATTTATAGCATAATCTTAGATTATGAAAAATCATGGTGATGGGTATCCAGAAAGCATGGGAGTAGAAAGGGACTGGTAAAATGGAACTGTTAAAAAAAAAAGCAACTATTTACTTAATGTTCGATTTGGTCCTCTTTTATGGATAAAACTAGCTACTTTCACCCTCTCCTTCTTTGCTCTCTTACTTCAAATGTTACAACATCAAAAATTCTGGTAATTCTGGGAAATGTCAGAAACTCTCCATGCACCAAACATATTTATATCTTTGTATTCCAGAGTTTATTGTTAACAAAATCAGATGAACAAAAATAGGTCTTCGGTTCACATTTTCTTAAGAAGCCAAAGGTAGTTGAAAGGATAATGAGAAAGGGAAAAACTTGCCATTATCTGAAATTTTACTAGTGTAATAGGAATTAACTTAATTTTGTGGAAATTCACCTGTTAAAATGAATCCATATTTAGGGAGTAGAAATGGATAAGGGTTGATACCAGAGTTTGATCTCATTCACACTGAAGACTCTAGACACATTCACTACTATTTCATTAGTTTTCCAGGATTTATTCAAATTGGGGGGAAATGAGCAATAGATGATAACCTTTGATAGTTCTGGAAAAGAAAGACCCCATCCTCTCTGAACTCTCAATAATATATTTCAGACAAATTAATAACAATTAGTTTGAGGATGTTATTGTTTTCAAACTCATCTCCATTTAGCTTAAGTCTATTTTCATTTGATCAATCCTAAGTAGCAAGGTCAATATGTTGGCCACATATTCTCTTAATGACTGAAACAGCCCCTGGGATTTATCTTCATAAAAGTATAGCTAGTTCTCCATAATAGAAAAAAATCAGAAAGTAAGAGTTTTAGAGAACGGATTGGGGGTGGGATGGAGAAACGGTTGTTTTAATAGGCATTATTGGGTAGTCAGTTAAAAATCAAAATCTGTACTGCCAGACAGTAGATATGTATCTTCAGTTCATCCATATGATGTGTCTCATATGGAATCCCAGCTCCTTAGAGATGGAAAAGACCTGTTTCTCATCGACAGGCTCTGCTGCTGAGGCTAGAGAATCAAATGTTTACTTCACACCCAGAAAGCACTGCATCACGCTGTGCCTTCCAACTAGTCTTAACATAAGGACCATGATTCACTTGCCCCCACATTCTTCCCATGAAGAATTCATGAGGGAAATTCTCAAGAGAGTCTCACAGTCATCACTTCACCCACACATGGAGTCCCACAGGGATTGCATTTGATTCTGGGCACTACATTTTAGGAAGGACATTGACAAGTTGGAGCTTATCCATAGGATAAGAGAATCCAGTTGGTGAAGGGACTTTAAATCATGCCATACATAGTTCTTTTGGTCAAAAATAAATATGCTTATCCTAGAGAGGAGAAGACATATTATAGATAGTATCACTGTCTTCAAAGCCTTAAAAGGTTGCCATAGAGAAAAAGGAATAAACTTATTCTGTTTCATCCAAATGGATAGAACTAAAATCTGTGGATGAAAGATTCAAGTAACAAATCTTTAGTTCTATTTTTTAAAATAAATCATTGCTAATTGGAGCTTACCAAAAGTTAACTGAACATAGTGAGATCTTTTCACTAACAATCTTCTGGAAAAGATAAGTGATCATTTATGGAGAATATTTTAGAGTGAAATGCTGACTTTGGGATTGGACTAGATATCCTGTAAATTTTCTTTTAATTCTATGGAAATACACTTGCCATGTACATGTATATAGTATAGAAACACACATGTACAACAATACTGAATCTTTTCTCAATTTGGAGATGACATTTTAACTTTTCTTCCATTTCAAATAGAAAGTTTTAGTTTCTTGTTTCTGGTATAATGAAGATGTGTAGCCCTATATGTTTTAAACTGATTTTATTTAGGGTGTTCTCATTCAAAAGTTCTTTTTTTTTTTCCTGGAGTACCATTTATGGAGGAAAATATCTTATGAGAAAAAATAAAACCTTTCTTCTTCAATTTTATATTAAAAATTGTTTTCAAAAATGTAAAAAGAACATTTTTGGGTCTGAATGATATGATAATGAATATGCATTTTAAGAACTGAATTTTAAAACCATTTAAAATAGCAAATGAATTCTTAGCCAAAATGTGAGCTCTTGGGGAAAAAAAAAGAAGACAACCAAAAGGCATCATGTAAATCACTTCCTGAGCCATAATGAGTTAGGCTTTTTAATCAGACTAATGAGGAAAGATCTGTAATTCAGCACGGCTGATGACTCATGGCATAAAGTTTCTCCCTCCAGCTTCATGGCAGTTCTTGATGTATCATTCATTAGGCACTGAAAATGAACATTTTCAAGAACACAATGAACCATAGTATGGCAGGATGAATGATCACTGAACCCCTCTGGTCATCCCTTGGCATATAGGTAAACTACTGTTTGATTCTACCCATTCACTTTTTGTTCTCATTGTGTTTTCATCCCTTTGCCTCCAAATCTGCTTCCTGCTCTGACCCCCATTAATACCAGGAGTCACTGATTTGGAGTGATTGTATGGTATGATGATAGCCTGATCAAAAAAAAAAGTATTGGGGGAGGAAAAAACCAGAGAAGAAAATTTGATATCAGTGGTATATCCTAGGAAAGGAAATAAGTCAGGAAGCAGATACTCCTCCAAACTGAAAGATAAAACTTAAGTGAGACAGAGGTTATATTATTTTCTGCATCTAATTGGCCCATAAAGTTATATCTGGTTGAGGCAAATGTAAGATTGATTTATATTTTGGGGGTACACACAGAGTGAGAGCAGCATCCATCAGAGATGTTATAGAAAGGATTTATGTATTGAATAGGAAATTGGGTTCACAAACCTTCCTAAAATCTGGACTCTCTTATTCTAAGCATAATGGAAGAAAGAAACCAAAATATGTTTAAGTATTTACTATGGATTAATCTCCTCTTCCCTATAAAATACAAATTATCCAAGAATTGGCATATGCCAAAGTAGCTATAATCTGAAATATCCAATGAACCATCTTTACTATCAAGTTTTCATTTTTAACAAAAAAACTTATTTATTTGTTATTTTAGAGTTATTTATTTCTAATATTTAATTAGAATATTTTAGTATTTAATTAGAATACCATTGAAGAATCTTTTTTTAAACATAGCTCTTATTCTCATTAAGATGTTATCTGATTCTTATTCAGAAGCAATATCATTCCTCATTCTCCAGTTAGTTTAGAGCAGTTAGCCTCTCTTTTGTCACTATTACCCTGTGCTCTGTATTATGCTTATCTCTGATACATATTGTTTGTTGAGATATTTAACCCTAGTTCCTTCAATTTCTTCTTCATCCTAGTTACTCTTCTCTTTTCTGTTTCTAACATGCTGCTATATTTCCTAAAATTTGGCACCCTTAAAAGAACACAAATTTGCAGGTGTTGTTTAGTTAGAACAAAGAACATGATATTATCACCTCCTTAATATTCCATGTTAGGGCTTTTTTTTTTTCATTTAGCCTACAATGGCATGTTTTCTTTTTTTTTTTTTTTTTTGGTTTTTATATCCTATTCCTAATTCATCAGAATTTTGCAGTTCATTAGAATCCCCAGGTCTTATACAGTCCAGTTATTGTTTGGTCATACCTCTTTCAGACTGGAAACATGATTTTTTCCTGATCTGTAGCAAAAAAAGTTATTATCAAATCCTGATAAAATTCATCTTATATTCAAGTCAATGTTATAGCCTTCCAAGACCATCTAAAATTATTGTTCTACTTACTAAAATGTTAGCTATTCTGTCTAGTTTTATCTCTTCCGGAAAATCAATAAGATATCTGATACTCATAAAGTTGATTTTAAATGTGAGTGATAAGATATTATGTTATACCTATTCAGTTTTATCTTACTATGTTAATCTAATAAAATAATTTATAAGTAATAATAATTGCTCTAGTTTGTCCAAAACTTTGGAGATTCTATTATTGAGTAACTTAGCTATGCCTCTCAACTTTATATCTTATGAAAATTAAATAAACATATCATTTTTATATATGTCATTGGGAAATAAAATACAGGGCCTAAGATCAAGAACAAATGAAAGGGGACATTATTGAGCTTCTTCTAAGCTGACATCAAACTACTAATTATTATTTATTAGGTTCTTCTAGTCATTATTTTCTAAGTGTATCTAAATAAGTAGAATTTTTTTCATGAAAAATTTGTGAGGGAAATAAGAAGACTTTTATTATCATCCCCATTCTTCAGATAAGTAAACAAAGATCTAGAGAAAATAATAAAATATGAGAAGGTACCTTGGAAATAAACTGGACCCAGCTTCTTAAACTATGGCTCATGACCCCATATGGGGTTTCATAACAATGTCTTAGAGGTCATGAAATTATGATTTATTATAATTAAATGTTTTGTTTCATTTATATTATTATTCATTAATTCTTATATGATGTCTTTTATTTATATATTTATATACCTGGGGTCATGTAAAAATTTCTCAGGTGATAAGAAGGCATGAGAAAAATTTAAGAAGTCTTGATGGTCACTCATCACCCTGCTTTGCAAAGGAGAAAAGAAGGCTCAATAGAAGTTAAGTGATATGGTCAGAGTTATACAGCTAGGAAGTGGCAGGCTAGGATTTTTAAAGCCAATTATTCTGACCCCAGAGCCAATACTTTTTTCCATTTTGAATTTACCAGAGTTGAAGTTGATGATTAACATTTCACCAAGCATTAAATAATATGGAAGAGAACAAAGGAAAAGTAGCACAATAATCAGAAGTGAGAGAATCAATGGGCTAGCTGGCTTCAGCAGCTGTCAATGTAAAAATTTGTCATACTTCGTCTCTTCTTTTGCATCATTCTTTTATAAAAGAAAAATATTCTGAAAGCATTACATTGCTCTTTTCTTTTTATTACCAATAGTTATGTGCTAGAAAGAAACCTGAGATTAAGCATATTTTTTTTTTCATGGAGAGGATGAAACCCCAAATAGCAGAATTTGCTTGAGTTTCTTCTTCTCCCTTGAATACCACTATTATTTTTTTTTTCTTTTCTTGTTTCAGAGGATGTTCTTATTCATTATTGGAGAAAATCTTTAGACTTTATGTTAAAATAAAGCTCTTCAAAATAACTTTAGTTCTTCAAACATGAAATTGGTTACCTTAGAAGATAGTAGATTGTCATTCATTGAATGACAAAGTCAGATGACCATTTGTCAGTATGTTCAAGAGACAACATGGCATACTGGGTAGCATATGGGACTTAAAATCAAGAAAATCTGAGTTCAAATTGTGTGTCACATATTTACTAGTTATATGACTAGACATATTACTTCAGCTCTGTCTATTTCTTTATTCAAAGGAGTTCAGCTCAGTGACTTATAAAGACTTTTTAGCTCCTGTTCTTTAATTTTATGGATTATTTTGTTATCACTTAGCCTATATTATATACAAGTGCTATTTGAATTGAGAATGACTTGGCAAATTTATTCATTCATTTGTTCTTTTACTCATTAATTCATCTATTCCTTTTTTATAACTGCTTTTCTTCCTTTATTTTTAGAATATATTGATAAGTCTCCTTTAACTGAGAATCCGCTCTGTTACCACCCTCACAACAATAAAATCTTAAGATTTCCGGGTTAAAATTAAACATTGGTATTGCCTTTTCACTCTTCAAGTTCATGATCTTAAAGTGTAGGAGCCTTATTTTCCCCATCCACCATCTATCCCTCCCAATAAGTCTTAAACATCATGCTAGGCTACTTTTCAGCCATGGAAATCATGTGCAAGTTCTTGATGATGTGCTAATTTATCCTTAGAAACACTAGGTGGCACAGTCGAAGAGTGCTAAGCTTGGAATCACAGAAAGACTCACCTTCCTGAAGTCAAATTTTACTTTACATGTTTACTAGTCTTGTGACCTTAGGCATAGCACAATCCAATATGCCTCAGTTTCCTTATCTGTAAAATAAGGAGTTAGAGAAATGAATGGCAAATCATTCTGATATCTTTGCCAAGAAAACCCCACATAGGTCACAAAAATTTGGACATGACTAAATAATATGCCTTTGACAAGGATTTGGGCTCTGAACTTCCAAAATTCAAGGAAGCTACATATTGAAAATCATTCAGTCAATAGAATTCCCTGGAACTAATCACCCATACAGGAGATAGCATAGTAAAACTAAAAGGGTCATTAAATTCTGGACTAAGAGAAACTAAATTCTGGTTCTGATTCTTTTACTAACTAGTCATAGATCTTGGCCATGTCACTTTTTTCCCCTTTTTCTTTTTTGTGTCCTAAATTTTCTCTTATAAGGGAATGGGATTTATGACATCAAAAGCTCTTTCTATACCCTTTGTAGAACTAAGATTCTATATTATTAGGTATAGCCCATGTAACTTAGCCAAATTGAACTCTCTTAGATGACACTGAAAAACCATTTATTATTATGTCTTTAAATGCTAAAATTCTTCAAAGATGGGCAAAAATTCACTTAAGAAAATTAATTTAGTCTGAGTTTAAAATAGTTAACAACATGAAATCCTATATTGAAATCTTTTAATGGAAAAAAGAGAAAAATATTTTATCACAAAATATTAATTCTCTAGGCGTTTGTGCTCAACCTTAGATAAAGGATTGTGCCTCCTCCTCCTCCTAATATATACAAATATGTATATGTATATATATATATATATATATATATACATACACACATATGTATACATATATAGTGTGTTCACTTACATATATACACATATATTTACATATATGTCATATATATGTAAATATATATAACATGTAATATATAAATATATATTATATATACACATCCTCTCATAGGCATAAGAGAAAAAATTCATACATTTTGGGGATGAGACTACTTGGGTTTTCTTAAATTACACTGGAGGAAATTACATCCAGGGAAAATGAAGTGCCATGTTCCAATGCCCAGTAGGGAATGTGTATCATCTAAGATGGTGATATAGTATTTGCTAAATGTAAGCTACAAAGTCATCACTGACTATGCTATAGGAAGCAAATGTACCTAACATTAAAGCAACAGACAAGACACTGAGGGGACACAAATATTAATCATTCTCCTAATGAATGATATCATGATTTAAAAGTCATGAAAAAATATTGGGCTCTTAAATTAATTTGATGGTGACTAACATAAAAGACATGAAAGATACAGTGTTAGTTGGGTCAGAATGATAGAATCATAGATAATAGAATATAAAGGGCCTTAGAAGCATTTGTGTCCACCACTTCATGCACAGAGGAGAAAATTAAGGCTCAGAGCATTTATTTGATTTTCTGAAGTTCACATTTAGTGGACTATACACACACACACACACACACAAATATACACACACACACACACACATATATATATATACATATATAAAATATAATAATAAAAATATATATGTGTGTGTATATATATATGTATACACACACACACACACATATATATATATATAATGTATATGCTTAGTGTTCCAAAGACATAGAAAATAAGAGAAACAGTATTTTTTCTCAATAAAATGTAAGCTCCTTGAAACTGGAGACTTTCATTTTTTTTTTCTATCTCCTTTACCTAGCTCAACAGTAGGATAGTAATACATGCTTATTAATTGACAGGCTGATTTATGTTGATCTGGTCCGAGAAACTGGTTATTAAAATTGAACCCATTGTCATATGAGATAATGACCCTATATAGCAAAGTGAGCAATTTGCTCCCATCTCAGAATAATGATAATTACTATCATTATCTTGCGGCATCAGGCCCAGTAATTCAAATGAATCTGACGTCATTACAAAATTTACTTAAATGAATAAACTTAGAGAAATGTCTGCAGACTGGACTCAGTACAAAGGGGTTATGAAGATTAAAAGAAGATTATCAATGGAAAGTAGGCTCCAGAGACTTCACTACTCCTGGAGGAGTCTTTAAATTATTCTAGTTGAAAGATTTTTTTTTTCTTTACTTGAATATATCTTTTGAATTTTCCTAGGTTCCTTCCTCCTGGGAAGGCAATGTTATAAATCTTTTTATAAGTTCATTCTCCAAACGTGACAAAAAGCAATAGAGATCTTGGTTTTCTTCTTCAGGAATATTGAAAATTATTGAATTATAGTATATAAAATATAGAGCTTAACTCATTTTTCTCCTTAGTGCTAGCCAATTTCCCTCAACAATAGTATTGAAATCTTTCTCCAATATACTATTACCCTGCATTTATAAAATGTGAAACTCGCGTATACATTTTAATTTTCTTAGATTTTTCTGTTTTGTTCCATAGATTAGCTATGAGTTTTCCTATGTGTTATCTAGTCTTAAATACATTTGATAATTATCACTTTCTAGTATATATATGAGATCAAGAAGAGGAAATCCTACTACTGCTTTTGATGCTCTACTTTCACCTGTAATGGGATTAAAATTTCATTTTGCAAACTAAAATTCTGTGGCTTCCCAAATGAGAATAACCCATCCTTGCCTATTTTCTAGGATAATCAAATGACCAAGAGTACCTAAACTTATGGCCACATTAGCTTAGTTTACAGCAACACAGTGGGTTTTTCTACCCTAATTTCTTGTTTCATTAAAGAGGTCTTTAATATGCATGTTGATATTCCTTGAAATAACCTTAATTTCCAATTTCTCATTATACTCAATGCTCATGTCTTACCAGTACTCCATTTCATCTCAACTATTTTATTATCTACTCTTACATCTTTTGTCTCCTATCACTGGACCACACTTTGCCAAACTATGACTTACTCCTTTTCGTCCACTTCCTTTGCTTCTTCTTACTGTGCTAATAAATGGAATTGAATGAAGTCTTTGAATCATCTTAACTGTATCAGTTATTAATTCTAGTTAATGTTAACTCAGTATTCACTACAATAAGACAATTCTACTGTTGTTCCTTGATTGATTACCAATTCTACTCCCCAGAGAAGCTATTTTAAACCATTTCCTTTCTTCACAAGCTGTCCATAGTATTACTTTCCCCAAGCCTCTCTGATAAAGACTTCCATTTTAAAAAATAAGAATATTTGCTAAAGACTCTCTCTTCTTAATTAAACATCTCAAATTTCTCTGCTGTCATTTTCTACTACAATCTTCCTATATATTCTTCCCTTTCTTGGTCTTCATGACTCTTCTAATATCTTGTTCTCTTCATACCTGACTTACTTGTCCCTCTCAGTGGTTTTGGTTAGATCTGTATCAGTCCATTAAATATAGGTGTCCTCCCAGGCTATTCTAGACTCTCCTTTCTTTTGTCTTTATATTCTCCCTATACTATACATACATACTGTGCATATAAAAATATATACTATTTTTGATAGTACAGCATAATGCCCATCCCCAAAGAGTTTTCTGACTCATCCTCAGTCAAGAGAGTCCCCAAGTTAAAGGCAAAAATAGGTCTTTAGTGACCTATTACCTCAAGTGAGTTTAATAATTATTTCTATTGAGATAACTACTGGATTCATATATTGGTGCCCCATATTTCTTCTGCATTCCATTCTCACACTTCCTTTTGATGCCCCAGACATATCTCAAATATAACATAACCCAAACAATAGTCATTATATGTCTTGATAGTTTCCCTCCTCTTTTGAAGTTCTCTATGACTTTTAGGAGGCACAGAAACTACTCTGATAATCCAATTTCACGTTAGTCTCATCTGCTCTTTTCTTTCCCTTATTGAATATTCAAGATCTATTGTCAAAGCTCATAATTTTTTTCTCTTCATCTTCACTTACTTCCATTCACACAGTCACAGCCCTTGTTTAGGTATTAATTTTCTCTTTCCTTGATTACTAGCATACCATTTATTGGTCTTTTCTGTCTCGTCACTCTCCAAACTAATCAATTCCCAATCAGATGTCAAAAAGATTTTTCCAAAGAAAAGATTAAATCATGTCATCTCTCCCCACACTAAATTTGCTAGCTCCCTCATCACCACAATAAAATGTAAACTCCTTGGTTTTCTAATCAAATTATATTCTAATTATCTCCATATATATACTTTTAAAAATCCCCTCTTCTCTTACTATATTATTTTTAGTTCCTTCAACACAATACTTCTTTGCTTAACTCTTTTTTTTGTGTGTGTATGTCTGTGCTAACTACTCTCCATGCTTTGATTTAATTTGTCCCAAATTTCTATGATTTCACAATGTGACATAACTTCTGGAAGAAAAGGCTGCTTCTGTTAAACACAATATTCATAGGAATTGTAACCATAATTTTTGATAGTACAGCATAATGCCACTTTCCCCCCTCCCCAAAGAGTTTTCTGACTCATCCTCAGTCAAGAGACTCCCCAAGTTAAAGGCAAATGAGTTTCTGTACTGGCGTTAAAAGCTGCCCTCCCCCATCCCACAAGAGAACACTCATGGTAGGAGTATTATACATCACATTTTGGAACATAAGAACTCAATAACGTTTATTGCAACATTAATTAGATCTGTTGCAAAGTTAGTTGGCAACTTGACACCTACCTCTCTGTACTAACTAGGGCCAGCCTCATGCAAAATTATTAAATAAATTTTCTCTTCCATATATCATCTCATCCTTGTCCTAATATTCCATCATCCACCTTCACACATGTACATGAATCAGGGTTTGAAGCTCTGTGTTGACTTGAGCTATGTTCATTCACAGTATCTTGATGGAAACATTGACCCATTCGTCAAGACTCGTAGAAAATTCAGTGATATAAACACTCAAGAAATCAATATACTTCTAACACAATGCAGTCAAAAGCCCCAGACCATTCACTATCTCCTTTCCCTGTTATCATTTCTCTTTTAAGTATTCTATTGAAGTTGCTTTCTTAGAAATTAGAAAAGACTTACTAATGGATCAATGAAGATTTACCTCTGTGATTATAACTCACTAATTACCAACTTTTCCTACATTCTTCCTTATTTTTAAGGTCACTTCCCTTCTGGGTCATTTGTTATTATAATGCTCATTTATCTAGTGTTTTAAGGGTTGCAAAAAGCTTTTCTCCTATTAACCCCCTTGATGTGAAACAAATATGTAGGTATTATAGTGACTACCTTTTTAAAAATATTTTCCCCTAATTAGGAAAACAATCAACTTGGAAAATAGATCTAGGAGAGACAATCTAAGGATTATCAGACTCCCTGACATATACGATGAAAAAAAAAATTAAACACTATCTTTCAGGAAATCCTCAAAAAGAACTGCCTGGATATCATAGAATCAGAAGGTAAATTATAGACCAATCTCCCTAATGAATATTGATGCAGAAATCTTAAATAAAATATTAGCAAAGAGATTACAGAAAATCATCCCCAGGACAATACACCAGGACCAAGTAGGATTTATATCAGGAATGCAGGGCTGGTTCAATATTAGGAAAACTATTAGTATAATTGACTATATCAATAACCAAATTAACAAATCATATGTATATATGATTATCTCAATAGATTCAGAAAAAAAACATTCGATAAAACCAACACCCATTCCTATTAAAAACACTAGAGAGCATAAGAATAAATGGACTTTTCCTTAAAAGAGTCAGTAGTATCTATTTGAAACTATCAGTAAAAGCATCATATGTAATGGGGATAAACTAGAACCATTTCCAATAAGATCAGGAGTGAAACAAGGTTGCCACCTATCACCATTGCTATTCAATACTGTATTAGAAATGCTAGCCTTGGCAATAAGAGAAGAAAAAGAGATTAAATGAATTAGAGTAGGTAATGAGGAAACCAAACTATCATTCTTTGCAGATAATATGATGGTATACTTAGAGAATCCCAGAGAATCAACTAAAAAGCTATTTGAAATAATTCACAACATTAGGAAAGTTACAGGATACCAAAAAATCCACATAAATCATTAGCATTATTATACATCACTAACAAAATGCAACAGCAAAAGATACAAAGAGAAATTCCATATAAAATAACTGTCGATAATATATTTGACAATTTATATATCAAGGGAAAGTCAGGAACTATATAAGCAAAATTACAAAATACTCCCCACACAAATAAAGTCAGATCTATGCAATTGGAAAAATATCAAGTGCTTGTGGATAAGTCAAGCAATATAATAAAGATGACAATATTCCCTAATCTATTTATTTAATGCTCTACCAATCAAACTCTCAAGAAACTATTTTACTGACCTAGAAAAAATAACAAAATTCATCAGGAAGAACAAAAGATCAAGAATTTCAAAGGAATTCATGAAGAGGAAATCAAATGAAGGTGGCCTAGTTGTATCAGATGTAAAACTACAGTATAAAGCAGTGGTCATCAAAACCATTTGGTGCTGGCTAAAAAATAAAGAAGTTGATCAGTGAAATATGTTAAATTCACAGAACAAAATGCCAATGACTATAACAATCTAGTATTTGACAAACCTAAAGGCCCCAGCTTTTGGGATAAGAACTCACTATTTGACAAAAACTGCTAGGAAAATTGGAAACTATTATGGCAGAAAGTAGGCATAGACCCATACCTAACATCATATACCAAGATAAGGTAGAATTGGGTTCATGATTTACACATAAAGAATGATATTATAAAACAAATTAGAAGAACATAGGATAGTTTACTTCTCAGATTTGTGGAGGAGGAAAGAATTTGTAATAAAAGAAGAACTAGAGATCATTATTGATCATAAAATAGATAATTTTGATTATATTAAGTTAAAAAGTTTTATATAAACAAAACTAATGCAGACAAGATTAGAAAGGAATCAGTAACCTGGGAAAACATTTTTTATATTCAAAGGACCTCATAAAGGCCTCATTTCTAAAATGTATAGAGAATTGATTCAAATTTATAATAGTTCAAGCTATTCTCCAATTGATAAATGATCAAAAGATATAAACAGACAATTTTCAGATGAAGAAATTGAAACTATTTGAAGCCACATGAAAAAAAGCACCAAATCACTATTGTCAGAAAAATGCAAATTAAGACAACTCTGAGATACTACTACACACCTCTCAGATTGGCTAAGAATACAGGAAAAGATAATGACGAATGTTGGAGGGAATGTGGGAAAACTGGGACACTGATACATTGTTGGTGGAACTGTGAATGAATCCAACCATTCTGGAGAGCAGTTTGGATCTATGCTCAAAAAGTTATCAAACTGTGCTTACCCTTTGATCCAGCAGTGCTTCTACTGGGATTATATCCCAAAGAGATCTTAAAGGAGGGAAAGGGTCCCACATGTGCAAAAATGTTTGTGGCATCTGCCTTTGTAGTGGCAAGAAATTGGAAACCCAATGGATGCCCATCAATTGTGGAATGGCTCAATAAATTTTGGCATATGAATGCTATGGAATATTGTTGTTCTGTAAGAAACAACCACCAGGATGATTACAGAGAGGCTTGGAGAGGCCTGCTTGCACTGATGCTAAGTGAAATGAGCAGAACCTAGAGATCATTATACATAGCAACAACAAAACTATATGATAATCAATTCTGATGGATGTGGCTCTCTTCAACAATGATATTATTCAAATCAGTTTCACTTGTTCAGGGAGGAAGAGAGCTATCTACACTCAGAGAGAGAACCATGGGAACAGGGTGTGGAACATAACACAGTATTCTCACTCTCTCTGTTGTTATTTGCTTGCATTTTCTTTTGTTTCTCAGTTTTTCTTTTTTTCTCATTCTTGATCCGATTTTTCTTGTGCAAAAATTAACTGTATAAATATGAATAAATGTATTGGTTCTAACATGTATTTCAACATATTTAACATGTATTGGACTACCTGCCAGCTAGGGGAAGGGGTAGGGGAAAGCAGGGGAAAATTTGGAACAAAAATATATATTGTATAAAAACATTGTAGGCACTTAATAATAATTTGTTCCCTTCTCATATTCCTTTCTCAATTTTCATGGTGGGTCTGTATTTTTTTGTCACAAAGAGAACAATTTTGATTTTTTGTGGAAGGGGGCAAGACCTGCAATTCCATTGATTTGAAAAGACTAATGATGGGGTATAGTGGTCAAGGAATATATCCTTTAGCTCAGATCTTCCTAAATCAATAATGATATTACCCATAGATAATAAAGTTTTTCATAATGATACTTTACAAAGGCTGAATAGTAAAATGACCAATTAAATCAAGAAAATTCACTCCCTCTGCAAAATTGGGTGTTATGACATCTTAAAACATTCAATAACTTTTTTCAAAGATGAAATTTGTAGCCAGTATGTCAGAGATGTTCCCCATTCTCAAAAACAGTGTCACCTTTATAAAGAATCCACTGCACTGGCTTTCAGAGGTTAACACTGTCTTTCTAGACAAGTAGTAATAGAGGGAATAGCTTCAGTCTCACTGCATATACCATTTATCTATCCTTTCTCCTTTTTAATACAAAATAGGACATTGAAGAAGTGATAGCCATATACTACACTCATCTCTTATTCAGTCTTTTCATTGAGGTCAGTTAATCCCTCTGACGTCAATCACTGTTTCGTGCACAGAATAGACCACTTGGAATCTATGTGAATTGATTATTCTTCAGCTCTGCATCCTTACAACATCAACAGCTTCATTTTTTACTGCAGGTGTTTTCTTTTTCTCTCTTTTCTCTTCAAAAACAAGTCTTAAACTGCAGCCTAAAATACCAATATTGGGATATTAAGACAATCTTTTCTAACAATTGAACTTTTAGCAATAATCTACAGCTCATTTTCAGAATAAAAATGAATAAAGCACTTGGTGCCAGTTTGGAAAGGTAGAAAACACTGTTATCATATTAAATAAACTTCTTTTAAGGAAATGTAAATAATTCGTTTCTACAACATGGATTCTGGAATTGCTTCCATCAGATGCAATGGAATATGAGTTGCAGGCTACATAGGAGAAGGATACTTTAAAATATGAAGCTCCTGATTCATTTATTTGAAATTTCAAACCTGCTTGGAAATTTACAAATGAGGTAATCCAACTCTCTAATGCTACAGATATGGAAATGGAGGCCTCAGGGAAAAAGTTTCTTGAATAAGACTAATATAGATATTAAGGTAATATTAAGGAGAAGAGCTGAAAAATCAAACCCAGAATTTCGCTAAATTTAATCATCAATCAACATGCGTTTATTAAAAACCTACTGTATGGCAGAACCTGTACTAAAGCCAAGGGATACAAAGATGCTTTCCATAGTCCCAGATAGTAGTCATTATCCACTTATTTCCAAATTAGCAAAGAAAATTATATTTATTGATATTATTGAGAAAGTATTGGTATTTTTAGAACCTTGTTCATGAAATGATATGTAGAAAACCCAGCATTTAACCCCCAATCCAAGTTTATATAGGAACAAAGTTATTTTCAGGTATACAAGATCCTATTCTCCCTCTTCCATATCCCAAGTTATGAGAAAGGATGGTAGTTTTTGTTTTCTCACCCCTCCTAACTTGGACATTCAGGCTGGCTGATCTTGCCATCCTCACTTGGACTCTATCCTGTGAGTAACTTCTCATCCTGTTTACTGCATCTCTTGCCTTCCAGATCCCAATTAGTTTGTCTCAGACAACAGCTTAGTAACTTGACCCTAGCTATGATTAACCCCACCACAGGGGCTAAATAGGAAGGACCCAAGCCCCTGCTAGTTTTCCTTAATTCAGAGGCCACTCCAATTAGAGCAAGCTTTTCTAAGTGTGTCTCACTTGGTAGAAGGGGCTCAATAAATGACCTTATTTTTTGTGGGCCTTAGAGGGTGCTGCTGGCTATGGCAAAGAGTGTGACTCATCTTGCTGTATGAATGGAAATGTAATATTAAAGAAAATAAATAACAGAACTGAGAGGGCATTAAGTGAGGAAATGAGGCATGGATGCGTGAGACACAGGTTATCCTACTACACGTAAGTGAATATCACCCAATTACCTGAGAAGCAAGATTTGAGAAGAAAACTACAAAAGCATGATCTGTAGAATGAATTGCAAAGTATACAATAATAGAGGAATGAATTTTCTAAGCTATAGTTTATAAGATACTATCTCAATAAAACACACATACAATTCTATAATCACATTGTATAAAATTAAATATAATTATGACATGTTTGTGTAATCTTTCATAATTCTCAAGTGATTATTAATACATTTTCTTATTCAAGTTGCACTTGAGTACTTTTTGTGTGAGTAGACCAAGTGTAATTCCTGTTCACTGAGTTAATTACTGAGTATAATACCTAATAAATAATGAGTTAGTACAAGGGTACTGAGGTAGCATATTGAGAAACATGTGAGTTCAAATCTAGCCTTAAATGTTTCTTTGGTTTGTGACCATTGGCAAGCCATTTAACACTGTTTGCATCAGTTTCCACATCTGTAAAGAACTGGAATAAAAAATAACAAGTATCTTTGTCAAAAGAAATGGCATTATAAAGAGTTAGACATAGTTGAAAAATGACTGAAGAAGAGTTAGTATAAGATGCCAGTAAGATAAAGATTGAGAAGCTAGGTGGCACAGTGTAAAGATTGCCAGGTCTGAAGTCAGGAAGAATCATGTTTATGAGTTCAAATCTGGCATCGGACAATTACTAGCTCTGTGACCCTGGGCAAATCACTTAACCCTGTTTGCCTCAATTTCTCATCTATAAAATGATCTGAAGAAGGGCATGGCAAACAACACTAGTATCTTTGTCAAGAAAACTCCACATGGAGTCTTTAAGAGCTGAAAAGTGACAGAACAGAAAGAAGCAAGAGATTTTAAAAAAAAATTAAGTGGTTCAGTACTGGAGTGTTGGATAGCATCACACCACTCACATCTATTTTCCTTCAGTCCACCAAGCTGGGGGGTGGGGTGAAGTTACATGGAGGAAAAGGGAAAGTTGTCAAGAGAATCATAAGATATAATTAGGCTAGTCCATTTTTATGTATTTGGGTATTCTGGTGTTTTCATAGATTTTCTAAGAAAATGTTTTCCAGATGAGGGAACATCTCCAAGTCTTTTCTCCAGGGATTTTAATTCACAAGCTAGAGTTCAGAAGCCAGAATATGTATCCTGATAAGCTGTCTAGATAGAACATTGTGGTAGTTTTAGAACTATCCCTATATAGCAAAGGATTAGTGATCTGTATGTTATGATGTGACTGTTTTTAATGACATCTTTAATTGCATTTGGAGCCCAGCCCCTATCCCCAGTGACATTTTATTTTTGCTAATTCAGATATAATAAAAGTACTTATCTGTGGATGAGTATATAGCTAAATTGTGGTACTTGAGCTAGTTGTAGAGTGCCCATTGATCTTGAGGATCTTGCCCCCAGTATTCTCTCAATACCTGTCACAATGGCCTGAGAACATCTGTGACCTCTTTGACTTTCACAATTTAAGTGATTGTTTTTAAAGTAACCTCTTAGAGGTTGAGAAGTTTCACTCACAGAGTAAATGAAACCTTTATGGGTGCAATAATTAATGCATTCTTGTCTCCTTCTCAACTAATTGCAGGGTACCCTAAGGCATCTTTTTAAGCCTTTTAATTGTAATGGTTTCTGTCACCCAGCTTTCTGTGTTAACTGTTTAGCAGTGTCCCAAGGGCCACCACATTACAAGGATAAGTTGGAATTCATGATCCAGACCAGTCCCAATGTTCAAGAAACACATAATATGCTAATTTTGAGCATTATTCTATAATTAAGGCACACTTAAATAAGTTCTAATTCTCTTGGGCTATGAATTTAAAAAAAAAAACACTGTCAGAGTTTGGGTCCTTTTGACTGAACACTTATGGTACAATCTAGATATTTAGCAATAATCTAAAGCACAGTGATTGTTTTCTATAAGGAAGCATGTATAGTTAAAGGCATGAGAAAATTGTCATAGGAGAGGTCCTTCAGATTGAAGAAAGGAACATCAATTGTAAAAGTATAAGAAGCATAATAAATGAGAAAGTAGAGAAGAAACAAGGCAGAATAGAACTTAGAGAAGTGCTATGACAATTTGATACAGCTAAGGAAAAAATATACAAATCCATTGTTTTGGAGCTCTGTATTACAAATCCAACTCCTTTGGAAACAATTGTGAGTTATATGAGAAAGTGATTATACTTTCTATTTATCAGCTGATAAATGGGCACATAAAGCCAAGAAATTAAAAAAATAGATACAACACATTTATATCAGCCCTCTTTGGGTTAATAAACCTAGAAAGAAAATACGTGTCCAATCAGAAAACCACAATGAACTATTTTGCAATTAGAAATAATGATGAAAAGGACTTCAGGGAAATATGGAAGAATCTGTCTGAACTGATGCAAAATGAAATATAAAGAAGCAAGAAAACTATGCTAGCAAACATATGTGGAGAAAGAAAAAAGAAAGCACATGAGACTGTTCAGGGGCTCACTATTTGCCTTCTGTAGTTGTGTTAAAGGTCTCACAGTTGGGGATGCACTGACTTCTGAAACAGGGCAGAGCAACCAATGCTGCTTTGTTTTGGCTAAGAGCCTCCCACTGGATTCCCCCAGCTCATGGTGGGGTCTCTCTGCCCTGGGTCTTTCTACATTGCACTTGAGCGGGGCTGCCTCCCTGCTGCTCTTTGAGACAGACCTTTCTTGAAGTTTTTCCAAAATACCTTCTGCTGCAAATTTGCGACACTCCCAATAGTTGTGGGTTCTGTCACTTCAAAATCTATTCATAGGCTTGATCTACTGTTGATTCTAAAGGAGACTAGAAGAGCTTAGACAAAACCTTGTCTACTTTCTACCGTCTTGGCTCCCTAGTTAATTTCTATGTGGCACCTAGGACAGTTCTTCACACAGGGGCTGCAAGAAAAGTTACTTATACTCAATCTTCTCTGGGACTTTGTATCCACTTAAATCCATGGTTTATGATCCCATATACATAAGATGTTTATTTTTACCTGTTTGTCAAAGAAAGAATTATTTCCAAACAAATGGCTTTTAATAAAGTAATATAGCAAATAGAATGACAAGAAAAGATAGCTTATTGTTCATTAGAGAAATAGGATTCCTTATGATTTGCAAGGAAGTGCACATATACTCAAAGCATGGGTGCCCAATGAATGTTTAGAAAATATTCATGTACAGGTAATATGTAAAAAGTCACAAACTAGGAATCCTTGAGTAAGCATGTGGAAGGCACATGTAGGGATACATTTGCCTATATATATATATATATATATATATATATATATATATATATATATATATATATATATATGTATGTATAGGGATGGAACTTTTCTTCACTAAATTAGTCCAGAGCTGCCCTATCTCTTGATGATCATATTTCTATTTTACATTGCGTTGTCTATGGTGTGTGAACTCACTGGTCTCGTAGAGATCAAATGTTTATAGCTTCCTATGTTTTTTGCACTTCCATTAAGTTTCTTTATAACAAGGGCAGAATAGTGTTCTATTAAATCTAAATCCTCCTTAGACAAAGCTGTGACCTACTAGAATTAGCTAAGAAGCCAACAAAAGGCAACAGAATGCCTCAAATTAAGGTTAATTCTATAATTGTGTTGTCTAACTTGTACTGATTGACATTATGTGATCATAGATAAATATTACACTTGTGATTACGAAATTTTGTATGCTTTCAATTATATCCTCATATCCTCAGTTGTGACTATGCCTTTGCTAAACATATTTAAGGGACTCTGCCTGTAAAATTTGCCAGAGCTTTGTGGTAATTTAGGGTACTAAAAGTTGACTTTACTTCTAAATTCATCTTTGATTGGCAGGCAAGTGAAACAATTGGCAAAAAATAAAATCTAGATAAGATATTTTACATTCTTCTTTATATTCTATATTGTTGCCAGACTTGAAGCATATTTCTGAGTTTATCAAACCATTTTATAGAAGAAACTAAGAATTAGAAAAAAATAGGTCTTCCAAGTTTTCACAACTAGTATATAAAAGTCAAAAACATTAGAAATGCAAGAAAATTCCTTCTAACCCTAATATATTTCTATTATATCACAATGTCTTTCCTGTTAATTGGCTAGTGGATCAAGAGATAATAATTATAATGATGTATACTTCTCCTGGAGAAGCCAGGAAATAAAATGAATAGAATGTCAGGAGACCGGAGTTCAAATTCAGCCTCAGATACTTATTAGTTGTGTAATCATAGGTAAGCTTAACTATTTTTCTTTAGTTTTCTCAACTGTAAAATGAGCTGTGGGGGGGAAATGGTAAATCACTCCTCAATTTTCCGACATAACTCCAAATGGGATCATGAAGAGCTGAACACAACTCAACAACAATATCAAATACTCCTCTTGTGAAAGTTATTTATTTGACTGCTGAAAAAATAATACTATCCTTGTCAGCACCCCCTCATGATGTAGTTACCCCCCAACTGTCATACTAGAAGTTGAGCCCCCAGATGGACAACTGCTACCTTAGATTCTAGGGACTAATCATGTGCAATTGATTACCTGTCTGTCAAAGAAAGAATTATTTCCAAACAAATGGCTTTTAATAAAATAATATAGCAAATAGAGTGACAAGAAAAGATAGCTCAATGTTCATTAGATATGGACAAACATTATATATACCTACAAAAGATCCTAAATTGAAGAACATCAGTTATAAAATAAACTTTAGATAAGTTTAGAGGCATAAAAAGTGGAAAGAAGATTCATTTATGGAACATGAAATGTCATAACACAAAGATTCAATTCAATAATTCAATTTATAAATACTTTTGAGGATTTACTACATGCCAGACACTTTGCCAAGCACTAAGGATTACAAACAAACAAACAAACAAAAAAAGACCGTTCCTGTTCTCAGGGAGCTTAAAATCTAAAGGATTAATGTAAAGGTCATCTCAATCAGTCACCTCTATCTAAAAATGAAGAAAGTAAATTTGAGAGAAGGGAAATGATTCACCCAAGGTCACATACCTCTTGTTGTTAGCAGAACAGATACCATAATCCAACTGGTCAAAGTCATAAGCCACTGTTCTTTCCATCATTTCACAGTCATCCTTCTATCACTTTTTTTAAACCATATACTATTGGAGTGAGACAGTGTATTTGCCATTTCCAGGAGTCAATAAGATTACAACTATAGTTCAATATCCTCCATTATCACCGTTTAATTATTTTTCTTCCAGAAAAGGTAGTAAAGTTGCAGAATTTTCTGAATTGTTAATGCTTTTCAAAGGTCAGGATATTCATACTGAGAGCAACTACAAGAACAAAATGAAGAATTTTAATGAATGTGTTCCTTCCCTTTTATTTGGAAATATGAATTAAATATTGCTATATTTTTGATGAAGAAAATTTTAAGATAAAATATGTTAAGACATTTATATGATTAGATGAAATGCCTATTGAAAATTTATTTTAAAAAGGGACACCTGTAAATATAATTTCCAATTAAAGTTTTTCAAAAAAAATTGTCCCTTTTCTGTCAGTGATGTTCTTCTATCTTCTAAATTATATAGTGAAAACATGATTAGTTACATATTTTGCTGTAGAAACATTAGTAATAAGCATTGTTCATATATAAATCAAACTTCTAAAGTCATTTCTTTCCCATATAAAACTTGCATGAAATTGACCACCAATTTTAAGTTTAGGAACTAGTGGGTTGAGAGATATTTTGTTTTTTAATGCCCTCATTTTAATAAATACTTTTGAGTATTTACTACATGCCAGACACTTTGCCAACCACTAAGGATTACAAACAATTGTAACCCTCATTTTAATGAGGGCATTAATTCCAATTTCAAAACTTGTATCCCTAAGTTCATAAATCCATTCAGATGAAAGGCCCTTTTACTCCATAATCCTTCTTACATCATGAAAAAGAAATCTATATATTCATCTTTCCAATTTCATAGATGGAAAGAACTTTAGAATGTCAGAATTAGAAGAGATTTTAGAATCAAAAGATCATGATTCTAAAATAGGAGTTATTAATCTGGGTTCTATGAAGCCATGTTAAAATACATTCCGATGTAGCTATTTTATTATAAATATAAAGAAGGATCCTTAGAAGGTAGAAGACAGAATGTTAGACTTCCCAAGAATATTTGAACACAGAACATTCAAAGTAAGATGCATTACGCTTTGATCTAGCAGTGTCTTTACTGGGCCTATCTCCCAATGAGATCATAAAAAAGGACCCACATGTGCAAATATCTTTATACTATCCCTTTTTCTAGTGGCAAGGAACTGGAAACTGATGCCTATCAATTGGGGAATGGTTGAATAAGTTATGGGATATGAATATTAGGGAATATTATTGTTCTGTGAGAAATAATCAGCAGGATGATTTCACAGTGACTTGGAGAGACTTAGATGAACTGATACTAAATGAATAAAATCAAGAGAACATTATACACAGCAATAACAAGGTTGTTGATCAATTCAGATGAACATGGTTCTTTTCAACAATGAGGGGATTCAGACAAATTCTGATTTTCTTGTGATGGAGATTGTCATCTGTAACCAAAGAAAGAACTGTGGGGACTGAATGTGGATCACAACATAACAGTTTTATGTGTTTCTTGTGTTTGCTTGCATTTTGTTTTTTTTCTCTTTTAATTTTTGATCTGATTTTTCTTGTACAGTATAATTGTGGAAATATTTATAGGATAATTGCACGTGTTTAATATGCATTGGATTATTTATCGTGTCAGGGAGAAGGTAGGTGGAAAGAGGGAGAAAATTTTGGAACACAAGATTTTTCAAGGGTGAATGTTGAAAACCATCTATGCATATGTTAAAAGCTTAAAAAAGAAAGTAAGATGCATGAGAGACTTGAAAATGTAAAATATTAAATGGGTAATATATTCCATAGACAACATAGTCTGGTGAAAGGATTGCTAACTCTGGAGTCTGAGAACCTACTGTAGTTTGACTTCATAATCCAGGCTCCTTGAAGAAAAAGCAAGATGCTTTATATTTTCAGGGATTTTTATATACTACACCTATCAAATTCTGGCATATTTAAATGAAATTCAATTAGTAGAGCATTCTTAACTGGTTACTGAAGCATTGATGTGGTTTAACATTGGCATCCTTCACTTACTGAACAAGACAATTTAATGGAAGATATTATCAATGAAGTTTAAATATGAATCTGTTGAATTGTCAGAATGAGTTCCATAATTCTAAAAGTAAAAAAAAATAATGATTGAATAAGAACCAAGACATGTACTGCCCCCTGCTTAACTTCATCATGGTCATTATTCATTTATTCTTGTACTCATTACTTATCCTGTGTATAAAGTAATTGTTCATTCTATATCCATCTGAAGATATATTTTCTCGACAGGTCTCTACTTTGTGATTCAATTAACCTCTGTGAAAATTTAGAGAGATTCCAGGAATGAATACAGGAAAACCTTGCTAGAAAAATGTACACATATCCCATTTTTGTTGAGTGATAAATGATATTTAGACTGGGAGATTTCTCCCTTTAAGTAATCAAATTCTAGCATGACTACAATAGACACTTCCCTAAAAGAGAGCTAGGAAAGAAGATGGGGACTGAAGTGACCTTACATCTGACATTTCTTGCCCTACAACTAAAGAATTTCATTTCATTCCTTGACAGAGTATATTTGTAAGATGTCTCCTAAGTTTAATTATTGTTGTGGCCCTTTTAGATCTTCAAATGAGCAATCTGGGATAGCAAACCAGAAGTCTCTAGATAGAAATACAAAATGGAGTTCCTCTTCAATCTAATCTAACTTCACTAGTATTGAAAATTGCCTACTATTTGTTAGAGGCTAAAATAAAAGAATCCTTGACCTCACAGAACTTGAATGCTATCAGTAAAATGACATATTCATAAAAAGATACATAGATGATGCAATGGATAGAGTGCCAGGAATACTCAATATTCCTGAGTTCAAATCCGACCTTAGACACTTATATAAAATACATGCACTTATAATATAAAATCTATCAAGGTTATTTTCAGCAGATAAATCACATTAGAAGCTGGGCAGTCTCCCTGGCTTCCTTTAAAGTCCTACCCAAAATCTAACCTTCTAAAGGAACCTCTCTTAATTCTAGTGTCTTCTCTCTGCTAATTATTTCTTAGTGATCCTGTATGTAGCCTTGCATATATTTATATGTTGTCTCTAATTAGATTATATGCTCTTTGAGGGCAAGAACTTTTCTTTGCCTCTTTTTCATATCCCAAGAACTTATTAGAGTATTTGGCACATGGCAGGAACATGATAAATGTTTATGTCTTGACAGATTTGTTAATTAAGAAAAGGTTTCATTTAGAAAGTAATAATTGATCAGAGTTTAAAGGGAATCAAGGATTCTGAAATAGAGATTGTACTCCAGGCATGGAAAAGGTAGATCTGTTGTTTAATTATAAGAGGCAAAATTGAATTCAAATAAAGGAAAATTCTCAAACAGAATTAATCAAGAGAAAAATGAATGAGGGAGAAAAAAAAACAGAAAAAGAAAGGTAGGGACAGACAGACAGAAAGACATTCAGAGAGAATTGAGTTCTTCCTCTCTAAAGATGAGTATACCCTGGTTCACCATTGTTCCATGAATATATTATAAAAGACTGATTTCTCAAGCTTGCCTCCCCTCTGCAGTTGCTTTTATTGGTTCTAGGATTCTATAATTCCAAGATGAGGACAAACACAAGTAGGGCCCACAGACCTGAGTTTGGGGGATTTTCTTTTTTTTTCTAGAGCAGTACTTACTCTTTTATGGGACACGTGGAAGGAATTAGGAATATTGGGCAAGTTACTTTATAAATGATAACTCTCCTCATATTCCCAAAAGAGCTGAAGATGCAAAATACTAGATGTCTTGCCAGGAAAAAAAAACTGATTTACTAGCCTGGTAGGTTTCCAGCAGAATTTGGAAAATCAGTAGCTCACCATATGGATTTGAATAAATCTGAGAACAGTTTACAGTTCTTCCCTTCTTAATGCCATTAATTTATCCTCAAGTTGGCAGGGTCCTCCAGGGAGCCACTAGATGTGCTGATGATCATCAAAAAGTTTTTTTTTTTTTTTTTTTAAGACTCACTGCAGAAGCAGGCTAGGTGGTACAAACTACAGAGCAGTGAACCTGGAATCAGGATGATAAGAGATCAAATTTGGTATTAGGCACTTGTGAACTGTGTGAGTCTGGGCAAGTGACTTTATCTTTGCTTGCCTCACTTTTCCTCAACTGTAATATGGGGACAATAAAAGCATCTACCCCCCTCCCCCAGGGTTGTAAATTTTAAATGAGATAATATTTGTGAAGGGTTTAACATAGGACATAGAACACCATAAGTATTTAACAAATGGTTGTTTCCTTCCTTCCACTTTCTTTGGTTTCCAGGTATGACTTGTATGAAAGGGCTAAAGTGTGATATGGGGTTTGAAGAGTAAACTGAAATTAAATAAGAAAAATGGGGTAAAAGGGGAGAATATTGCACAGTGAAAAGGCATATATTACAGTGGTCCTCAAACTTTTGTTTTCAATATCTTTATCCTATTAAAAATGATTGAGGATCTGTCCAAAGAGTTTTTGTTTATGTGGGTTATAGTTATAGATATTGATCACATTAAAAACAAAAACTAATTATGAATTTGTAGACTCTCTGAAAGGATTTCAGAGATTCTCAGGCTGCTCTAGACCATACTTTGAGAACCACTGGATAATATTGATTTGTAAGAGTGAGTAGATCAATCTAGTTGTGGTAAAGGATATGTGATTCCTGCTGACCTGTAAGTTGGATGACCAAGATTTCCATCCTGCCTTTGGTACTCTGTAGGTATCGAAAACAAGAAGTTTACTCAAACATCTTCTAACTTTTTATATCAAAGAAGGTATGACATTGAGAGAGACCAACTGATGGATATCCATTCAGTTTTCAGTTTCTTGTCTCTACAAAAAGGGCTGCTACAAACATTTTTGGACATATGGGTCCTTTTCCCTCTTTTATGATCTCTTTGGGATACAGGCCCAGTAGAGACACTGGATCAAAAGATATGGACATTTTTTCCAACAGTGAGGCGATTCAGGCCAATTCAAATAGACGTGATGAAGAGAGTCATCTGTATCCAGAAAAAGGATTGTTGGGACTGAATGTGGATCACAACATAGTATTTTTACCTTTTTTGTTATTTGCTTGTTTTTATTTTTTTTCATTTTTTTTCTCTTTTGATCTGCTTTTTCTTATGCAGCATGATAAATGTGGAAATATGTATAAAATAATTTTACGTGTTTATATATACTGAATGGATTGTTGTCTAGGGAGAAAAAATTGGAACACAAGGGTTTGCAAGGGTGAATGCAGAAAACTATCTTTTTTTTATTTTTAAGCTTTTTATTTTCAAAACATATGCACGGATAATTTTTCAACATTGATTCTTGCATAGCCTTGTGTTTCAGATTTTCCCCTCCTTTCCCTCATCCCCTGCTCTAGATGGTAAGCAATCCAATATATGTTATACATGTTAAAATATATGTTCAATCCAATACATGTAAACATGTTTATACAATTCTCTTGCTGAACAAGAAAAATCAGATAAAAAAGGAAAGAAAATGAGAAAGAAAATAAAATGCAAGCAAACAACAACAACAAGAGTGAGAATGTTATGTTGTAATCCACATTCAGTTCCCACAGTCCTCTCTCTGGGTGCAGATGTCTCTCTTCGTCTCAAGATCACTGAAACTGGAATAAATCATCTCATTGTTGGAAAGAGTCACATTCATTTGAATTGATTGTCCTATGATATTGATGTTGCTGTGTGCAATGATCTCCTGGAGTGTGCAATGATCTCCTGGCTCTGCTCATTTCACTTAGCATCAGTTCAAGTAAGTCTCTCCAGGCTTCTCTGAAATCATCCTCCTGATTATTTCTCATAGAAAAATAATATTTCATAACATTCATAGACCATAACTTATTCAGCCATTCCCCAACTGATGGACATCCATTCAGTTTCCAATTTCTTGCCACTACAAAAACAAGTGCCACAATGTGGGTCCACTTCTTTCCTTTAAGATCTCTTTGGGATATAGGCCCAACAGAAACTGCTGGATCAAAGGCTATGCACAGTTTGATATTTTTTCAGCATAGTTCCAATTGGCTCTGAAGAATGGCTGAATCCATTCACAATTCCACCAACAATGTATTAGTGTCCCAGCTGAAAATTATCTTTACATATATTTTGAAAATAAAAAGGCGTTAATTAAAAAAAAAGATCTGAATTCAAATCATGCCTTATATACATTCTAGTTAAATGACCTTGGGCAAGTGATTTAGTCCCTGATTGTCTCAGTCTACTTAATTTGTAAAATGAGGATAACAAATCACTTACTTTAAGATCAAATAAGATAATATCCTTAAAGACCTTAACAGAGTGCTAGGCTTTTATTTGGTGGTATATAATGGCTTATTCCCTCCTATGTCCCAAGCATTTGGAAATATCTCAACAAAGTTTCACAATTCAATAATAATGAAGTAGTACTGAACTATAAGAAATGATGACTAATAGTTAATTCAGAGAAATACAGAAGATTGGGGTGACATAATGCAAAAAAAAAAGAAAGAAAGCAGAACCTAAAGGAAAACATGCACATTGGTTACAATAATCTAAATGAAAACAGCACCCAAAAAAAAAACCCCCAGTAATAGACACCAAGGCAAAATTTTGGTCCTGGAAAAGGGCTAAACACAGTTACCTTCTTTTTCTCAGTAAAGAGATGAGCACTAGAGTTGTAAAATATAATAGACTTCCTCCAGAAAAAATAACTACAGAGATTGGCATTGTTTAAAGATTTCTGTTATAAGAAACATCCAACAATAGAAGGAAGGAGTCAAGTGGAAATGACTGTGATTTAGTTATAAAAAGCCTCAAAAATATGGGAGAAATACCTTGAATCAGATTAAAATGTAATTGAAAAATCCTTCAACAAAATAAATAAAAAATACACTAAAACATACATAATAGCCAGAGGTTTTCTAAATCAATATGTAGTCTGCAGAGGTATATACAGTTTAGTGGTTCTTTCTCTTTGATTTTGACACAAAACACAAAGGAAAATGAACAAATCTGTGAAATAGGAAATAGCCAATCATGGAATATAAAAGTGTATTTGAAGATACTAAGGACCTGATTGGAAAGAGCCTAGGCAGGGAAAGAGAAATCCTAAATTGGTGACAGAACTCTGCCACTTCTGACTTCTGTGACTTGATGCACAGTCAAAGAACTTTAATAATCATCAGTTTTTTTTCCTCACTAAAATGGAGCTCATGATGTTTATACTGTCTATAGAATCTATATGTGGCGAGTGTGACAAAAGGGATTTATAAGATAATTGATTGTGAAATCAAGGACCTGGCTTAAAATTCTGACATTGTTTCTAGTTACCGATATGACACTGGTAAGTTATTTTATTATCCTAGACTTCAGTTCTATATGTAAAAATGGGAGCATTTAAGTAAATCTTATTTCTAAATTAAAAGTCTTTTTCACCAGCAAGCTTAATGGATCAGAATCCTATGGCTTGAACCAAAACTCAGGACTAGAAATAGGTGACAAAAGTTATATTTTTATTATTATTTTTTAATTTTTCCTCAATGTCTCATTTGATTTTTAATTTTTTTGAGTCCTTCTATAAAATTTATCTGTGTGGGGATTCATTTCACATTACTCTTCAGGATGGAAGGTTTTTCTTTTCTTTACTAAAGTGTCCTCCTTTTAGGATAAATTCAGGTCTACTCTGTTCCCATAATAAATTTCAATGGTGAGATTCGTTCTTTTTTTGTCAGTTCATTTTTTTTAATAAGAAGCTTTAGTTTAAGCACCTCTAATCCTGATGTAGGATAAATGGTGCTTCTGGCTTCACTTCAGAAATTCTCCCCTCCAAGCCCCAAATCAAGAACTCCCCAGCAAGTGCCCACAGCCAGGAGCATCCTTGCCTTTCTGTCTCTGCACTCACAGGGTGCTGATTCCATCTCACCCAGGGCTGCCTTAGCACCACACGTGGGCCTGGAGTTCCGAATCAGCTGAGACTCACTCTGTCTTCCTGGACTCAGATCCCAATGCCATAAAATGTCCAGGAGGTGAAAGTTTCTGTGGTTCCTGCTGAGGCTGCAGTCACACCCAGCTAGTCCTAGAGCTCCTCACTTGGTGTTTCTGCAGAGTTAACCTGGAGGTGTTTGTATTTCACATGGATTAATCCTTAGCCTGGGGTCTTTTTTCAGATCTTCTAAGGGAAGACCCTTATTCTGCCCCAAGTCTTGATTTTTCACCAGTCTATGTTTGCTATGAGGCACAAATTTTTTCTATTTGTGAGGGAAATAAGGAGAGTTTAAAATTTACCAACCTACCCTGCTATCCTCTCAGAATCCTCCCTGTATTTTTATAATGTTACCTTTTTGATGTATGCTTTTCAATGCCAGAAAACCTTCCTCGCCATAGCCCAAAGGCACTTAATTTTGTGATGTCCAATAAAACAATATAGTAAAAGCTCAAAATCCCCCACCAAGGGGGAGGGTAGTTTCCCAATATCATCCAGGGCCCCTCACCCCTGCTTTTTTTTTTGCTTTTTTTTTTTTTTTTTTTTTTTGACTGTGACCCTCTAACTGATGCAAACAAGAATGCTCTTACATTGAGCATCATGTATCTTCCTACCCAACAGATGGAATAAGATACAATTTACACACTCTATGCCACCTCATTAGGTTGACTTGGCTCCCACATCAAAATAGTAATTGTATGTTGGCAAAGTTAAAAATTACCTTGGAAAAGCAAGATGAATGTGTTTCCTTGTTGAGTCTTAGCATAATAGAATTCTGTGTGCTTCTTGGGGAAGCTAGATAGTGGAGTAGCTAGACCACCAGACATGGAAGCAGGAAACTGGAATTCAAATGTGGCTACAGATGATTAGTTACTCTGGGAAAGTAACTTAACTTCTTGCCTCAATTTCCTTATGTGTTAAATGAAGTGCAAAAAGAAAAGGCACACTACAGTATTTTTGCCAAAAAGAAACCCAAATAAGTTAACAAAGAGCCAGACATGAATGAAAAACAATAAAAGCAACAACAATAGTGTGCTTTTGAGAAGAGATCTTACTCAGCTTTTCTTTCTGATAAATAGAAAAAATGAAGCCCCAGAATCACTGATGCTATACATGAATTCTTTCACACAAGTACATTGGGATACATTTGGCAATTTTTAAAATGGTTTGATAGAGAAAAACATGGCTATGAAATGTCTTCCTACAAGTTGTTTCACATATATATGGTAAATCATTCAAGATTCCTAATTGGAATAAAAAGTAGGAAACAGAACAACCTTTGCTCTCAAGGAGATTATATTCTATCAGTGATGAAGCCCTCTAAAAACTTGTATTTCTAGGTGTCATTTTGTTGATTGCATCAAGTACTACACATCCACAGAGTCTCTAAACTAAGTTTCAGAATCCTAAAAGAAAAAATATATATACTCTAATAATCTACATTTCCTGCCCTCTCCCCCCACCAAAAAAGCAAAGTGATGTGACAAATAGAGTGTGGATGTGGAATTACCAAGATCTGAAATGGAATCCTGGCTTAGATACTTAATGTCCTTAAGCAACTCACTTAACGTTTCCCAAACCCACTTTTTTCATTTCTTCATTCTTGTAAAATAAGAGAGTTGGAATCATCATCATTTCAGCTACTTTCTAACTCTAAATCTGCGATTTTATGATTCTATAACAGGTAGTACAGCAGATAGAGTGCCACATGTGGAGTCAGGTAGACTACTGGATTTAAGTTCAAAGCTGCCTTTAGATACTTATATACTTTATTCATCTGTAAATTAAGATGGAGAAGGAAATGGCAAACCACTCCAGAATCATTGCCAAGAAAAGAGCAAGTAGAGTCACAGAATCAGATATGATAGAAATAATCAAATAACATCATCAACAACAAATTCATAATAGTGACTGAAAATAACTGAACAACAATAAGAAAAATTATTCTATAAAAACCTATACTTCCCAAATTATGATATATAGTCAAAAAGTAATCTCAGAGTTTCTTCACAAGTACAATTACATAGTCACTGAAAATGGACAAAAAAATCAGAATTAAACATAGGGCAGAGTAGGTCAATCTGGTTTCCCTTTGGGGAAATGCATAGGAATTTTGATGATTCCAAGATTCTTTGAAGTAAATAATTATCCTTTTGTAAAAATTTTATTCATTTTGAACTTAAATACCAAAAGACAAAAACAGGACATTTCATGGACACAGCCTAACATAAAATATAATTCAATGTGAAACCACAAATTTCCATTTCACATTATCTACTTTGAAGAAAAAAAACTAAGTAACAAATACTAAACATCTTTTTCAAAGTTACCCTTCCATTCTGCACTACCTCCCAAATTTTCTTTTTTTCCCCTCTCTATTGTGTACTTTTTTTTCCTTCTTTCTTTCCCAGCCCTCCCTGGAGCAAGCTACCATTGATCACAAACACATTTGATTATGTAAAACCACACTATACATATTTCTATTATCAATTATTTCTCTGGAAGTGGATAGCATCTTTCTCCATACATCCTTTGTAACTGCTCTGAGAATTTACAATATTCAAAATGACTTAGTCATTCAAAATCATTTTGAAAACAATACTTCTCTTACTGTGGATGTTATCTTAAGACTGCTCATTTCACTCTTCATTATTTCAAGCAAATATTTCCACATTTTTTTTTCTAAAGTCAATAAGCTCATCATCTTATAACACAGTAGTATTCAATCACAATCATACACCACAACTTGTTCAGCCATTCCCTAGTTGACAGGCATCTCCTCAATTTCTGATTCTTTGCCACCACAAAGAGAGCTGCTGATGAATATTTTAGGACATATGGGTTATTTTCCTTTTTTTCCTGATTGCCTTGTGAAACAGACAAATAGTGGCATTGCTGGGTTAAAGGTTAAATATCATTTTATAACTCCTTGGGAATAATAATTATTTTTTTGAATATTCTTCCAGTTATGCTATATAGCTACATATCATAAAGTACCACAGAATACAAGAATTAAAGTACTTATTATCCAAGAGGCAATTGGAAAGTAAATGATGGGTGTAAGAAGACAGCTGCATGTAGCCAAACATGAATTTATAATAAGAATGGAAATGTTTATTCTCAAGAGATGTATAATCAGAAATGTAGGTCAGCCAGTGATACAGTAAGAAGTAGAGATAGATAATATAAATAACAAAAATAACAGTAATAGGTGCCATTTCTATAACACCTACTATATGTGTTAAGTATTATATCAAGCATCTTGCAAATATTTCATGTGATTCTCACAATCACCTTTGGAGGTAAGTCCTATAATTATCCTTATTGTAAAGATGAAGAAACTTAAATAAACAGATTTAAGTGACTTATCCAAGGTCACAGAGTTAGTGTCTGAGGCTGGAGTTGAATTCAGATCTTTCCAACACCAGACTGGGGCCTCTATCAACTACATCAGCCAGTGGCCTTAAATAGCCAAACAATGATTATCTACACAATAGCAAGATATTGAAAGCATGTAAGTCATGAAGAGGATTTATGAGAAAAACATAGACAAGAGACACATGGACTGAATAAACATGGTTGCATTATAATTTGCATTGTTGGAGGAACTATATACTTTGAGAACTCAGAGCCATCCACATACTGAAGTATCAAAACATGAATATTCAATTTTCCAGAAACACAGTAAAAAGTTACTTCCCAAATATAATACCATATATCAAAGGAATAAAAGCACTGACTTGGGAATTAAGGGGCTTCCTTAGTCATTAAAGCACTATTGGACTTTGGATATATCCTTTAGCAGTTCACTCCAGAATTTCTCCATTTGTTAAATGTAGGTATTAGACAAAATGATCAAAAGTTATAGGATCTGAAATTATAATTGGAAATCGCCTTATATATCATTTGAGTACAACTTCTTCATTTTAAAAAATAAGGAAACTGAGGTACAAAAAGGATCAATAATTTGCCTCCCATAACACTTAAGAGATTTCAACTAATATATAATTTATATAGCTCAGTTCTATTTAGTGTAGAGAGTGGATCTTGTAAAGATCTTGTAAATTTACATTTATGCTGGTTTTTCTATCATGCTGAAATCAATTATTATATTTTATGTGATTATAACATCAATAATGCCCATTTGAATGCATGGGATTCCATACATCATGGGATTCATTGTTCACACTAATCAAGACCTAGTTGATCCAAAATGTACAACAAGAGGCATAATGATGGGGTGGACACAGGGACTGCTTTTTGGTCAGGAAGACATGGGTTCAAATTTTGTTTTGGGCACACCTTTCAGATCATGACCATGTCACTTGATTTCATAGTGTCCCAGGGAATACAAATTACTAATAGTTGACCAAAACAGATGTACTGGGGGAAGAGAGAATTTGCTCAGAGTAGGGGGGAATAAGGAGACATGAGAACCATGCTAAGAGGTTCATATCAATGAAATCATAAATCAGGATGTTAAGTAAACAGAAAAGTTCATACAGTTCATAGGTGGCAAAGTCAAAAGAATACCAGGTCCAGAATGAATTTTAATCTAGCTTCATATACTTATGAGGTGTGTGGCAAGTCACTTAATGTCAGTTAACTAAATTATATTTAAACTAAATTATAAATAATATAATACATGTATATGTTATATTTAAATTATAAAATAGATATAAAATAATTCCCCTATACCAATATTATTATGATAATCAAATGAGATATTTGTAAAGTGTTTAATATACTATCTTTATAAACATTTTAGTTACTCTATTCACCATCATCATTATCACCATTTTCCAATGTATAGCAAATGTTATGATGGAGGTAAAAGAACAGTCTGCCTCAAATAGGCTTAATAACCTAGTTGGAAACACATACAAACACAGAAATGAAAAAAATACTAATATCTTATGCTTCCTTCAGAGCTTTGGAAATTAGCAGAGAACACACCCCATAGAGACAAATAGGACAGCTGTTTTCAAAAATTAAGGTAGGAATAATCTGTCTAAATCTTTGAATTTTGGTCTTCCTGCCTCCAAATCCTCATTATTTACTGCAATATCCTCTACCTTACTCATTGAGCATCTATATATACAGGATCAAGCAATCCAATAGAAAGCACATTGGAAGAATATCCTAAGAAAGATTTATGGAAACACATCATAAAATAGAAGTTTAGGTTTAAAAAATAGGGTACTACTTGTACAAATGGACAATTGTAGAGACCTGAAGTCATTTGAGGTAAAATTCAATCTTAAACATAACAATGTTATCCTAGGAAGGCGATTTAACCTCTATCTATTTCAGTTTCCTCATTTGTGAAAGTAATGGCACTAAATTCATAATGTATCCAATGAGATAAATTATGTAAAGCCCTTTGCAAAACTTAAAGCTGAATATAAAATTTTGTTATAATTATTATGAATTGTTCTGGCATTGTTCAATAAAATCCTCCAGAAATAAGCTTGATTATGCCTCGTAAGAGTTCTGGGCACATAGTAAGTGCTCAGTAGATAAGGAAATGGTTGACTGATAGCACAGATATTCCCTCACCTACAAATAATATGTGTTATTCTAACCTCTATAGAGAATTAAAATACCATTCTCTAAATTCAATCAGGATGAAGAGGTTTTATCTTAAGCATTAGAAGACTTTTAACCCAACAAGTCAAGGACCAATAGACCTGTTTCTCCCTATGTCCAAATATAAACACACACACACATACACACACTCACACTCACACACACTACTGAAAGTCTCATATAGTGATGTGTTCATGTCTTAGTAGCAAAATTTGGAGAGTCCTTATGTAGTATATCATGATTTTAGAAAAATAATAAATGAGAAAATTAAAAATAGTATACTTTATTGGAATTAGACTTACTACCCTATCATTTTATTTAAAAGGTTTGGAAACTTTTGGTTTATACTTTTATTAAAATATTTTATAAATATTTTTATAATTGTGCAGACTAAAATAGAACAAGAATTTATAGTTATTTTTAAAACTTAGACAGAATGCAAGTGTTATGTCAATTGTAAGATAGGAACTAATAAGCACAAAAAGAAATCAAAAGCATTTAGATGAAGTAGATTAACACTAAATTATTTTAATGTGATGAAACATTTTCTCCATAATAATATGATTGCTTTACAAGAGACCTACTCACCCTTGTCTCAAGAAGTGTAGAGATGACCTTGGGTTCTCAATACCTATGCCTATAAAGCACAAGGTCTAAAAGGTCCTCCCTAGTGTGAAAAGCTTTGAAAAGCCCAATGATCGACTGTTTATCTGTGACAGGTCAAACTAACTGCCAAAAGATTAATCATACAACGGTTGACTCTGGAAGTCAAATTCTTTGATCACAATCACTAACCAAGTCACATATTGAAGCATAGAAAATATTTCAATATGTATATTGGGACCATTCCCACAGAGATATCAAGCATTTTGAAAATATTAAGGGAGTTTAATAGTTACTTATTAAAAAAAATAATACTAGATGAATTGTAATTATTATTAACCAATTGGCTATTTATTCTCATATTCAGTACCTCAACAATGAGAAGAAGTGGTATATATGGCAAGTTAAACCTGGGGTCAGGAATATGAGAAAGATGATATTCTACCACAGAAATATTCTGGCTATGTGACCCTGGCAAATACTTAACCTCTCAGTGCCCTAGGCATCTTTCAAACTACAAATTTCAATGAAAGGGGATATCTACTTTGGGAGAGAGAGTTTTCACATTCAAGAATTCCCCATATCAATGAAACCTCAAGTCCAGCCCTCATCCTTATCCCCCACCATATGCTACTAAAAAGCACAGATTTTAGGAGCGATTAACATAAAACAAGAACTATCCTTTGCTTCTTATAAACTTCACTCTTTATTCAATTATCAATGTAATCTTATGACTTGATGGTGCCTGACGAGACAATAAAACTCATTAGTATTTATTCATTTATTGAATATTATCTATGGCACTATATGTACAATCCAGGATAGGAATACAAGTCTACAGAAAAAGGAGAGTGTGTAACCAAGAAATAAATGATCCATTTTGTATAATAGGTTTTTTTTTCTTTTTTTTTAATTTTTATTTAATAATTACTATATTTTGACACTCGTTTCTGTTCCGATTTTTTTTTCCCTCCCTCCCTCCACTCCCTCCCCTAGATGGCAAGCAGTCCTTTATATGTTGGATATGTTGCAGTATATCCTAGATACAATATATGTTTGCAGAACCGAACAGTTCTCTTGTTGCATAGGGAGAATTGGATTCAGAAGGTATAAATAACCTGGAAAGAAAAACAAAAATGCAGATAGTTCACATTCGTTTCCCAGTGTTCTTTCTTTGGGTGTAGCTGCTTTTGTCCGTCATTTATCAATTGAAACTCAGGTCTCTTTGTCAAAGAAATCCACTTCCATCAAAATATGTCCTCATACAATATCGTTGTCAAAGTGTATAATGATCTCCTGGTTCTGCTCATTTCACTTAGCATCAGTTCATGTAAATCTTGCCAGTCCTCTCTGTATTCATCCTGCTGGTCATTTCTTACAGAACAATAATATTCCATAACATTCATATACCACAATTTACCCAGCCATTCTCCAATTGATGGGCATCCATATAATAGGGTTTTTATAAATTGAAAGCCATTTGACCATTTGCTTTCCACTTTCCATTGGGATCCCCCAAGTATGTAGAAAGTCTGACATTGAAATCATAACTAAAAGCACAAAGGTATGTTTTTAGCTTCCGTGTTTCCCAAAGTGGTTGGGCTACTTCAAGAGGCAGTATGGTTTTTCACCAATGAAAATAGTCTATTTGAAAGGGATCTTGTAGAAGGGTTTTTACTAAGGTATTGTTTGGATTAAGCCTCAGGCGATGTGGTTTTATACCTTGGTGAATGTGTATGTCACCCCTCAAGGATATTTGAATCTACCATTGAGACTTTGAATATTATTAATAATATACAAAAAATGGTATTCTGTTTGGTACAAGTCCTTAAAGTTCATGTCATATGAAGTCTTATTAAAGAATCTAGTAACATGGATGTTGAAGTAGAAAAGACTCAGATGGATTATGACAGTTATTTTCAGGTTTTTCTAGGACTATTATGAGAAAAACAGATTGGATTTGTTCTGCTTATTTGGGAATAGGACTAGTAGATAAAAATGAAAAGGAGCAAGTTTTGTTTTAATAATGGAGGAAAATCTTAACAATGAAATCTTCCCAAAAAGAAAATATGTTGACTCAGGGAGTGTACAAACATTTATTACAAAGGAAGTCTTGAGGCAAGGCCTAGATGACCACTTGTTGGATAAATTTTATGAAAGGGGATTCATGTTCAGATATCACTTTGTATAGATACCCTCTGACATCATATCAAATGATGAACTTCTGTATTTCAAATGCTGTGAAACAGTTTTGCATAGAAATTTCTTAAATAAACATTTGTCCTCAAAACACAACAATGTCCAGAGTGTCCAGAGTGGAACAATAACATTCGGGAAGACCACATTTTCTTAGTCATGGCATCAATTTAAAATATCAAGGCAACTGAAGCATATGAAAAGGCAATTGTCATTTTTAATGCTTCTGTTAGAATTTTAATGATGAAACTATGACACATATGCTGGGAAGATTGTTCCAGAAAGCTAATAACAAAGATTGAGAAGTAGAAAATGTAACATATCTAATGAAAATCAAAGGAATTGAATTTGTGACATTCAGGGAAATAAAAGATGTTGACAAAATCCTTAAAAAGGAGAAATACTGGGAATTTTGGATGTAAAGTGGGTGGAGTAAGCACTAAATAATTGTATTTGTTCCATATTCACTTCTAAACAACAATGAAATAGAGCTCTAAAACAAATTGTAGAATAATGGAACCAGTAAAAAGATTGGGTGAAATATTTTAGCCCTAGAAACTTGGAAGATTGTTAAGAAAGGTCTGTCTCACCTAAACAAAAAGGTAATACTCTCTAGGACAGGAAACATCCCAGTAAACCAGAACCAGCAAACCAAGGGGAGATCATGAGCCCCAGGGCAGTTGAGCAGGCAAACACCAATATTAGGATCTCCCACAGAAATCTCAGAACACCCAAAGTCATAGATTCTACCTCCTAGAATTGTCACATACTTCAGCATAACCCCAAGCAAACTGGCAACTCTAGTAGTCAGATGTCCACATATTTCAACATAACCCTAGGTAAACAGGCAGCTTCCAGTATCTAGACTACCAAGGTCTTCAGTGTAGCCCCAGGGACATGCAGAAACACTTGACTAGCCTCAGCCCACACCATAAAATAAATAGCATTATATTATCATGATTACAAAAATAGAAGAAAATGTAAAATTCTTCAATAAAAAAAACTGATTTGAAAAATAGATCCAAGAGAAATAATATCAGAATCACTGGATTATCAGAAAGCTATAATCAAAAGCAGGATCTGTACAGTATCTTTCAAGAAATTATCAGAGAACACTGTCTTGATATCTTGATAGAGCCAGAAAGCAAAATAGTCATTGAAAACATTCATTGATAATCTCAGAAAATAGATCTTAAAATAAAAATTAAAAGGAACATTATGGTCAAATTACAGAACTTTCAGGTCAAAGAAAAAATATCACAAGTGCCCTGAAAGAAACAATTCAGATATTGGAAAGACACAGTGAGAATTACGCAGGATTAAGCAGTTGCAACATCAAAAGATCAGAGGTCATGGAACATACTGTTTCAGAAGGATGAAAGGAGCTATGACTGCAACCAAAAATCACCTACTTATCAAAACTAAGCATAAGCTTCAGTGAAATAGAATTTCCAGCTTTCATAAGGAGAGACCAGAATTGGAGGGGAAAAACATTTATTTCCAATATCAAGATCCAAAAAAAGCACAAACATTCAAAAAAAAAAGAAAATATAAGGAATTCAGTGGAGCTAAACTCCATATATGGAAAGATATTTATTTTTAAAAACTGTACCAGTAATAGTTCAGGTAGAAAGAACATACATAGACAGAAAGTTACAGGTATGAGATGAATATGAAAGAATGGCATAAAAATAACTAAGGAATGAAAGAGTATTACAATGTATGCAGAAAGAAGGGAGATGTAGAATGGGGACAAATTATCTCACAAAGAAAGGTCCAAAAGGACTTTTACAATAGAGAATAAGTTGGGAAGGTAGGCAATGGGCATCACTTGAATCTTATTCTCATCAGTATTAAATCAAAGGGGGAATTAGTTGAATATAGAAATCCAGGTTAATTGACAAGGAAATAGAAGGGGTAATTAAGTAAAGGGAAGGGACTAATAGAAGGCAGACAGATTGGGAGATGTGGGAGATAGAAGCAGAACACTGGTGAATAGGAAAATGGTGAAAGAAGAGAGATCCCAAACAGAAGGAAAAATAATGATGGGGAGAAATACACAGTGACTAATCATAATTGTGAATGTGAATGGGATGAACACTTCTATAAAATGGAAGCAGATAGCAGAGTGACTCAAAAACTAGGCTCTTATAATATGTTATTTACAGAAAACCTACTTGATCTAAAGAAATACCCATAAAGTAAAGATAAGAGGCTGGAGCAGAATCTATTGTGTTTTGGCTGAAATAAAAAAAAAAAAAAAGCAGGAATAGCAATCCTGATCATTTAATTAAAACAGGTGAGGGAGGAAACTACATGTTGCTAAAAAGGTATCACAGACAATGAAGTAATATCAATATTATGCATATGCACCAAGTAGCATAGAATCCAAATTCTTAATTGAGAAGTTAAGAGTTATAGGCTCATTACCAAAAGATAGAATTATGAAATTATATTCATACCCTTTGACCATTTATCAGTTGAGAAATTATTTGTATTTTTGAAGTTTCGGTTCTCAAAATATTTGAGAAATGAGACTTTATCAGAGACACCTGGTATAAAGTTTGTTCTCAAGCTTTTCTTCTAATCGTCATTGCATTGGTTTTGCTTGTGCAAAAGGTTTTAATTTTAATATAATCAAGATTATCAGAAGGAAAAATTTGTAACACAAAATCTTATAAAAATGAATGCTAAAATTGTCTTGATTTGTTATTGGGAAAAGTAAAATACTATATTAAAAAAGGATAAATGCTGTATGATAGAAAAGAGGCTACTTTGAACTTACCTTAGTAAAAACATCCTTTGATTTATCCATTTTTGGAAAGGAATTTTTCTAGGAAATGTGGTAACAGAATCTAAGGAGAAAATCTGACCCTTGAAAGCCTACCCAGTGCATGCTAATGAAGAGGTCACATTGTTAAGTAGTCATTTTTAGCAATCAAGAGGCTAAAAGAAGTTCTCTTGTTAAGGGCGTCAGTCTGAGAAAAACGAAGAAGAAAACCTCTTCAAAATGAAAAACATCTGTATTGTCAATACAGCCAGTCATGTCAAACACTACCAGAAGTGAATAGATATTTGTCTTTGATACAAATGTATTTAAATACTTGGAGTATGGTGACCAAATGTATGAAAAGATTTTAACATTATGAGTCAAAAGATAATTGAAGTCACCATATTATGTTTATGAGATTTCTCAGACTGATTCTCATTCTTATTACTTGAAAAAAGTAAAGGAATTAATTGAGGGATTATCATACTCTTTTTTTCCCCTTTGGGCTTTGAAGAGACATTATCTTGAAATGGAAAGAATATGAATGAGGGGAAGTAGGTTTGCATGGTAAGCTGAATGCTGAAGTCACAGTATCCCCCAAATTCTGATTAAGTATAATTCTAAGTATATTGATGCCATAGGGAATTCTAGTGATATCTATCAATTAAAATTTTTGTCATGAAGTCTCCAGAAAGCACAATGTTATTTGAAATGTCCAAGGACTTTCAATTCTTGCTCCACAACCAGTAATTTGATTAAAAAAAAAGATATACTTAGATCTATCCTTTAGAACATTTAGCTAGTTATCATTATGCTTTTGTCAATATCATAAACATGGAAAAACATGATTTGCTTCTAAATAAAATATCAACAGAAATCATACTAGATTGACACAAAGATAATTTTAAATCAGATCATCATTAATTAACAATTATTCTCTGTGTTAAGACAACTTGATATCTGAACATTATTTGTGATTTGGAGTACATTATTCTTCTGTAGTTTTCTCCCCGAGGAATTTTTTTAATAGATTTCTATTGAAATCTTTTCTTTTTATATTGCTTACATTTCTTCCTTTATCCCTCCTCTCTTCTCTCCAAGAGAGGACCAAGCAAACAAAATGAGAAAATAATCACCCAAACGAATCAGCATATTAGAAAAATCTCACATTGGATGCAATATTTCAAATACACAATATCCACCATCTCAGCCCTTCTCTCTAAAGTAAGGACTGCCAATGTGTCCTCTCATATTTCTTCTTTGGTGACAAGTTTCATCATTATATATTTTTTTAACTTTTGATTGTTTTATTATTGTTCTTTTTTTTTACATTGTTATAGTCTTGTGCTTGTTGTTTTTCTTTCTCTGTTTCTTTCACTTTACATCCATTCATGTGACTCTTTTTGATTCTCTGTAGTCATTAAGTCCAAAATTTTATAGCATACAAATATTCAACTTGATATATTTCAGATATGTTTATCCATTTAACAAATGCTGAACATCAACTTTTTCTCAATTCTTTCTGTTTATAGATTTTTAAATATTCCAAACTGTCACTACAGGGACTTACACCAGAGAAAACAGAGGGGAAAAGCAGATAGTAGAACAATCCAAAAGTGAGTCAATTCAAAAATCAATTAGCAGAAGGCCAAGAAAAGGGAATATATATACTTCAAGTCTATAATATAGTAGCAAACTCATGAGGAGGGATATTGATTATCAGGAGTTGAATTAAGAAGTCAGCAATAACAAAATAAGATCTAGGTAAATGAAGTGCATGAAAACACCTGCAGAAATTGCTAGTCCATTATACTATTTCTTTACTTGCTTTTAAATTCCACTTGCTAGCACTTTCTAACAATAGTAATGGTAATTTACATTACACTACTTGAATCATTTAATATTTTTTATTATTACTCAATAGGAAACAAGAGAAAGTGAAAAGGAAGCAGATGATTTATACTTGGCAAGAACCTTTGAGGATATCTAGTCCAGTCATTTTATTTTATAAAAAATGACAGTAAGGGGCAAAGGATTATGTTATTTACCCAAAATCTTTCATGTAGTAATATATAGAAATGAGATTTGAAATGGAATCTCTTGTTTTTAAATCCAGAAATATTTTTACTCATGTTTCATGAAATTGAAATCCCAAGAGATTACGTGACTAACCTATTGATATATATATTTTTAATATCACACAAGTAGTGCCCAAAAGAAGGCTTAAACTTGAATTTTCTGATTAATATGTAGTACTCTTTCTACTATCAAATTTTGCTCATTTTCTGGACATGAAAATAGACTTGGAAAAGGCAAATGATAAATTTGAGAATGCATGGCTTAGAAAAGGCAAGAACAGGGCAAGATGCAGACATCAAACAGTGATTATACATTTTGTAATGCTCTGGTGTTTTCCTACTATTGATGTCACCTTAGAACTAGGGTAAAATATATTAACATATGTGGGAAACAATGATAAGGAAGGGGGAAACATATTAGCATACAGTTTCAGAACTATAGAGAAATATACAAAACCCAAAATGTATTGGGATAAATATGATAAGAATAATCTTAAAACACAAACATCAAGCTTTAATTATCACAACATGGAAACAATTGTAGCTAAGACTGTTCATCCACATGGCTTCATGAATTTAAGGTAAGGCTGAATGTTGATATTTCATATTGATGTTTCAAAAATCCTATAAAAATATGTGAAATTCATTAATGGTAGAGAATGCTCTTTTCTCTTTGCTAAACTGTCAGTTCATTATATTTTGAAGCTCTATTCATGTAGTACCTATTATGTTTAAAACCTTATATTTTGGGAGAAATTGATGAAAGAAAGAAAAAAGGCCCTACCCTCAAGTAATTTATATTCTATTTCTTTGGAGAGGACAAAGGATATGGCACATAACTATATATTACAAGAAAAATAAAATTACAGGCAGAGATTAAAAGAAAGAAAGGAGAGATCAAATGTTCTGAGAGTTCTATGAGGAAAATACAGGGGAAATTTAAGGACAGATACATGAACAAGGTTACTCTTGACCTGAGCCTAGAGTTATAAAAAGAACATAGAATATGGATTAGGGACCCATTTTATAGTCAGACTTTCTCATCGCATTGGATGCTGGATCTCACTTTCCTAGCTATAAAATAAGAGAGTTGAATCAGATGAATTCTAAGTTTTCTTCTCGATAAAGAACTCTTATTCTGATTCTCACTACGATAACGCATTAGAAAAACAGGAAATTCAAAATCATATTACCTTAGCTACTAAAACTAGAAGTGAGCTTAAGGATCCTGAAGTTCAAAATGGATATATGACCTCGCTAAGGTCACACAGCTAGAATGTGTCAGCGTGACACCCAGACTCATATTTTCTGACTTCCAGTCCAATGCTCATTCATTTCTATGAAGTTGTTTGAGGGAATTTTCAATTTTGGTTCTCAAACTTGGTTCTACACAAATTTCTTTTTTTGTGAATGGACTAAAATGAACTTTTCTTAAAACTAAATTAATTAAAAGGCCTGTGTGAATTGTTTCCTTTGAGCAATTCCAATTGTTTCAGCATTTATTTTCAAAGCTTATATTATTTTAGCCATTCTGGAAATAGAAGGAAGCTCACACATGTATTAATAGCATCATTCGTGCAGTGTTCCTTTTGAAATAGAGTAAACAGTAATAGCAATGTCTTCCATCTGTATTTGTTTTACAAATTGCCATTAAAATAGCCCCAAGTAGAAATTCAATATGTAGATGAGGAATAGATCACATGTATAGTCCAAGACTTAGATGCAATATGACTTTGTGTTCTCTCTTCCTATGTAAGACCTACTGGTAATAGTACAAATCTTGGATGCTAGAGAATAGATTTATTCAGACATTACTCAGTCTGTACTACACCCCCAAGATGTCATCACTGTCCTTTCCTGGTGAGTTTTGCTCTCATTGACTTTCTCTAGCTAGGAAAGACGTGAGGGAATGAAATACTAAGGAGACATGCAGGAAAGAATTCTCCCAACTGATTGTGAATTCCTGTGCTATAAGACACAGCTCAAATTGTGTTGAAATCAATAATATGATGGGAATCAAAGTTAAAGTGCTGGTTTGGCACTATAACATAAATGGAATATGACCTCAATCTCAAATACTTAACCAACATATTTTACCAATTTTACCAAATTTGACCAATTTTACCACCAATATTTTACCAAAGTCAGATGATTTTTTTTTTTTTGGTGTTAGTTTTTTTGTTTATTTGTTGTCTGATAGGAGTAAGGGAAAGTGGTGACATGGCTCTCTCTCCTTTTTTGGCATCTCAAATTAAGGTTCCTTTATTGTGTTTAGTATCTGAAAATTCTTAACATTATCATGTCACATAATTTCTAACAAAAATTATTTTCATGACATGAAGATCAAGTTTAATTGATGCTATCAAAAATGAGAATGATAGATAACTAATGAGTTTCATTAAATGTTATACTGATATCTTCATGAAATCAAGAAAAAAGGAAATTCTGTATTACATGGAATAGATCCCCTGTAGTAAACTTATAGAATTTCACAGTATAAAAAATGAACAGGTTATCATTTTCATCAATAGAGGGAAAAATCCACATCTACTAAAGCATTTAAAAAAGCAGAGTTACATAGCTATTCAGATTGAATTTTCTTTAGGAGTACTTTATTTTTTATTAAATCTTTTTATTTTTCAAAACATATGCATAGATAATTCTGCAATATTATCCAGTGTTCCTTCCTTCCCCCACCTCCCTCTACTAGATGGCAAGTAGTCCAATATATCTTAAATATGGTAGAAATATTTGTTAGATTCAATATATGCATACATATTTATATAATTATCTTGCTGTACAATAAAAATCAAATCAAACAAAAAGAAAATAATGAAGAAAATAAAATGCAAACAAACAACAACAAAAAGAGTGAGAATACTTTATTGTGAACTACACAGTTCCCACAGTCCTCTTTCTGGGTGTAGATGGCTCTTTTAATCACAAGACTATTGGAACTGGTCTGAATCACCTCACTATTGAAGAGAGCCACGTCCATCAGAACTGATTATCTTATAATATTGCTGTTGCCATGTACAATGATCTCCTCATTCTGCTCATTTCACTCATCATCAGTTCATGCAAGCCTTTTTAGTCCTCTCTAAAATCATTCTGCTGATCAGTTCTTATAGAACAATAATATCCCATAACATTCATATACTATAACTTATTCAGCCATTCTCCAACTGATGAGCATCCCTTCAGGTTCCAGTTCCTTGCCACTACAAAAAGGGCTGCCATGAACATTTTTGCACATGTGGGTCCCTTTCCCTCCTTTAAGATCTCTTTGGGATATAGAGCCAGTAGAAATACTTCTGGGTCAAAGGATACACACAGTTTGATAACTCTTTGGGCATAGTTCTAAATTGCTCTCCAGAATGGTCAGATTTGTTCACAATTCTTTAGGAATACTTTAAATCCAAAGGCATGGAGTCAATTCAATTCAATACATTTTTATTTCACAGAAAACTATCACTGTGTTAGATGCTGCTTATTGAAAAACAAATAGAAATCAAGCAGTTGGCTCAATTGATAGAGTGCTTCCTTAAGACTTAATAACTTTGTGATCCTGAACAAGTCAATTAACTTGTTTTCCTCAGTTTTCCCAAATGTAAATGGAAATGATAATAACATTATCTTCTACTGCCCAAATAAGAAAAAAAACAAATAATAATAGTGAGCGTGATAATAAGACTTGCAGGGCTGTTGTCTGAATCAGAGCCAATATGTGTAAAAAAAAATCACATAGCACCATTCCTGTATAAATGCTTATTCTTTTCACTATTCTTTCCTTAATACTATGACCCAGATCTTATTCTCAAGGAACTTATGGTCAAATAAAGAGAAATTGGAATAAAACCAAAAAGAGGTGCAGGCAAATTACAGTGAGAAGTTAGAGAAGGGAACTAATCACTATTAATTAATTTTACATTTTTAAACTCATAGATTTGGTAATGAATCAATCTAAAATTGTTCAGGATAAGTGTTTTAAACTTATTCAATACACTGCCTCTTATAAAATATATTGGGCACTTTAAAAAAAAAGTAATTTCTTTCCAAAGATTTCTGCAATCAATTTCAACTTCATGGATCTTGAAATTAATGTTCTTATCATTCAGGGATAATGGAATAACATTCCATGACAAGTAAATATTTTCATTCTGAGTATCAAAGGGTCAAATTAATCTTGATCCATTGTAAGTGTTCAATGGTTCGGAAAAACAGTTTTGAACTAAGTTAGTTCTGAAACTGAGAAAGACAAGTTTGTACATTATTCTCCAAAGTTTTATGTAAATTCTAGTGCTGGTTATCCTGAGGATTTCTTCATCTAGGCAAAAATTAGAAAATTCATTACCATATAACCTAACCTATGAAGTCAAGTAAATAGAAATCTCCCAATGAATATCAAATGAATGTTTGAAATTGCTGTCCCCTACGTTATAAACTTCTAACCCAAGATCAAGCATCAAAAAAATTTGCATAGAACTTAGAGAAAGAGCAAGATGTAGTGTTTTTGTCAAATACTAGCTCTAGGAATAAAAGAGGGACAGAAGAGTAATAACCCAAATGTCAAATGATGTGAAATCCAAATTCTCAATGATCATATAACAGCATATAACTTTTCTAAAAAAAGATACTTACGTTTGGGTTTGTAGCCAAAGCACAATTCCAGGAACAGAAAGGGTATTTAATAAATGCTAGTTCAATTAATGAATGAATGAATATTCATAGACAGAGGATCTCATTTGTAAAGACATACATGAATTTAGGTCATTATTGACTGTTGGATGTGTGACCTCTCAACATAGAGAGATGATGAATGGATGGCCATGGTTTCACTCTTACTTTCAAGGAACTAAGAAAGTCATACACAGACAGTTCTTATTAATTGTTACCATTACTATGCATATTGCACTGAAACTGGCTCATCAATTATTGTGGTTGCATAAATTCCTGAGCCATATGTGGGAGAATCATATTTAACAAAGAGGAGGTTATGAGCAAATAGATTATTTTTTGCCATCCATTTGAGGAGTCTATTATGTTCTTTTGGTCACTTAATTGCAACAGCTGTCACACAAATAGTAGCGAGGTGCATTTAGAGTTCTGATCCAACCAGATTTTAAGGTATTTCAAATACAAGGCCTATTCTGGGAGGTACAAAGAAATGAGAGGGACAGTTTCACAGCTGTCATAAGGAAAATTAGGAGTTTTATTAACATCAAAAAGGGATTGAAGTATAGAAGCCTGAAAATGAATTTACAACTTAATTGGTTCATTCATGACACTTGGCAAAATGTTTTCAAAGCTTCCCAATGTAAATTCTTTAGAAAAATTAAAAATATGAGATGGAATGGGGGGAAAGGTAGTCAATATGCATTTACTAAGCATCAACTTTGTGATGACATCTTTAAAAATAGATTTTAGTTATCTTCAATTGTTCAGTCATATTTCAATTATGTCCAACTCCTTGTGATTCCATTTGAGATTTTCTTGCCAGTAAAAATGTATCCAGTAGTTTTGCCAAAAAAAAAAAAAACACCAAATGAGATCATGAAAAGTCAGATACAACTAAAAATATGCTGATAGAGATAGTGGAGTGGTTTGTCGCTTTTTCCCCAGCTATTTTTACAAATGGGGAAACTGAGGCAAATAAGGGTAAGTAGCTCGACACAGGTCACATAGCTAGGAAGTGTCTGGGGCCAAATTTAAATTCAAGAAGATGTCTTCCTGATTTCAGATCTAACATCCTAGTCACTATCACTTGGCTTCCCTTATTTTCCACTTACAAAGCACTTATTTTTCCCTCCCTCCCTTCTCCTTATTGAAAAGAAAAAGAAGGAAAAAAATTGTAACAAGTATGCAGTCATGAAAAACACATTGCCACACTGACCATAGCAAAACTGTGTATCACATACTGTTCACTTAGTTTCTTGCTTCTCTGCCAAGAGGTGTGTATCATGCTTCATCATGAGTCCTTTAGAATCTTGTGTGGTCACTGTGTTGATCAGAGTTCTTATATTTTTCCAAGTCATTCATTTTTCCAATGTACTGGTATCATAGTATAAATTATGCTTTATTTATAATGTGACAAATTAATAGAGCCACAATCTTAGAATTGGATGAAATCCTATCGGAAAGACAACCCATAACCTCCCAAAGAAAGCCATTTCCCTTGAAGATAATTCTACAGGTATTCTGTCACTGTTAGGAAAACAATTATCAACACCTCTGAAATGGTTGTGAAGTTTTCTTTACATCACCCTTGATTTTGGTGTACAAACAGGAAAAAAAAAAGCCTAACTCCTCTTCTAATACAGTGCCCTTTCAAAATCTTGAAGGCAGGTGTCACTTCCCTTCTAAGTTTTTTTTTCTAATTCCATGAAATTCACAACACCACTGATTCATATATTTTTCCAACAGTTCACATCACAATCCTACCAGAAGTTTGACCTCATGATAGGCAAGAGCCGAGAAATATGGAGACCCAGCCATATGAGGAAAAAAAGTCTTTATGAAAATTATTCAGAGGTACCTCAGAGATTCAAATGCCACTGAAAAATGCACCAAGAGCCTATACTTTATCCAGAGTTTCCAACATGAAGAATTCTCATGATGAAACTGAAGATGATGATAATGAAGGTGAAAACAAGTTTATAACTGGCCATATTTTAAATAAAGTATATGTATTATGATAACACTGTGAAGTAGGTAGTGCAGATAATTTGATCAACATTTTACAAATGAGGAACTGAGGCAAAGAGAAATTGTCACATTGTCAGAAAACATTTTGTGACACTACTTGTCAGTATCCGAAGCAGGACTCATAACTGAGTCTTTTAACTCTACTGTAAATCTCTTCCCAATATAACATGTTTCTTTAAGGTGAAAACATCCATCAGGAGAAGCAAAATGAATAAGGGTAGGAACCTGTGCTAAGATCAAGAAGATTTTGGAACTGCTAATTAGTCCTAGAAATTTAAATACTATTCTTCAGGGATCAGCACAAATGGAAGGAAGTTTTGTTAATTCATTTTTTTTCTTATTGTCAATGAGCAGGTGGTCAATATGTATATGCTGTCAATATTAGCCTTTTCAAACATATAGCATTTTGCTCATATCTGTGGCATAATAGACATAATGAAAGATTTATAGTCATAATAACCTGAGTAAAATTCCAACTTAAAAACTCTGAAGCCAATGTGGAATCAGAAAGACCTGAATTCAAATCTTGTCTCAAATATTCACCAGCTTTGTGATTCTGGACTAGTCACAGCTTCCTTGTGCCTCAGTTTCCTCATTTGTAGAAAATTAGTTGGGGTTGTATGAGCTCTTTCAGTTCTAAACCTATGCTCCTCTGATCTTCTCCAAAATTAAAATTTATCATCAGTAAATAAAGTATGGATAATAATAGCAGCACATTATCATGAGGATCTAATCACATAATGTCTGCAAAGGACTTCCAAACTTTAGAAAGCTCCATGTAAATTCCAATTATTATTAGCACTGTGGCTTCATATATTCATAGGATCATAGGCTTTATACTTAGAATGGACTGAAGCAGTCATCTGAGTCCAAATCCCTCATTTTATAGGTAAATTAACTATCGTGGGATCAAAGAAAATTTCACCAACACAGAAATTTATACTAATACAAATATTGAGACTTCTCATTTTTTTCTCCATGCAAATTTCTATTTTAATTTCTTCTGACCCTCTACTTTGTAAATCTACTTTGTTCTAGAGCATTTTAAAATGCAGTTCATTGGTTCCTGAGCAGTAATAACATATCTCTTACTCCACATCTGTTCCATATGGCAAAAGTATCTCTCATCTTGAAAAAATATTTTGAGTCTTGTAGGGCCTTGTGCTGATGTCCTGATGACAGCTCTCAGAATATTTTTAATGAAGTTCAAATGAATATTTAAGTAGTCCATTCACAACTCAGTATAGGGTTTAGGTGCCCCTTGGATGCATGCTCATTCATAAGCCTTTGCTTCTAAAATAGTTGGATTTTGCCCTTTGCAAATGTCCCCAGTTGGCAGGAGCCCTTTTTGGCTGTGATTCATAATTATTTCATCACAAAGCAGGGACTGAAAAGAACATCATTTCCTGGATCCCTCCAAACTCTCTCCAAGGAATATCGTTGTTTTCTCTCCCCTCATGAAGAACATAAGCTGTTGTAGAAGAGGTTTAGTATTACACATTGATAAGACTACACAATAGAAAGAATCAACAGAAGTAGTTTTGGACCAGTGAAGAGAGAATTAGAAAGTCCCAAATCTGAGTCTCAATTTTGCTGCTGTTGCTAGATCATGGCTGAATCTTCATGTCCTCATCTGAGATTTTTCTGGCAGAGATTCTAAAGTGATTTGTCATTTCCTTCTCCAGTTCACTTTACAAATGAAGAAGGAAGACAAATGGGGGTAAGTAACTTGTCCAGGTTCACACAGTAAGTGTCCGAGACTGGATTTGAGTTTATGAAAATAAGTTTTCCTGATACCAAGCCCAGCACTCTATCCACTGTGCCATTTAATCACTCCATGTTAGTTTGTCATCTGGACATTGAGGGGAGTAGACACGATGACCTCTTAAAGTCTCTTCCAGATCCAAATCTATAGCTATACAATACTATAATCCTGTAAGATACTGACTAGCTATGAGATCTCAAGTAAATGACCAAACTATCTCAGTCTCAGTTCCCCATTTGTTAAACAGAGATAATAGTAATATTTTCTTCCCAGAATGATGGTGAAGATCATATGGCACATTGATGTATTTCATAAATTTTTGTGCACTATATAAATATCAGTTATATTATTATTAAATTTGCTTAGAAAGCAGATGAAACAAATGTTGCTGAATCCTGAGAAGTCAGAAGTCTGTTGTACAAAATATTTTACTCAAGATTTCTCACCGTCACCATTGCCACCAGTTCAACACAATTCATAGTTAATGATTGATGTTTATTATTTTTATGTTCTTTGGTCAATTACTTGGTGTACTTACCACATTCTCACATTTAACCTCCTCCCCTTCACTGCATCCCTTTGCCACTTTATACTAGAGATTACAAGTAAGATAGAATTAATGAAACAGGGTCTGCATGTGTTGTCTTCCCCAATTTAGGAGAAATTACTGGAAACACACGACAGTATATATATATATATGTATATATATACACACACATACACACACACACACGCACACACACACACACACACACACATATACCCTGCATCTACTATTCAAATATTGCAGCTAAAAATAAACCTTAGAAACTATCATTACATAAAAAAATCAGGAAACAATGTAGTTATATAGTTATACATACATACATGCATCCTCCTTCCACTACTCAGCTATTTTTAAAAAACAAAAATAAACAAACCTCAAGAGCCATTGTTACATAAAAAAATCAGGAAATAATGTAGTTATATTGTTACATATGTGCACACACACACATCCTTTTTCAACAACTCAGCTTTTGTTGCTAAAAAAATAAAAACAAACATAAACAAACCTGAAGAGCCATTGTTACATAAAAGTCAGGAAACAATGTAGTTATATATGTATGTATGTGTAGATGTATGTGTAACCATTATTATATTCATTACTCGGCTATTATTACAAATGTGTGTGTGTGTGTGTGTGTGTGTGTGTGTGTGTGTACACACACACATATAAATATATATGTATATGTGTGTGTGTATATATACACATATACATATATATTTATATATATGTACATATATATATACATATATGTAAATACATAAATCTCAGGAGTTTTTAGAACAATATAATTTTATAGAAAATTATAGAAAAAATCAGGAAACAAGGTAGGAAGAAAAAAGGCACATCTTAGAAACAAACCAACAACAAGGTCAAAGAAGAACAGATCTACATAATTCTTCAAAAGCTGAACGATTGCCACCACCTACTATCCAGGCCAATCCCATTTTTTTTGCCTTGTTGTCTGTCATGAGATACTCACATCCCAAAAATGTATGGTTGGATGTATAGGATCAGTGTAGCCCATGTGTGTAAAAATGAGGGGAAGAGAGTGCTAGTATTAAACACAATGATGACATCAAGAAGACACAAGTGTGAGACATATGACTATGCATATGCATGCTCATGTGGAAGGGAATCACATAGAACAAGATGATTCTATTATAACATTTGGGGAGAAGAGTTGGTGTGCTTACAAGAACATTTACTATCAGCTCAGTTCTTCCCTTTGGTAAGGAGAAGTGAATTAATTATATTAATAGAGATGTCTTCACTCTTTTTGTACCTGAAGCAGCATTCACTTTTTCAAATAGTCAAATTTTGTTGTTGTTTTTTTCTTGATTTATACTTCACATGGCATTTGAAAATCTGGGGTTCTCAATCATCATAGGTTTTGCCTTCTCTTTCTGAGGAGGGCAATTGATCATAGTTAAATTCTTCAAATCATTTCTGAAGATCACATTGATAAAAATGGCAATCATTCCAATGAACTTCATCTTTCTCCAATAACATAATCATCTTGATAGTCATTGGGGACGTGGTAAAGAGAACTAGCTCCATTTTTTCATTACTAACTAAAAATTAGATATCTACTGTCAGAATCAGTCCAAATCCCAGAACAAAATACTATTGTTGGTGCTCTCTGTGTGAAATGAGGTCAATGACATTTGCTAAATGCCATTTTCATGCTATGTAGCCAATTAATTTTGTAACATGAGACATTGGAAAATGCAATTGGGTCTACTTGAACACTCAGCTCTTAACAGAGAAGACAAATATGAGCCATCAATAAACACAACTAGAGTATACTATTTGCCAAATATCTCATGGGATTCAATTTGCTGGCAGTTCATTTTGTTTTTGTAAAACTTCCCCTTAGAAAAGTCTTCATCTTCCATTATTATTTCAGTTCAATATTTCAATGAATCTACATTGCTACCAATATGGATATATCTTCCAACAGTACATAGAACACAAAGAATTTGTTGATTTATCATTTTGCTCTTCTCCCCTCTTCTAGAAGTAGAACGTTCTGTGTGACTAAAGTATATATTGAAAAGAGAACGCTAGATTTCAGATCTTTCCAGAATTGTTTCTGACATACATGTCTAGAACTTTCCAACAAGGTATAGAAACTCTGATAAAAATTAAAAAAAAATTCATTGGATGACTTTTTGTTTTCCAGAAGAGTGCATTATAATAACTAACATCCTACCTTATAGGAATATAAAGACCAAATGAGATGGCCTACATTAAAACATTTTAAAAATGTTTGACATTATGGAAGTGCTAGCTCTTATGGTTTTATTTTCATGTTTACATTGTATCAGAATAGCCTGAGTCCTAGTCTACTACATTCTGACAGAAGAAGAAAGTGGAAAAAAACATAAAATTGAAAATGACAACAGTTCCTACAGAGGACATTGTACAAACAACACTGGAGGCATATGAGAATTAACAATGACAAATCCTAGGAAGGGAAGGAATAAACCTTTAATAAACACCAACTATGTGCCAACTATTATGCCAAGTTTTTTACAATTATTATTTTATTTGATCCTCAGCTTTTTTTCCCCATTGTCTACTCATTTTCCTAGCCTATTACTCTGATTTTAACTCTTTGTTAAAGCAGGGCTCTATTTCCAGGGTGGAGGTGCACTGCCCCAAACTTCAAGAGTTTTGTGCAGCTGTTTTCAGAAATCCTTCTAGGAATCTGACTACAAAAAAGCATTATTTTCTGCCATGGAGCTATTAGAAGTGTCCCTGACTCACTTTAGTTATAATATCTAGTGTTCTAAAGCAACATAGTTCTTTTTGCTGTCTCAGGGCCAGGGCTAGGATGGGGGTTGGGGCTACTCTATCAGGAACTGATCTGAGACTACACTCTATATTCCTACGCTATTGCCACAGAACATCTCTGCTGCCTGTCTACTCCTCCCTGATGTTCCGGGGTCTGAGAGGTCCAAAACCTTCATCATGCTATTGGTTCAGAGGGACAGTCTCATTGATGCTAAGGCCCAGGCTGGCCCCGGAATTGTATTGATATATTCAGCATTGGGACTGCATATTGGACTTGCATTCTGGTATCACCGATCTTTTTTGCTGACCTTCTAATTGCCTTAAGCTGGAAAAGGTATATTATGATGCTCTAAAATTTGTTTAGAGTCATTATTTTAAAGAATTTGGAGAGGTTTGGGGAAGAGGTTCCTGCCTTTATGCCAACTTGACTCTAGTTCCTTGATAGATTTTTAAAACAAGTTTATTATTAATTTTTTTTTGCAGATCTTTTCCATTTTTCTTCTCTTTATGGTCATTTCCTTTTCAGCATGATATGTCCTCTGGATCGCTAATGAAACTCTGTTTAAACTTGCTTTAATCACCATTGTTCCTTTCTTTGATATACAACAAACTCCTCAGTTTTCCATTACTTAATAATATTTGACAAATGATTTTACAGCTTAAACCAATGTTACATTTTGGGTTCCATATCTTTGGGAAGCAAGTAAAATATTTTACTAATATGCTTTTGAATATTTCTCTCTCTTTTTATGGTAAATGATTTAACTTAGTTTGAATTTTTCTATATAATATTTTTAATTATCACTAATTTGCTCAAGTACATTAGGATTGTTTCAATCATTTCTTTTTGTATCTTATTTCTATTCTTTTTCACTTTGTACTATCATGGGATCAAAAAATATTTACCATTGGAACATCTATGTCCTCCTAATCTCACTCAAACTCAAGATGAGTTTGCATGACTTCATATTGCGTAAGAATTTAGCTAGTGTCTACTTGAAATTCACTAATGAGGGGGAATCTATCATGCCCCAAGACAGTCCATTCTATGTTTGAACTGTTCTAATTATAAGGATTTCCCTGCTGTACCAATTCATATATTCATCTTTTCAGTTTCTATGTGATGTTCCAGATTCTGCTTTTGGAGGCCAAACAAAACAAGTGTAATCTCTATTTTGTATAGCATTCTTGTAAGTACTTAAAGATGTCTCAATCATCTTCCCTTATGCCACTTAATCCTTCTCTGCCACAGGTTTAACATCCCCAATTCATTCAACCAGTTCTCATATTACATAGACTGTAAGCCTTTCACCATCTTGTTTC